>NW_024713129.1:20193653-20217832 GCF_018991925.1 Homarus americanus
TAGTTACGTATTACACCTTGAAGTCGTCGATACAGAAGGAACACGTCGACTCACGGACCTACTTTCAGAAAACCAAGGAGACAGGACGACCGTAACCAAGAGACCGACCGCTACTCTTCGTCAGATGAAGAGGCTGGGTGCAGGAGGCGCCTGTAGCCCCACTGAACTAGTCTAGGAATGTTAATAGCGCGTACTCTCTTCACACGGCACAGTAATGTGATCAGGGGCTGGATTTTTTAATTAAGGTACGTTTAATGTCGTCCAGTCCGGTGATGGCTGCTAAACGGCGGAGGGTATGTGAGGTTTAACCCACTTTTTGAGCCCAGACTACAAACGTCACTCCGAGACTTTTTTTTTTGTTATCTTATTTTCATCTAGAAATATACTAGCTGTTATTCTGACAGATAAAGAGTTTGATACTTAACCACGAGGTGAAAGCTGAATAATATCTATCATAAATTCGGTGGGGAAAACATGAAATAGATGTAGAAATATTTCATAATTTAGAGACCGGTTCACACCCACGATAATAATACATAGTAAATTAATGTCTTAGATAATGAGGAGTGATGCTATCATTTCCATAAGTCCGTAAGGGAATCATAGGACCACGTAATGTATTTATGTGGTAAGCTAAGTATTTAAGAGATCTAACTTGTTATAAACTTTGTGTTCTTCACCATTAAGTGTGTCTATCATCACTCAGTATGTGCTTCAACACCTCAGTATGTGCTTCACCACCTCAGTATGTGCTTCATCATCCTCAGTATGTGCTTTCACCACCTCAGTAGGTGCTTTGCACCCTCAGTATGCTTCACCACCTCAGTATGTGCTTCATCACCCTCAGTAGTTGTTTCTGCACCCTCAGTATGTGCTTCACCACCCTCAGTATGTGCTTCACCACCCTCAGTATGTGCTTCATCATCCTCAGTATGTGCTTCACCACCCTCAGTAGGTGCTTTGCACCCTCAGTATGTGCTTCACCACCCTCAGTATGTGCTTCATCACCCTCAGTAGTTGCTTCGCACCCTCAGTATGTGCTTCACCACCCTCAGTATGTGCTTCATCACCCTCAGTCAGTTGCTTCGCACCCTCAGTATGTGCTTCACCACCCTCAGCACCTCAGCCCCAGTATGTGTCATCACCTCAGTAGTTGCTTGCTCACACAGTATGTGCCACCCCAGTGTATGTGCTTCAACAACCAAGGTCCTTAAGAGAGCAATAAGGCTAATAATAGACTAGTCCAACAACAATTAAGCTCTCTAAGATACACCCACTGTGTTCTTCATCTCTGTGTTCATCACCACATACTGTTTGCTTCACCTTCTTTGATGTACTTCACTTATTTCTGCTTGCTTCACCACCCACCGTGTGCTTCATCTTTGTACAACACCATTTACTGTGTACATCACCACCTACTGTGTACATCACCACCTACTTTGTGCATCACCACCCACTGTGTACTTTACGACTTTGCTTCCCTAAGATGTGGTGTTCATTCCACTCCCTCTACTTACGCTACAACTCCACGTACTCCTGCGCCACTCCAGTAGTGTGTCCTCCATCACTGTATCCTCCACCAGCCAGTGCTTACTCCACGTTTACTCCGTCCTGCTCCTCTCTACCCCCCCACCCTTCCTCCCTCACTTCTACTACCATCACCCTCCATCACAACCACTTTCATCTCTAACCTCGACACGACCATAGTTAACCTTCTTCAACACACACATACACACACACGCCCGCGCGCACACACGCACATACATACATACATACTATGGGCAAGTTTCTTTTGGCCATTTGCCTCTGTCTACCCAGCAGTATTTGGGGACCTGGATGTTAATCGATTTGCGGATCGTATTCCGGGATAATGGTTAGCCAGTGCAGTTAACGTTATGTCCGGTTTTTTTGGATTATTCCTTGACACTGGGTCATGCAACTCATTAACTCAGGGTGTGGTTGTTATGTTGGCGACAGCTTCTACACCTTAAAGCATCTTAATTTGCACTCCCTCGAGAGACGTAGAGTGAGGGGCGATATTATCGAGGTGTATAAATGGAAGTCAGGACCAAACAAAGGGGACATTACAAAGGTACTCAAACTATCCAACCAGGAGCGAACTCGTAACAATGGTTTTAAATGATAAAAAATTAGAATTAGGAGCAAAATAGGTAAACATTGGTTTGGAAATAAAGTAGTGGGTGAATGGAACAAGTTACCGAACATCACCATTAACTCGAATACGCTGGATAGTTTCAAACATAGGTTGGATGGATATATGAGCGATAGGAGTTGGGTGTAAATGGGACTGCCCAGTATGGGTCAACAGGCCCGCTGCAGTTTCCTCCATTCTTATGTTCTTATATACAAATTTGTGAAACAAAACATGGCATTTAGATGTTTTCATAAATTACATATATTTTATAACTAACAAAGATATTTTTACAGGTATATAGTAAAATTTTATCCAAAAGTGAAGACAGGAACACATGGTATTTTAAACGAAGCAAATTTGGATGTAATGTACAGTTTCATTCGGGATACATGCTTCATCTCTCTGATCCTCAGTTATTCATATAGAAACTTATGTTGGATTAACATTAACACAGTCATTGGGAATGGTATATCTGTTACATCCACAAACTGTTGTGCAGAATAGTTTGCTCTTCCGACATTTACAACGGTAATTTTTGCATCCAGTGCGACATGAACAAGCAGATACCTTCTTGACAGGCTTCTGGAATTGCTGGTAGTGTCATTAGAATGGGCTCTTGCTTATCTCCTTGAAGTTTCCATCCCATCATCTCTGGTGTAGGCAGATCCGGTTAGCTCACTTCCAGATCATGCTCTGGAAGCGAACTCGCTTGATATGAATTATAACGCATTGCTTGTGGGTGGCATAGCCTCCGGTTTGCAAACTTTAGAGAACATGACGAAACGAGCCTTATATACAGAGTCGACATTATCCAAGTTGTATAATCTACATAAAATTCTCAGTTGATTTGATGTTTTGTTCTGTAAGTTCTCCCTCACCTAAGCCAGCAAGAAGATGGTGATATTTTAGAAACAACTTCCAAGCAGAAGATTTTGTGTGATTGCATATAAAGGCTGTGAAGGCTGTGATGTCACATCCTGTCTGTGTTTGGAAGGGTAGGAGAGATGGAGCAGCTTCAGGGAGCAGCCGGTCGAAGATGGTCCTTGATGTTGATATATTTGGGCTTTTTTACTGTGCCTGACATCATCCATAATGTGATACTAACAGCAAAATAACATCAGTATCTCTTTCAGACACAACAACGTTATTAGTTATTGTTTATACCATATAGCACAAGTCTTGTGTCACCCTCTTCATATGCTGCAGCAAGACCTGACATCTGCTGATTGTTTCGATGACTGGACTTTTTTCATCAGGAAACTCTCAGCGACAATTACCTCCTTATCCGATGGTGCATTTGAAATCAGCTTCTGTGATAGAAACTTTGCCAGGCCAACTTTATTTTCAGATGAAGCAAGGAAATTCGTCCAGCTACTAGAAAGGTACTTCATATCCGTTAATTACACGACGAATGGGTCTCGTGGTTTTGGCACGGCGCTTTTTTGTACCAGCTTTGATGGGCTGTTCTCTGTATCGGTCAAAAACAACATCAATTCTCTTGTACGATGACCCAGCTTGCAACACTAATTTTGTGAATATACTGTATTTCCCAGGTCACCAAATGTTTGTGCTTCTGTGGGTTTTGCAGGGGCCACAACTAAGGCCTGTCCATCTATTATAAGACTTGAGGGTTAGCCTTGCAGTTCAATGGTTGACGGACAGTCAGTGTCTGCTATGAGTATGTCACCAGCACAGATTTAGTGCCTGTTCTTAGGGATCCATTCATCTCTGCCAGTGATACTGGCACATTCAGCAGTTCATGCTTCAGCACATCTTGTAAATCAAACTTGCGGTCAGCTTTATAAGCAACAATTAGGCGTTGGAGGACACTTCTATCTACTTTCAAAATGGTTGCTTTATCCTTATCTTTATTATATCACACTACTTCATACGAATTTTCAAATGTAGGGGCGTTGCTTCTTGGTAGAGTACTATGGAATGAAACGGCTGGTTTTTTGTTCATTGTCTACTGTCAGTCGGTCCTTGGCGAATGTTTCAAGGTACTTCTTCCCAAGTTCTTTGGCATTCAAGAGGGAATTCTGGATTGTGTCAGTCGCAAGGTCTTTGGTGGCTACATTATGAAGAGAAGTGGGAAGAACCTCCGGTGAGAAAACCTTGAGCTGCTGCATAGTAGACAACAAAGACTCTCCTTCACTTTGGTCACGCTTCCGTCTCCCCTGATTGGTTTCATTGTGTGTAAAACTGTCTTCAGTGCATACTTGAAGCATGGCATGTGTGTCTTCTGCAACCTGGGACCGGAAATTATAAGAAAGAGCCCACCTATTAAGTATAGATGTAAATCGTTGTATAAAATCTGCAAATATGCTAAACATAATAGATTACATACACCGTTACTATAAAAATTGTGTGTGCTGGCGGCCACTTTCTTTTCTGCATCATAGAGACTAAACAAAAAAAATATTCAGTTTTGCAGCAACATATTTGCATACAACATACTTAAACTAAGTAAAATAGCCACAGCAGTTGTTCCTACTAAAAATGCCTCAAACAACCCACTTTCCTGAAAATGCGTCTAGTCTAATACCCAACACGCCTCTACTGTCAGGGCTGAATTAATCTTACAGCTACTCCACTGAAATTTTCTTAGACCATGACTACTCAAGGATTGATTCAGTCCAACTCACTTGCCTTCATAATTATTTACAATTATATCACCCAGTTAATAGGTTAAATAATACTTGTGCGTGTACCCCGGGTCGGTAACGTGAGACTGGTGAGCAGGAGAGAGACTGTTCGTATTGTTTTGATTCACAAACAAGAAAATACGTGAGACGAGGAAGAGAATGCGTGGAGTGTAAGTTTAAGCACACAAGCACAGGATGATGTATCGATTGTGTTTTACCACATACTATATTATCAAGCATTTCTAATTCTATTCATTACCTTGACTTTGTAGTGAACATAAATGGAAATGACTTTGTTGTGTTAATGATTCTTCTATAAACTGAGAAACTTTCATTATCGAGGACAAGATCAAACGACTAAAGGCTTCTGCACGGTTTTACTGGACATGTACAATATCATTAAGCTTCAGCCACTCCTAACTCATCCACGCTGCCCAGCCACTCATTGTAACTCATCCACGCTACTCAGCCACTCATTGTAACTAATACACGCTACTCAGCCACTCATTGTAACTCATCCACGCTACTCAGCCACTCATTGTAACTCATCCACGCTACTCAACTACTCATTGTAACCCATCCACGCTACTCAACCACTCACTGTAACTCATCTGCCTTTTGACTGTACAATCCTGGTGGTACAGTGCAGGAGTGTCCATCTGGCGGTGTTATATTTGTGTTCATCTCGAGTTGTCCGGCAGTCTTCCTTCCTGACGTAGCAGACGTTGGGTGGACCTAGGAGCGCCTGTGTGAGCGCCTCTTACCCCCGACGGTCAGGCCCCAGTACCACCTCCAGGACGAACATAACCAGTGACACCACCCAACCTAACCCGAGTAGTAGCCATGCCCCCTGAAACACACCATGTAGATGTAAATATTTAGGTTAGGTTAGGTTAGGTGTGTGATCTTGAAAATATTTGTATATGCCAATAATGTTTAGGAATTTTTACATAATATATTAAACAATGACGAAAAATAATGAAATAAAATCATATTCATTAAAAAAAAAAATCATGACCATCCCAATTTCATGAGTAGAAAAATAAGCCATAATTCACACACTTTAAAATATTTGCAATGTAAGTTGTCTATGATGCTGCATGTTGCTTTCTCTGTGGTAATCAAATCTTACAACGAAAATTTTATAGGTTAGTGATACGAGAAGACTGTAATTGTAATGGATTTTTGGAATTAGTATTGACTTTCCATCGACGAGGTGAGTGTGAGAAGCCTGGTGATGGTGTACTGTAGACAAGGTGAGTGTGGGACCCCTGGTGATGGTGTACAGTAGACAAGGTGAGTGTGGGACCCCTGGTGATGGTGTACAGTAGACAAGGTGAGTGTGGGACCCCTAGTGATGGTGTACAGTAGACAAGGTGAGTGTGGGACCCCTGGTGATGGTGTACAGTAGACAAGGTGAGTGTGGGTAGACAAGGTGAGTGTGGGACCCCTGGTGAGGTGTGTGTGGGACCCCTAGTGATGGTGTACAGTAGACAAGGTGAGTGTGGGACCCCTGGTGATGGTGTACAGTGAGCAAAGGCCAGTGTGGGGCCCCCGTGGTGTACTGTAGACAAGGTGAGTGTGGGACCCTGGTGATGGTGTACATTAGACAAGGTGGTGTGGGACCCCTGGTGATGGTGTGCTGTGCAAGGTGAGTGTTAGGACCCTGGTGATGGTGTACAGTAGACAAGGTGGTGTGGGACCCCTGGTGATGGTGTACTGTAGACAAGGTGAGTGTGGGACCCCTGGTGATGGTGTACTGTGAACAGGTGAGTGTGGGACTGGTGATGGTGTACTGTAACAAGGTGAGTGTGGGACCCCTAGTGATGGTGTACAGGGACAAGGTGAGTGTGGGACCCCTGGTGATGGTGTACTGTAGACAAGGTGAGTGTGGGACCCCTGGTGATGGTGTACTGTAGACAAGGTGAGTGTGGGACCCCTGGTGATGGTGTACAGTAGACAAGGTGAGTGTGGGACCCCTGGTGATGGTGTACAGTATACCTGGAGGTTGTCGATGGTGAGGGCATCACTACGACTCTCCTGTGCCTCACCAGACCCTCGCTTACGACTCATGAAGAGGATGTCGCTGAACCACTTTCTCACCTGCTGGGACGAGGCAAGGCTCAGCGTGTGTAGGAGTTCACACCAACACACGTGTACTGTTCATCAATCCAGAGTCGTAGTTAGAGAGATTTTGGCCAACCGGGCGCCATGTTGTTACTCGCCGGGTGGGAAGTCTTCTTGGACTCTCTCCTACATAATTTATAAACATGCTTATCCAATTGTAAACACGTATGACAATTTTACTGAATATACATCATCATCATCTTCATCATTATCCTCTACAGTACGAGCGCAAACTTCTTCATCAGCTGAGTAACAACATGGCGCCCACAAGTCACCGAGTTAACCGAACTCCTTCTATTTACGGCTCTGCATCAATCACTATAGTACACACACACACACACACACAGAGGCCTCACCAAGCCAGCCTCGACCACCCTGGTGACGATCTTGTCAAAGTTAGGCTTGTAGGGCGCCTTCTTGGGCATAGCCATCCCGATCCTGCCGAGGAGATGACAGTTCGTGCATTATGTTACGGCTGTGATAACTGATGATAATGAATTGATGGAAAATATAGGTAGTATTTGGTCATGAGTTAGCGATCAAGACTATCACCGTGTGTCAGGCCGCAAGAAGTATGCTGTTCTGCTCGCTATTACTCCACAGCAGCAAAGATAACTTTTATATGATGAATAGATACTGTAGGTTGTGTAGACATGAAGAGGGGTAGAGATGATACTGACCTGAAGGGGAGGAAACACTCCCTCATCACATGAAGGGTCTCCTCGCCGTACTTGTTGGTGTAGTTGGTGGCTATCATGTACTCCAGGAACTGCCTGTTCTCCATCATGGCGTACCTGGCGGCCACAGCGTTCATTATATACCGCGGGGTAAGATTCTTCTTTATACTGTCTAGTTCGTCACATTGGTTGGTTCATGTATTACAATGGTTGTTTGCAGGAGTTATGTTGAGCTAGTGTGTGTATGTATGTGTTTTGCGTGAATATATAATTGTGCCATAGTGTGTTTGTGCTTATAAGTACTTTTGAATAAGTATTTGGGTACTACATATTTCAGTAAAAACTAGCAGATTTTTATTGTGAGTAACTATGATGTAGAAACATCAGACAGTCTGTGTTGACCTGTATGTCCTTATCAAGACTATCATTAAAGGCAGTAGCACTCGCAGCCGCCATACACGTAAGTACACAATCTGAACTAGGACCAGAGAGTGAGTTACTGGAACACAGGAACACATTACCCGCCTCTCGTTCACACTCTAGAGCCAACGAGATTCCAAATCGTGTAATAATTAGATAAGGATCCAACACAACTCACTTCCTCTGGGCGGTGAGCAGGATGCCCTCCTCAGCACCACTCACAGGCTGGTACCGGAGGGCCAGCTGCTGCACCATGGGGTCGGGGTTCTCCTCTAGCATCTTCTTGAAGGTGAGACCGGTGGCGCCCCAGGCAGGTAACGAAGATCCCACCAGCTGTCAGCAACACTCTCTCATTATTGCTGATATACAAACCATGGACCCCAACCTAACCTAACCACCAGAACTGTGCCCCAATCTCCCTGATATACCAGCAGCCCCCGCCAAAAAGAGCCAGAGTGAACAGTACTTTTAACACTGCATTTACAAGGTTTCATACAATTAATCATTCGTTGCTTACCACTACAATAAATAATCAGGAAGATTCGGATTAGCCAACGATAGCTACAAGTAGGATTACATACTTAAAATATATTCTAAACCTTTTATATATCAAATTCATATAAAAAAGCATAGTAGCCTAATGTCTCAAAGTCTGCCTTGACCACATGAATAAAAGGTATATTCTAATGTGACTAAACTTACAGGAATTATACAGATTACAAAAAGATTTAATTACTCAGGAGGGAGAGGTCGGCGATGAGACATTTATTACATAACTCACTACACGCTGCACTGTCGTAATTTACATAATATAAACTGTCATACATACTCATATCCACAAGCAATAACTAACAAAAAAATTAGTTTTCCATAACCTCACAAACACTACAGCCATTCATATCAAAGAGAAAAAAACAGACAGACAGACAGATATATTGAGAGAATTGGGAAGAAATGGTTAACCTGTTGAAGGGTATTGATGGGGTCCTGAGACAGAGGGATGGTGAGGAAGGCGGTGAGGGAGGAGCGATAGACCACGGTGATGAGTAATCCGTACCACACCCACATGATGAAGTAGCTCCTCGTCACGTCACTCTGAGGGACCTGTGATATAAGACAACATTGTATTGGTGATAACATTGATAATAATGAAATAGTAATAGTATTAGTTGATTTATTAGTAGTAGTAGTAGTAGTAGCAGGGACGTCATTTCAGATTTTGCTTAAGGGGGCAAAATCCTGCTCCACCGTGGTGCCGCCGGGTGGTGCCGTAGCAGACGGAACACGTTCCAACACGTTTTATGTTTTCAATTTGCATCTGCCCGGTGTGGACCGTGTGGCTGCTAACAATATGACTTACTTCCTTGCCACTATTCAGTTATAAATGATAGGCAATGGGAACGATGAAAATAAATGAATACTTATCATTTTGTTTAATTGTGCATGGTAAAAATACCATAGAGATGTTCTCACCAAATCCAAATTCGTCTATATGAAAAAGGAATATAATTAAAATTTTCCTTGGAGAGCAAGACAGCCCGGTGGGTGGGGGCAAGCCAGTTTTTTTGGGGGGCGAGTGCCCCCCAGCCCCCTCAAATGACGCCCTGAGTAGTAGTAGTAGTAGTAGTAATTCTTCTTTCATCATTATCAGTATCATTATCAGTATTAGTATGATTATTATATATTTACTATTATCATTGTCAATATCAGCATTAGCAGTAATAAAACTAGTACAGTAGCATAATTCACACTGACGAGGCAAAATTTGTGGTGGTTGTCTCTTGGTCCACGGATGCCACTACTCACCCACTCACTACTCTATCTCAACATAGCATATAACAGTAACCTAACCTAACCTAAACTAAATTCAATCTTAACCTAACCTATCCAACACAGCTACTAGCCAAATGGAACCTTACTGACATCGTGTGCGTGACGACCAATCAGAATAAGTCATGAATTTATACGTCTGAATGTTGCCAAGGTAGCCTACCGCCTCACCTGGGGCATCCCTACACCGAAGAAGATGCCGGTGCCGTAGAAAAGGTTGTGGTCGAGGGTTGTGGCCCAGGGTGTCTCGTCGTGAAGAACATACTGAGTGAGGCGGGAGGTGAGGTAGAGCAACGGTGTCCCTACCACGAGGAACACCAGCGCCAGCCACCACACCTGTACCACACACACACACACTGTCTCTTAGTCTGTGCTTAATCAATAGTGTTTTACAAAATAATGATTCATTTTGATTTAAAGAGGATACAAAGAAATTCTGTCACTAGTACTGTTTTACTCTTAACACACAAGAGGACATTCGTAAGACCTTGACTCCTGAGCGATCATCACTCATTAGTAGTACATATTATTCTAGATTAACTGACAACGCAACTTATACTAAAATGTGAATATGGTTTACATGGTGTTTTTGCTAACTTAGGTCCATTAATTGATAATTAATTTGCGTTGATTAAATTAGTGTTGAAAATTCCACTAAAACAGCAACACACTTTTGGTGGCTCTTGGCGTGGAGTTTGTTGTCTTATCTCTGAAGAGTTGATCTAAGTACAGTATTATAGTCTCACAAGAATAACATGCATCACGCTACACTCACGTGGTAAACTCCCCTACACAACTACAATGTGGGTAATACTCATCCTCCGTAGTGAGCACCTGTGAGCTGAAGGGGTAGACGAGAGCCATCCACTGGGGTAACTGTTCCGGCAGGGGCGTGATGAAGCAACCGAACTCCATGTCATAAGAGACCGTCATGTCCACCACCTGCCGACACATAACCACGCCATACACACCTCACCTCATCCTACGTATACAGTATACACACACACACACACACACACACACACACACACACACACACACACACACACACACACACCTATCGGCAAACGTTAACTATTCTGACACATATTCTGAATTTCTCATTATTCGGTTGGCCCGCCCGCCTCTGTTTGCGTTCACATCTACCGGTAAGGCGCTGGATCGACGCCGTCAAGATGAAAGAATAAAAAATATGACATTTGAGAAGAAGAAAATCAAGACAAAAGTGTATTCTGGTATTAAAAGTTACAATTCACATCTTTATTCTCTGTTGACAGGTGAGGTAAAGATTAAAATAATACAATTGAGTTAGATACTGGCCTTTGTGTCCAAGATAAACAGTAAATAATGGAAGCAAATTATTTGTAATGAATGACACCGAACCATTACTTCTTATCGACAGTGTTAATGATCCTCTAACACAGAGCTTTATACTGAGGAGGCGCTGAGGCTGTGGCGCCCCCTCTTTTCTTAACAGATGGGTATGATCTCTTCAACACACACAAAACAAAAACGAGTGAAGGTCTACTTGGGGCAGGAGTGAGTGACTTCTACCATTACTAACAGAGGTGAAGTGCAACAGGAGCCACCGTGAGGTGATTAGGTTCAGTACCTACCTCGAGGTAGTGGATGTGGATGAAGAGGTTGGCGACGCCCATGTGGGCGTGGCGCTGTGTCAAGTCCCCAGTGAGCCCCGACCACGACCCATTGACCATGGGCGATCCCCACTTTCCTCCGTCTGAAGGATTCACGATCTTCAGCTTGAAGTTGAGCGCCTCAGACAAGATATATAGCAACCGAATGTCGATTCCTGCAATGGTAAATGGTGCATTATAAAGATAACTTATAATTATATGTATTCTTTATCTGGAAATAAGAGCATGATATATTCTACAAATATTTCGTTATTGCTTAACAATATTTTTCCTCCAAATGTCCAGAAGATAATACACCAAGGGAGAAGGAAGACTTGAAGGGTTACGATGAGAGATCCAAGAAGCAGCAGTTTTGGGGAAGCCCTTGTTGTGGAAGGTGAGGTCCATAGGTAACTATATCCTTTGTAGCTGTAAGAATAAATGAATAATAACAATGAAAGCGCGCGCGTGCGTGTGTGTGTGTGTGTGTGTGTGTGTGTGTGTGTGTGTGTGTGTGTGTGTGTGTGTTCAGTTGAAGGAGGGCAAATGGATAGTTGGAAAGTATTAGTCAAGAAGAGAATATAAGTTTAGAGGTGAAGAGAGACGAGAGAGACTCATAATCCTTCCTACCTTAACACGTTGTATTAAACCCAGAACAAAGAATGATGGCGAATCCTACAAAATTACTTCCAGAAAAACTCAGCTACGAACACAATGGAAGGGGTGAGCCATAATACAAGCGATGTGAGGTTGGACTTTAGTGGTACTACAGCGGCTGCATTGGGGTTCCTACAGAGTGCAGCGTTGTGAAGAGTATGACATACCATCAAATAATTATAACGAATCTGTCACATCATTATATCTCCACCAACACCACGATGGACTGTGTGTGTTGTCTCAGCCTACCGTCATAATGGTGGCCCTGCGACCCTCCGGGGACCTCCACGATAGACGGGGCGTGCTCGAAGGTCACCGCTCGCAGCTCGCCACCGTGGAAGTTGTCCAGCTTATCGGGGAAGAGCTGAGTGGGTGGCTGCATGTGTCCTCGCCTCCACCGCCCCGCCAGGTACACCGTCTCCTCATCCTCTTCTCGGAACATATGATGACTCCATACCTCGTAGTCGCCCCCAGCTTCCCCTGTCTGTGTAAATGTTGGCACAAGAATGTGTGACTCACAGGGTGTGGGTACAAAGATGTACAGTATATCTCATGTGTGTGTGTGTGTGTGTGTCTGTGTGTGTGTGAGTGAGTGTGAGCGTGCACACACACACACACACGGTGGTAAAACGCGTCTAGCGTGGCAGCATTATGTTAGTGCTAAGGTGCAGGCACTGCTTGCTTCCTCTCGGTATCAGCTACCGCCGCTGGCTAGCCCTCATGGTTAACAGGGATGCAACCTTGTGTAAGTCTTCCCCTGCCAGTACACAGTCTCTTCACCATCAAGATTCCTGCTGTGCTTCCTCGTGGCAACACACGGTAACCGGGTGCCTTTTGGGCCCAGGCTAGACCAGCAGGGGATCTCGGAGTAACAGTGGGCCCCAGAAGGAAGGACGTGTCCACATGCCCATTGGCATGTGGACACGTCCTGGCCCCTACCAACCATTGCCCTGCTGCCTTGCAGATTAGCCTTGGTAGATATAAGACTACGGGATTAAACCCTAAACGAAAAATCTGCAGTGGAGCCCAGCAACAGGCAGACATGCTTACAGAGCTTCAACAAGACCCCAACGGCGGTAGAGGCAGAGGAGGTGACCAATATGGGAACCCAACGACTACACCGGAGGATGAAAGCAATGCACGATGGACGGGCTACTAAGGCGCAATCCAACAAACTGGGCTATCGGCAGTCCTTTACAACTCTCTCTCTCTCCCCAGTCGTTGCAACTATTTGCACCACTGGATCAGGATGAGGGAGAGACAAGATGTGTGGTTGCAACCTGTGCTCCTGCCTCACCACATAAATCAACTCACACACAGCCATCGTACAGCTCATCATACTTCTCATCATCATCAAAACCCTATACTCCCAAAATTCCTATGGCGACAGACGAGTGGCGACTGGGACAAGCAGATGCTTCCAGTAAAGTCATACTTATGCAGTCGAAAACAGAATCACAATCACAGATCAAAGCAAAAACAAACTATACAACCTCTAATGGTCGCTGCATGGAAAGTCAGGACCCTTCTGGATACTGGCACAAATGAGTGTCCTGAAAGAAGAACCGCCCTTAGTAAAGAGTTTAGTATAAATATCGGCATACATGCGGCCTGATCATGTTAAGAACGCATTTAAGGAGTTGGCTTTGCCATTCATCAATCCATCCTACATAGGCTAACTGAATGCCTGTTTGGGATCAACGAGCGTCTCATGACGCTCCGAGTTCCACTGAATCACTCATGTCATGCCATCTTCGTCAGTGCATGCGCTCCAACACTGGATGCAGAGGATGACACCAAGGAGGCCTTATATGCCGACCTTGACAGAGTGCTAACCAACCTGAGAAAGGGTGCGTTAACCACTTATCACCAACACCTTGTTTTGGCAGGCCGACAAGTTCAAGGGTACTTGGCAACACCCACGATCCAAACATCGGCATCTCATTGACTACATTATTGTCAGAAAAAGAGATTGCCGAAATGCCCTTATCACCTGAGCCATATGTGGCCCTGACCACTGTGACACAGATCATTGGCTCGGCAGAGCCAAACTCTCTCTGTACATCAACGTCGCCCCAAAACGGTGAAGGTAACAAGCCTTTAGAAAAGGCTTTAACACTAAGTGACTGGATCCAGCGGTAGCACATGCTTTCAGAGAGCAGCTCAACGATGGACTGATAAACAACCAACCAACAAACTACTAAAACCGAGTGCCGAATGGGGTGCATCTCAAGCCTTTGGCAGACTCTGCACCCGTGTTTTCAGCTGTAGGGAGCTTAAATTACCTACAAAATTGCACATGTATCGAGTAGTGGTCTTCCCCACTCTGCTGTTTGGCAGCGAGACATGGGTCACATACAGGAGGCACCTCAAAGCACTTGAAAACTTTCACCAACGTAGTCTACGTTTCATCCTCGGAGTTCGCTGGGAAAACAAGAGAACAAATGCCAGTATTCTCACTGACACCAACTGTAGGAGCATCGAGGCTACCATTATCCATGAACAACTGCATTGCACTGGCCATTTTACCCTCATGGACGACAATAGACTGCCAAAGCAACTACTTTATAGTCATCTAACCAATTGCAAACGTAACACTGGTGGACAACCTGAAAAGGTATAGGGATAGTCTTAAGACAAACCTGACAAAATGCCAAATCGACCCCCTCACTACACAACGAAGCGCTTGGAAGAGCACCACACGAGAAGGTATCAATACTTTCGAGTTAGCCCGACTGCATACAGAGACAGACAGGCACCAGCGCCGGAAAGGCACTGCCGCTGCAGCTCCCGCACTAGAAGTAGCCCTCCACACGTGTAACATCTGTGGACGGCCCAGCGATCCCGTATCGGCCTCTCAAGTCACCTCAGAGCTCAACAACGAAGGTGACATTCATAATAACTCATATCCTTGTCTCATAGCTGGATGATCGTCATACTCGATTCAGAGTGACAGCAAAGTTGTACAGGGGGTAGTAGTGCGTGTTTGTGTGTGTCAGAAAGAGAAGCGTCATATAAGCACCAACCTTAATGACCTTCCTCACCACCAGGGCATGAGGTCGCCAGGCCATGATTTCGTTGTCCAGGATGATCTCAGGTGACCGAGCCAACGACCCCGTCACGAAGATGAACCGACCCAGGTAGTCCAACAGAGTTTGGAAACCCTCCGACCTCACCAGAGACCCGAGACCTGCAGGCTTTGGGTGAGAGACGGTGAGATATATAGTTACTGTCCGCAGGCTGTGGGGTAGAAACGCCACAAGACATCAGACAACCATAGAACACCAGTAGGTAGTAGGTAATAGGCGGTTATCAAACAGGGAAGTACTTAGTACTACCTTCTGCGAAGATATTGGAAACATAATGTGTTGTCTAATTGTGACCAAGTCCTAGGTTGCTCATCTGACTTTCTGCCTAATTTACACACAATTGCAGGGTCTCACTTGTTTCTCTTACTTTGACAACACGACATACAGAACATATATTGTTTCTCACTATTTTTTCTTTATTTTTTCTTTATGGGTCATTATTATAATTGTTATCTTTAATATTTTATTTTTAATTTTGTATTTTTATTATGAATTATATTTACTATGAATTATTATTATTATTATTATTATTATTATTATTATTATTATTATTATTGTTATTATTATTATTATTATTATTATTATTATTATTATTATTATTATTATTATTATTATATTTTCGCCCCCCAGGCCCCGATGTGGGGCAGTGACCTGTGCTGGTGGACTTATCCCCGTAAAAAAATAAAAAAATAAAAAATCCCCCACAACACCACAACAGACCTAGACATCTCAGGTAACCAAAACACAACATTGGTAGACTTACATCCTGTGACAGTATAATGTAGGCAGAGCAGGTGTTGAAGAGTGGGATCTCTGTTCTGTTCGCCAGTTCCAGTCCCCCGTCAGGTGAGTCCTCCAGAGCGAACACAGTCATGGGCTGGTCCACCTGGCGAAGGATCTCCTCAGCGTCCTTCGAGTTATCACGTTCGTCATAGAGGAGAGTGAGACCACAGCCTTCCAGATAGCTAATGTGACGAGAACATAAAACAATGAAGATATAATGAGCATAGGATAGTGAAAGAAACTACTTTTCAAGGAATTTACAAAATAATATACTAATTCCCGTAGATCTGCCTCACCTGTGCACCAGATACTGAGCAATGAATGGGACGGTGTCGCGCCCTGGACCTGCGTGACTCATGAGCAGTGTACCGGGGAGGTATTGTGAGGTAGAGTGTTGAACCCATACACTCATCACCACTAGTCTGAAAAAGTTCTCAATGTTTATTATACATTTACAGATTTGGTTATTTTTCATTTTAAATGGAGCGGACCCGCCTTAATTAGGGTCATTTTCGGTGCGTACTTAAGGCTATGCTATAATACTAGCAGTCATTTGAAATAACTCAAAATACTGTAGAAGAACAATAGTAAAACACTACAGGTGGACTTTAAGGGAAAATAGCTGTTAGAACATACCAACAACCAATATTCTAAAAAAATAAAAAATAGGAAGTGTTGCAGTAATTTTCCACCCAGTAACCATTAGCACTTAGTGGTTTTATCACACATTATTCTCACATATTTAAGCTGAAACTTGTAAGATAGATCCAAATAAGTAGCAACGATTTACACCGTATTTATGGAAGGATGTTTTTCACGTGAGAGGAAGCTCATACACCAAAGCTGTGTCTATAAATCACCAGAATCCACTACCGTTGTCACTCAACACCAAGCGGCACATGTGAACACCCAACACATGCTAACTCATCTGCCTGGAGGAAGTGCGGCTTGACACCTCAACGTCTTCAGTTGTTTGAACTCGTGTGAAATTCCAGGAATAAATCCCCTCCCCTCCAATTATCATAGTTGAAAAAAATTGAGCTAAAAAGTAGTGTTAAGAAAATACTCAACGAAACTATCCTAAAGACATAGTCATAAAAATCAGTGCCAGAATTACGACCGAGAGATTGCTGAACCAAACCTAACTTCTTGGTGTGTGTTAAATCAGTCATAAACCAACTTGTACAGGCCCGATGCTTGCAGTACTTACAGCATCCTTGACGGGGACACCATCGTGACGAGTGGCAGCAACACATTAAGCAGTGAGAATTGTCGACCGTCATTTATATGGACCCAAAGCTCGTAAGTCAAAGATCAATTTTCTTCATCGGTGAAAAAAAAACAATGATTTCAGTTCACAGAAATGTGTATTTTTCTTATTTTCCACAGGTTTTAAAAGAGATAATGAATATACATTAGATACGTCAAATTTTTGGATAATCGGCTGTAGCAGCTTGTGTGTGGTGACTGGTGGTGATTTAGTCGTCTCAGGGGGGGCTATCACGGAAGTTGTTCACAATTGATTATATGATCTCACCGTCGATAGAGAAAAACAATTGTGGTCTGCCCGGGGACATTATAAATTAATCTCTCTCTCTCTCTCTCTCTCTCTCTCTCTCTCTCTCTCTCACCATTACACTCTGGTGTAAAGAATGTCATTAGTTTTGTTTATAAATTGATATGAAAGTGAAAGAGGATCCCGTAAGGGCAGTGTGGATACATCACACTGCAAGCTAGCTATTCTCAGTACACAAGGAGGTATTAAGGCCAGCACTGTACTCAACCGCCTTCGCTTCTCCAATTTTAGACGTGGGTATCCATTTACTTATGACTGAAATGGGGAAACTTTGAGCGCGAGTCAGCAAATTTAGGACAGAAGACGAGTGCTTTATCCATCCAACCGCCTTACCCCTTTCTTTTTAACTTATCTCATTCTATAACATACTGGAGATATTTTTTTTTATTGTACGTTCAAGGTTTTTTTTTAAGTTGTTGTGCTTGGAACACCTTTTTCTTATGTAAACATCTAATAAACTTTTACCCGGAGTTATAGCGGTCGAAATATGAACATTAACCTGTATACATTATATTTTCACGTGACTAGAGGGTTTTCATGTCCAGTTTATTTACTTGCTCGAAGTTTCGTCAGGGTGACTTGTTTTTTCATCCTTTCGTCCATTTTCATAAAGAACACCGCTCGTTTTTAATCAATTTTATGATTGTTTTTTTTTTATGCTTTCTTATTCATAGTCTACAGGCCTCGCACAAGAATGAGGGAATTCGTGAGAAAATGCCTTAGATTTCTTCAACCGTGTAACAAAGCCGAGCTCAGAGTTAGCCGGGTGGACAAACCATAATGTGCCACATGTATTGCACTCCCCCTTTTTGTACTTTACTCCCACGAAAATTCATAATATACTATGTATAGACAATATTTTGCATTATACCACTGCATCATAACCTTTGACACCATCTCATTATAAATCGACATTCCATCAGAGTACGTCAACAGACTTGTAGATATTACACCGACAGATCACTAAAATACATAGTCAACCCGGGGTGTGAATATATGACGGTACTCCAACCCATAAACCTCTCAAACAGTCTTCTAGCAGTACGGCATTCCGTTTTCGATAATGTTACCGTGTATATATTGTAATATTATCAGTGTTATTAATATTTGCCCTATTGACTCATATATTTTTATAAAATGTCTGTACAGACACACTTTGTGTAACTGTAATGAAGCGTGTCTTGAGTATTGTTTCAATTATATTCCTTTTTATGTAACTGACTCTAATGATACTTAATTGTTTCGAGTTTTGAACTCCGTTCAAAATAAACTGAAAAGTAGTGGTAGTAAAGTGCAAATAGGGGTAGTTCACAACTCCTCGTCTTGAACCGTGTTTATGTCATGCATTATCTGTGGTGTAATGGTCAGCATGCTCGCCTCGCAAGCGAGCCGACCCAGGTGCGATCCTCGGACAGGGTAAAATTATGGGCAAGTTTCTTTACGCCATTTGCCTCTGTGTACCCAGCAGTAATTGGGAACCTAGATGTTAATCGATTTGCGGATCGTGTTCTGGGGTAATGGTTAGCCAGTGCAGTTGACGAGTTGTCCGGTCTTCTCGGACTATTCCTTGACACTGGGTCATGCAACTCGTTAACTTAGGGTGTGGTTGTTGTGTTGGCGACAGCTTCTACACCTTAAATAAATTCACACCTAGGTGGCCCTTGGGCCAACCATCCTGTGTGATTTTATCAAAATTTATCTTATCCACGTTTCCATTGTGGATTGTGGATCTAAATATATATATATATATATATATTTATATATATATTTATATATATATAAATATATATATAATTATATATATATTTATATATATATATATTTATATATATATTTATATATATATTTATATATATATTTATATATATATTTATATTTATATATATATTTATATATATATTTATATTTATATATATATTTATATATATATATATATATATATATATATATATATATATATATATATATATATATATATATCTTGATAAAATCACACGGGAAATGGAAACAACGGAGTACCTTAGCTTTCGTCTTTATTCAAGACATCTTCAGAGGCAACTGGATTACATGGACAGAGAGAGGCTTAAATATACAGGGTGACCTAAAAACATGAGGTCAGGTCATAATGATGACATCCACTATATATTTTATATATATATATATATATATATATATATATATATATATATATATATATTTATATATATATATAAAATATATATATATATATATATATATATATATTTATTTATATATATATTTTATATATATAAATATATATATATATATATATATATATATATATATATATATATATATATATATATCACCCAAACACTGCCTGAGGTACTGGCAACAGATAAAACTGTAAAGGTGAAGATTTTAATGAACATTGATTACCACTACCACCAAACCTTCGGCAACCGATCAGAGTCCGGGAAAAGACCTATTAGAGTTCCCACGGTAGTTAAGGGTACCAAACCGAATATCTGTGGCCCTAAATATGTCATGGCCCAACAAGAGTCATGGCCCTCATGAAGTCATGTCCCTACAAGAGTCATGTTCCTCCAGGAGTCATGACGGCCCTACAGAAGTTTTGGCCCAAGTCATGGCCCTAAAAATTCATGGCCCTCTAAAAGTCATGGCCCTACATGAGTCATGACCCAAGTCATGGCCCATATATAATAATGGTAAACTTATAAAAACAGCAGACTGAGTCGCTTTCCTGTCCCACTCACCCACTTCTTCATTTCTTTAATATAACTTGATATTTTTTTTCATCCAGTAGAAATAAAAACTACCAGACCGATATAGCTGGTGAAATATGTCTTGTGTGTCACTTTTTATGGCTTGTATGTGGGGATAGGGGGGTGACGGATGGAAGGGGACCGCTCCTACCCCACCACAACCACCTAGTACTTTCAGTATTCATAATTTACTTTTTTTTCTTCACATGTTTGTTAATTTTTTTTTAATTATATTCTGTATTCTACAGCAGTCATCAGGTTTTGCTCACTTGATATTAATGATGTAAATTGTAGAAAAATTTTGACATATTACAATATAACATTAATGACAGGTTTGTTTTATTATAATATAATCTGGTTCTTACATTAATGATCTGTGTATAAAATCAACAGGCGTGATCAGCTCCACCTGCCGAGAGACTTCCGGCAACTTTTATACCAGGCGCCGTGTTGTTTAACTAGCGCTTGAAAATCAAAACTAAACCAGAGGACTCCCAGGGTTCGCTTCAGCGGTTCATTCTCATCTCCGAGGTCACGAACTTTTTGAGGTGACAGTAGTACATAATCTTGTGTTTAGCAGACGTAAAATAACGAACGCTTCTGTTGACATTCGCGAGATTGGGAACTCTCCTAAACATACTTCTACATCATATAATATAGCGTTCATAAAATAAACCAAACTAACCTACCTAAACTCCACACCTACCCTCAACGCCCACCCTTCACACTCACCCTCTACGCCCACCCTCCACACCCATCCTCCACGCCCACCCCTCCCACGTATCCACCACGCCCACTCCGACACCCAACCTCCACATCCACCCACCTCGCTCACCCTCCATACCCATCCTCCACACCCACCTCCATACCCACCCCTACCACCCATCCACCACGCCCACCCTCCACACCCATCCCTCCACGCTCAAGTGGAGGTGATGAGTTGGACCATCTCATCCCTCAGAAAACGATACCCTGACCTACACCACTAAGTTGTGACTGAGGACATCGATATTGTGTGTCTGCAGGAGTCTCTCACACCTAATGGTAAGCCCCCACCCAGTCTGCCCAATTATGTGTATTATGATCCTAGTTCTACTCACACATGTTTGATGTATGTTAAGAAGTCACTACCGCATGTACTTCTTGTATCCAAAAAGACTACCAACCTTCAATACCATGGGATCACTATCCACCTGGGCAACTCCACAGTCAACGTGCTAAACGCCTATGCTCCCTCAGATCAGCTTCAGTACACAGATCTCCCAGACTTTGCACACATTGAACCCACTGTCCTAATTGGTGACCTGAATACTAGGCACAAAAAATTAGGTGACCCCACCACTAACACCAATGGTAGGAGACTTATTTCACTTTTCAGCGCATATGAAGATGCTCAAATTATAGGTAATAGTGAACCAACACAAATCTATGGCGGGGCTCTAGATAAGTGTATTGGCTTTAATCTATTATACACAACTCATAGCTCTGATGTTGTCACTGATATTATGTCTGACCACAACCCAATCCAAGCTAGTATACATGTAGCTAATGACGCCCCCACTAGCGGTAAACTCAACAGACGTAGACTCACAGTTAAACAAGAACATGAAAGCCAGTTTATAGACTTTATCCATGACTGGTACAAGGACTACAAGCCTGACAACTACCAAAGTTTCCATGATGATCTGATAGATAGGACTTATACATACTTCACCAACAATGCCTCCACCAACAAAAGGAGAAAACGTGACCAGCATCATGGGAACAAGCAACATCAGTGCTATGATGACCCTAAACTGAAAAAAAAACGCAGGGCTAGAGTCAGGAGGGTGGGCAAGGGTAACAAACAAATTAGAACATCTCAAATGTTACAATTGTATCAAGCCTCCCTTGTTGCCGCCAGGGAACTTGCAAACGAACTCAGACAAAATGCATGGAAGACATATGTCAGCAAAGCCTGGAAAGACATACACACAATCAGGGATAAAAACAGTAGACAAATCTCCCATCCAAACCCTCTGCAAACATCGAATGAACTAATATCAAAGTGGGGTCATGTCTCTAGCTCTGACATGTTACCAACTAGGACTCGGGGACTCCTTGATGCGAAGTCTGCAGAGACAAGTAATCTCATTAACTTTGTGCTGGGCAAACAGCACGATGAGTGTGATGTTCCATATACTGAATGGGAGCTTGACGCCGCCCTCGCCAGAGGTAGGTCTACTGCTCCTGGAGAGGACGGAGTCACCTGCAACATCGTTAGACTAACTACTAGGACGTGTGCCCGGCAATCCATTATTGGCATTGTACAATATGAACCATGCCGAGGGCCATTTACCCACATCATGAACCAACAATATTTTTTTACCAATACCGAAACCAGGTCAGCCTGATTCTTTTCGTCCCATTTCACTAACAGCTGCCTGTGTAAAACTTTTGAGAGGATGGTTCTTGGCAGACTCTTATATAGAATCAGAGAACACATGTCTCCTAGCATAAAAGGTGTCCATAATTGCATCACCACATTCCTAACTGTACAAGGGGATGAAAGGCACAGATACACCACATTTCTTGACCTAAAAGCTGCATTTGATATTGCCAATAGGCAACTGATAGTGTACAAACTAGCCAAAATGGATATAGGAGGTCGGTTTTTACACTAGGTAAAGGCTGCTGCACTGTTGCAGGGTTACAAAAATGAAGTTAAAGATATGCAACTTGGCACCCTTTAAGGTGGAGTACTTGGGCCCACTTTGTTCAATGTTGTTATGAATGCATTATTAAATTCAATACCAGACAACCCCAGCAATATTACTGTTAGGCTATGTTGATGATATCCTTATACATACTAAAACTCATCGTGAAATGCAAACCACCCTGAACCATGTACATGTAGCCTGTGAGAACCTCGGTCTTATTATCTCCACTGTGTAAACTAAGGTATTCAACAAACAACTGGTAACCTCAAACTTAACAAAGAATTTATTTAAAATACTCTGTAACATGCAATGCCATAATATCCTGACCACGGGGGTTAGTTATACTGACCCTTTGTGAACTCTACTCTGTAGTCCTTTTGCGTTACCACTCACAGGATGAGAATGGGGTGCACAATAAACTAGTCGCTATAAGTGGCAAGATCAAAATCAAAATCAAAATCAATCACCCTCTACACCCACCCTCCACACCCAACCCTCCCACCCACCCTTCACACCCACCCTTCACACCCACCCTCCACACCCACCCTCTAAAACCCACCCTTCATACCCACCCTCTAGAACCCATCCTTCACAACCACCCTCTAAAACCCACCCTTCACACCCATCCTCTACACCCACTCTCTACACCCACCTTCCACCCCGCCTACCCTCCGCGTTCCTCATTATTTCTACCACGTCAGAAGGCAATAACACCGTGTTGAGTTGTGATGCGTGTGTCTGATACCCAAACATTCCATACCATAATGTGTCCACGCCAGCAAAAACTCTCACAAGAAAATAAAAAAGGGGACATTATTCCTCCCGACTTTTCGCAACATTCCATTTCACAAAAAAAATCGATAAAAAAAACGAAAATGAAGAAAATATTAGTTATAGGTCGTCAGTTTGTGAGTTTATGTGTTTTGTCAGTCACATTTATATGATTTCTGCACAGTATATGTTGCGTTATTTTGTTTTGATAACGATTAATTTAGAATTTGTATTGTTTGTTTATTTGTGTTTTGTGGTGTTCTTGTAGGTGTGGTTATGTGTGATTGTATGACTGTACTGCATCACATAATCAAAACCCAACAAAACATTCTTACGTAACCTTAACTTCGTTCTTAAAAAAAAGGGGGG
>NW_024713129.1:20217932-20755432 GCF_018991925.1 Homarus americanus
ATAACAATGCATTGATAACTGTCTTCACAAAGGCGGGACTCTGGGAGGGAAACACAAGTGTAGCGTCTATTGGGAAAAACACTTCTTCTCGGGGGATCGCTAACTCACCCATGTTTTGCGGTCGTGGAGTTTAATAAGAATCAATTGGTTAAATAGATCAGCAGTCAACGTGACCATGACAATAGTATATAAATTAAACTGAAAAGATATATTAGTGATATAGGAAAAAAACTTTGGGTTACATCGGAAACATATACTTTCTCGTATGTCTTATTTGAGTACTAATGTAGTGGATTCCTCCCCTACAAACGCTGTTTGTTGCTGGCTAGCCGACCCAGCGAATTCCCCAGTGTATGCCTCGTGGTCTAGGTCAGCAACCAGCGCCGCCTTACATGACTGAGGTCAACTATTAAGCCATGCCTACCTCCGCTATATAAGACCTGACCTCGTGGTGACCTTGCTCTTTCGACCTACACCAACCAACAAGCAACACCTCTTCTCCTCCTCCTCCTCCTCTTCCTCCTCCTGCCTGGCGGCCCTCGCTCCCGCCAGCGACCATGGCGACCCACAAGCTAGTCCTCTGAGCACCCTCGCCAACCAGCTCTCTTTACTCAACGCTTGCAACCATGCTGCCTTTCCAGCACCAAGCTGCATTGTACATCCAATACAATATGTATACAGAGAGCACATTGTGAGTTTCCTTTCTCCATCCCATCCTGAGTGTGAACCAACATCTCATAACCCTACAAATGGTGACCCCCGGAGATTCGCACTCACACAGGATGGAGGAGAAACCGATCACTCTCCCAGTCTTCAAGCAACATGGAAGACTGGCTTATCCACACAGAGGCAGCTCTCATCGACTCTACAACTACTGTCTCTACACCGCAGGTTAGACACCCTAGAGCAGCTCTGCTACTCTAAGCAGACAGCCGCTCCTCTTCTTGCCCCAAGCACCACGTCCTACCGACCCCAGCACACCCGTCCTGCCTCAGACGCCGCCCCCGGCCCAGCAGTACCCCCTGCCACTGTCCTGGACCCTCCTCCGCTCCTGCCTGGCAGCCCCTGCTCCCGACGCGGCCCATGCGCCTGAGTGCGGACCCACACACCCCTCTTTTCTCCTTCAGGTACCCCCTGCTACTGTCCTGCACCCTGCTGCTGTCGCGGACCCTGCTGCTGTCATGCACCCTGCTGCTGTCATGGACACTTCCTAACGCAGCCCCTGCTCCTGACCCAGGCCCACACACCCCAGCAGGCGCATCTGACGACTCTGTACATGCTGTGAGGGAAGCACAACATTCATCACCCCCACACACCCTTTTTCTCCCTCTCTCCTCCCACAGATCTCGTGTATCTAGACAAGGTTGTCTCCACTAGCGGCCGGCTTATACACGCCCTCGCCGTCATGTCTAACATGTGGCATGCACCGCCCGTTCTGCCTCACATGTGCCATGCAACCCTGCAGACAACAAGTCTCCTACACCGCCTGGAGGGAAGGGGGAGTATTGCAGTGGATTCCTCCCCTACAAACGCTGTTTGTCGCTGGCTAGCCGACCAGTGTATGCCTCGTGGTCTAGGTCAGCAACCAGCGCCGCCTTACATGACTGAGGTCAACTATTAAGCCACGCCTACCTCCGCTATATAAGACCTGACCTCGTGGTGACCTTGCTCTTTCGACCTACACCAACCAGCAAGCAACACCTCCTCCTCCTGCCTGGCGGCCCTCGCTCCAGCCAGCGACCATGGCGACCCACAAGCTAGTCCTCTGAGCACCCTCACCAACCAGCTCTCTCTACTCAACGCTTGCAACCATGCTGCCTTCCCAGCACCAAGCTGCATTGTACATCCAATACAATATGTATACAGAGAGCACATTGTGAGTTTCCTTTCTCCATCCAATCCTGAGTGTGAACCAAACATCTCGTACCCCACACTATAACCGTGTATCCGAGGCCCGAGACCCTAATAGTGAGAGCCCCAGTTATCAGGGTGTGTGAAGAGGGGGACGGTTTGATGAAACCTATTATGATGAAGCACTTTCATGACCTTGAGGTGACAACAACTACGTGACACAGCTGACGTGGCGTATAATAATAATAATAATAATAATAATTAACGGTTAATTGAAAGAGCAAGGCTGAAAATATACTAATACATAATTGGGGAATGGGTCTCTTGATTTACAAATAATTACAAGTAACATAAGTGATACAAATATGATATATAATAACTAGGTGTATGTATTTGTGTGTATGTGGTTGTGTGTGTGTGTGTTTTATACTTTGTATATACCTATTCTGTTTGAGTTTTTAAAGAGATTTACTATGAGTACTTGAAAATATTACTGTCGCCAACCCTAGGGCCTAGTAACAATAGCTGCATAGAGCTGTCTGTACCTAACAGCTGTCCACAAGTTAACTAGCTCGACAACCACGGCTTCGTTAAGAGTGTACGTCTTGCTCTGAATATCTACTTATTTAAATTGTTTAGTTCTGTTGTTCTGGAAGACGTGAATTTTCTCTCTTTGTTTATAGGTAATGTTGTAGTAATTTAGTTGCCATGAATATATATGAATAACAATAACCCGTGTTTAATATAGCGGGGTTTAATCATTCACATTTGAACTAGTATGGATAAGATGCACTATATATTTTATGGAATTCATTGAAATCCCCATATATGACATAATTTCTATCGGAATCTTATAAGATACTTTATGAAAATATGTGAAGAGATGAGTTCTTAAATTGAAAATGATAGCATTTTGTTCATATAACGGGGTTCCTGTTGTTGATGTTGCGCACGACACCATATACCAATGTTTCCTCTCAATGGTTACCTCCTTATAATGTGTCATCAAAATAGTCTCTAATTCTTAAAATTTAACTTATATTTAGATTCAAAGATTATTTTAGACTTATAAAATAATACATAAGCTGTAAATAAAGATTTAAAAAGAACAACATTTATTTAAGTTTCTGCAAAACCTAAACCTAAGCCAAAGTCGTGAAGCGGTATTAAGAGCAGCTGTACCTTAGGCTGAGACTCACACTTGACTTGGCTGTCTCACTCAACACTATTACGCCTTTCTCACCATGGCAACTGACAATCTCTCTGCTGTTGTATATGCCAAAAATGATCTTAGACTTGTAAGTAATTTGACTTTTTATTGTCGATTTATAGTTGTATTTGAAGTGCATAGTAAATCCATGACGGTAATAAAAATGCCACAAGTTTTTCAGCATGGAGGTAATGTTGCACAAATGCACCAGTTTAATTGAGTAGAACTTGTAGTCAACCAGTTTTGTCCACCTCGAACAGCAGGTCAATTTATAGTAATGCACCATTCTTTCGGTATTATTTTCTTTACACACCGTTCATTCCTACCACTAATCTATTATCATATTCGAATAAGACGTCTAATTATAAGATAATTTTCATCTATTACATTACCGACGGAAAAGTATAATAACGGAGATAGCTTTTCCAAAATATTTTCTATTTTCTTCCATTAACATCCCGCCATTATCGTCTGCCTCTCCTCCAACACTGCCTGTCTCCTGTGTCTCCTTCATAAATCATCCTGGCAGGCGTTGCTGTACACGTCACACAGCCAATCAAAAGCCTTTTTTTTTACTGGGATTACCCCACCCGGGCACAGGTCACTGACCCACATCGGGGCCTGGGGAGCGAAGTTGTAATAATAATAATTCAGAAACCAATTAAAATGTTTTTGGGTTTAATTCGCGGTATTTTTGGCCCAATCAAATTTCGAGTATTCTTTTTGGTCTCTCATATTTTGAAATTCAAGTTCAGTTCCGACCATGGAAGTCTGCGATGGGTGTCACTTAAAGTATATGGAGTTGATTGCGATTTTTTTGAAAAAAAAACGAAGAAACTATAGCATTTTTTCGATCGCATGGTGTTCTTCCAACCTCAGTAAAGTGTACTAAGAGCAAGACAATGTAAATATCGCAAAGACTAACATGTGGCGTTGTGTAAGAATCCCAGAATCCAACGACGAACAAGAACCAGGCCAATAAGGTAAGAAATAGGTGATTCCATCATATGGTGAGAGTCAGTTAAGTTAGGTTAGGTTTGGTTTGGTTATTGTTTTTCTAGTGTTTTTCTAGCCACTTTTTCTTTCTCGGAAAACATCTAACGAAAAAAAATCGCAAAAAAACCCGGCTAATTTCCGCCAAAAAGGAAGGTCATATTCGGTCTCGCACAAATACACTAGAAAAATATATTTTTAACTTACTAAAAGTGAACGGTGTGACAAGAAAAATTTACCATTCTTTCTTTGGGTATTAGAGATATGCTTTTCTTATGGTTATTGAGGAGTTTTGAACGAATTTTATATTAATTTCTGTCGGAAATCACCCGTTTTTGAGATAATACCTTCAAAAGTTATCAAAGAACATAGGAAAAAATATTTATAATACCAACAGAAATTTAACCTTACTTAACCTACTCCCTCTTTCTGTGTAAAAAAAACACGCAAAGAAAATCCCCAAAATCCAACCAAACCTAACCTAACCCAACCTAACATAACGTAATCAAACGATAAGTACACCGATTTTAACAGTTTGGACAACTCACGTTGTTTGGTAATACACCGTGTTTTCAAAAAAATGAAATGGCCTCGGTATTTTTCTGATGGAACTTGGCAATAGACGTAAAACAATTGTGTTGACAATGTCCACTCAGCTCTTCCACCTGTACAGCCATATCTGGTACAAAATCAAAATTTCCCTCCTGACGGACCCACGCATTGCTCATTGGCTAAGACAAAGAACTCTTACCCAATAATAAGTCTCCCTTCACCCTGCGCTCCCCAATAATAACGTTACCCTCACCCTCTATTTCCACTAGCCAAATACGAACTCCCCCCCCCACCCCCCACACATGCGCTGTAGACGAAGAAGCGAAAAGCGAACACACTCGAGTAGGAACTGAGGGGGAAAGAGCTTCTCTGCCCAATGTAACCAAGGATGGGGTGTCTTGTGACATACAAATAATAATAATACTGGAAAAATAACATCTCGGTTATCCTGAATTTCCGACGAAAATGTCATAGAATAAAAAGTCTTAGAATTGTCTAAACATTTAGAAAAACGTAGATCTAACACCGAGAGATAGAACGGTGCAATATACCCAGCAGAAGACTTGACATGTATGGCAATAATGGACTAAAATCAGATTAGTATATACCGAGACTATGAATTATATAACTGTGTGACTTGTTAATGTCTTGGCCATGAGAGTAAATATCAGTGACTGGCAGAGAGGAGTAACTGTACCTCTGCAAACACATCCTAGTAATCTTTCTTTATTTTTGTTTTAGTCCTTCTATGTGACCGACTTCAGGATCACTGGAGAGCACCCAATAAAGATATCAATACAATACAGCATTACTGGTCACAATAATTTTAGTTCTATCACAAGATTAGGCTGATTAGTACCATCTACATATAGCCTTTATTGCAAAATGGGGTTGAAATCATTTACTCTTCAGAATGGTATGAGTAAAGTGCCTTGCGATATGGCCAGATCTAAATCGGCATATGTACATCTCTGCATTAGATCTCGGTAATTTATGAGGAAACCTCTACCACCAGAAGTTGTTTGATTTTGTTCATTTTTCCCACATACAGTAATCTTATGTGGGTAACATTATCGTTTCGGTCTTCAGCCTAATTTCAAAAGGTTAGAATCATTCAAGACATATCAAATCCATCGGAAAAACATAATTTCAACCCAACCCAACCAAACCTATAGGTAGTAGGCAGCTACCAAACTAATGGTAGACCCTGCTGCTATATGGCATCACAGAAATTGTGACCAAGTCCCAGGTTGCTCATCTGTCTTTCTGCCTCATTTACACACAATTGCAGGGTCTCAATTGACTCTCTTACTATTGACAACACAACATATATACAGTACTCCCTCTTTATCGACGGGGGTTACGTTCTGTAGACGGCCGTCGATAAAGAAACCGTCGATACCGTGATGGTTACGTAATTTTTCTAACTATTATTAGCATATGTTGAATAAATGTACCTTTAAGCATTAATGCGTTTCCTTTACACATAACCTTAAATAATAGTGTATAAATAATAATATAATAAGTGGACAAAAATACTAGCAAACTTACGATTTCATTTATTGAAGTGAACATCGGTCCTTACAGTAAACAATACAGTGTACAGTATATACAAGTGTGATGATTGAGGCTTATTAAAAGCCTGACCAGTCAGATGAGTATGATGAGTCAAGGTCTGCATCTTCTTGAGGGGTGTGGGCAGGTTCTGCGTCTTGTTGTTGTGAGGTGCCGGCAGCTTCTACGTCTTGTAGAATAATAAAAATCCGTCTAAATAATCCGTCGATAATCGAAACCATCGATAAAAAATCCGTCGATAAAGAGGGAGTACTGTATAACTTTTTTCACTCTTGATCTGTTTTATTCTTTCTAATCTTTTATTTTCCTATGACATCAGCTAACAATAATTTTAAAGTGGGGGGCCTTTTCGGATGGGTCCCACTGGTCGGGAAGGTTGTGGACCCCAGGGCCGACCTGATCATTATCAAACTACTGGGGCCTCAACTGACGTCACCGCGGTTGCTGAAGGATCGGCTTTTTTCACACTTAATTTTTCCAATATTCGCGGCCTGAGATCCAATTTTTCTTCTGTGGAGCACCATCTATTAACCTCTTCCCCCAATCTCTTACTACTAGCTGAACTTCAACTGACCAAAGCAGCTTCACTGAAACCTTTTCAAGTCTCCAACTACAACCTTTATACCTCTTTACGTTCTTAGGGAGGTGTATGCACCTACTGCAACACACATACACCTATAGCTCGACTCATGGATCTTGAATCTTCTCTTTATGATGTCATCTGGCTCAAAATATCTCTACCAACTATGACTATTTTGCTTTGTTTCCTATACTGTTCTCCCAACTCTACTAACCACAGTCAGTCCTCGACGGGTTTGGGGACCGACGACCAGGTCGTAAGTCGAAAATGCGAAAATAATACATAGAAAATCTGAAATGGGTGTCTCTTTTTCTTCTCAGCACCACAAGAACTCTCACTTTTAGGCTTGCCAGCCATTTTAAAGGGAATTACAAACGAAAATTTTGTCAGTACACAGCGAGATCACTAACGATGTGATTCGAAAATACGTAATATGAAAAATATTTTATACGACTGCGGCGGTCGTAAATCGAGGAGTACCTGTATTTGGAACTCTTTGACTATCTCACTTCTTGCCATGAGTCATTGCTATCCACACACCGAGATCCTCTACCTAGGGGATTTCAATGTATACAATCAAAGACAAAAGTTGTGTCGTGGTTTTGTCCAAAGAATAGATATATCTCATGAAACATTATGAGAGCCCCCTACCACAAGGCAGAGCTCACCAAAAGTATAGTCCTTCGGCATATGTTTTCACCAAATTTCATGACACGAATTTTGTCTTTCATTGTACATCACAGAGAGTGGCTTGGCTCTGCAAGGGATGACCCAGGTGGAGCTGAGGCACTCTTTTTTCCTTACTTAATGATCTGGAACACATAATTAAACACCCTACACCTGTTCCAGATCAAAAAGATCAACTTACTAACATTCTTGATCTTTGTTTTAGCTCTACCCCTCACTCTATTCATACTCAATTTCTGCCCCCTTAGGGTCTTCTGATCACAATCTTATTTCTATTAAATTAAACTGGGCACGACCACCTCACCCACCCCCCTCTAAACGCTAACTATGACACTATCGGAGGGCAAACTGGCAATCCTTGTGAGAATTCTTCTTGGACTTTCCCTGGGATGAATGTTGTTTTTCCACTCGGGATGCCTTGGTATGTGCTAACAGTATTGCTGGGGTTATACTCGGTGGTATGAGTGCATTTATCCCATCTTCTACCAAAACTTTCACATTACAATCATGGTTTGATCGCTCCTGTTCTCTTGCATGTAGGGAGAGAGATAGAGTGTATCAAGTTATGAAACTATCTCCTTCTCCTGTTCCCCACTTCTCTTTCATTACTTCTAGGAATCATTGTAAGGTTATTCTTTGTAGGGCCAAGCTGAATTTTTTAATAAGAAAGACCTCTGACTTGACTAACTCTTCTTCTGGTAAATCCTTCTGGTCCTTAATGAAAAACATATGTAATAAGTTTTGCACTCTCTCTTTTCCTCCTCTCTTCCGACCTGATAACTCTATAGCCAACTCTCCCCTTGATAAAGCCAATCTCTTTGGCACCTTATTCTACTCTAACTCCACCTTAGACGATTTCAACTCTACCCCACCTGCTCCTCCTACTGAACCTATGCACTTTCCTATAATCTCCACTCGTAGGGTTGCTGGCGTGTTATCCAGGTTGGATGTGAGTGAGCCTTTTACTTTTGTTGGGTCACCAGTATGGCTTTCTCCAGATGAGATCTACTGGTGATCTGCTCTCCTACTACACCCATCTTTGGTCATCCTCTCTTAGGGATTATGGGGAAACTTTCGCCATGGCCCTCAACATCTCCAAAACAATTGACAGGGTACGGCACAAGTCTTTGTTTTCTAAACTTTCCTCTTATGTTTTCTCTCCCCCACTTTGTTCTCTAATTTTTATCTTCCTTGAGAACTGATCCATGGCAGTTGTTGTCGAGGGATCGATCTCTCGCTCTTTCTCTACCAATAGTGGTGTTCCAATGGGTTTTGTTCTTTCACCTACTCTCTTCCTTCTTTTTATGACTGACTCACTTTACATTACGACTAATTCTATCCATTCTTATGGTGATGATTCTACTCTTCACTGTTCTTCACATTTTTCCCTTCCCCCTAATTCTCAAACTAGATCTGTTTCTAGAGCTGATATCATTTCATCTATCAATGCGGATCTGTGCAGCATATCCGAATGGGAAGGTAGAAACTTGGTTAAATTCAATTGTAATGAAACTCAGTACCAATTACACTTTCCAAAATAGAAGATCTTCCATCAATCACATTCAGGATGCTATCATTCTGCCAAATTTTAAAGTAGATATGCTAGGCCTCACCATTTCCTCTAATATGTCATAGAAATAACACATCCACAACATTGTTAAAGCTGCCTCCCAAAAGCTGGGATTGCTGTACAGATGCTGTAGCTACTTCACTCCTGAGCAGTTGCTTCAAGTATATAAGAAATTCATTCGTCCTAACTTGGAGTAATGCTCTCATATCTGGGGTGGCTCTTCTTCTGTCCAACTGTTAGATAGAGTGGAATCAAAGGCATTTTGTCTTATTAACTCTCCTCCTTTAGTTGATAATCTCTCTTCCCTTTCTCTTTGCTGCAATGTTGCTTCACACACACTCTTTTACAGCTACTTTAATGGGCAATTTTCGGTGGATTTGGCATCCTGTGTACCGCAAGCAAGCCCGTAGGCTCGTAACACTCGTCTTGCCCACAGTGCCCACCGTTTTTGTGTGGATGTCGGTCGCACTAGAATAACCTGTTATAGTACATCCATCTTTCCTCACACAGCCAAACTGTGGAATGCTCTGCCTTCTTCTGTTTTTTTGTACTCCTACAATGTCTCACTTCATAAAGGCGGTTTTCCGGCCTCTTTGTGGTGTAGGTTAATATAGTCTTTTTCTCTTCATATTTTTGATGTCTTTTTACTCTTATATGTTTTGCCCTCTAGGCCCCGTTGTGGGTCGATGACCTGTGCCTGGGTGGGCTATTCCCCCCCCCCCCCCAAATCGCTACATGACCAAAACAATAATAATACTGAGGCGACAACTTTTTATTTTAATTTTAAGTATTTTTATTTTATTCTTTTTTAGGTTTTCTCTTTCTACAATTAATAAATCACCTGAGTGGGCAGGGCATAATTAGCATATGAAATTAAAGAACACAGGATAATTTCTTTAAGTATTCACATACAGCATACTGTACAGTACATTACTACATGAATAAATGAGGAGAAATTGGACATTCAGGCAACTGGCTCTTGTATTCATTGAGTTTAACCCGATAACTGTGGTAGAGTGATTCGCCGATCAACCCTCCAGTGCGCAAAAAATCACGTACAGGTACAGTATATTGATTTTCCCTGAACATCATTTTAACGCTTGTGGATTAAAAGATAATATATAGAAAAATGTGGAAGCAAACTACGAGTCCATTAGTCCTTACCTTAGTTTGGCCGCCAGTCTCTTGTAACGCAGGAAAAGGATTCTAACATTTATTGCTTACTCCAACACTAGACTAATTTGACAATTTCTTTAAAAGTAAATATAGTTGAAGCTCTAACATAACTCTCGATGAATTTCGAGTGTTTCAGCTATAAGTAGGTAGTGATATCTCTGTAAGCCAGAACAATTGGTGCAGAGCACTTCCGAGAATGAGAGATTTCTGGGTAATGAGACGACTCAAACTGGGAAAAGAATCCCCAATCCCTGGAATTTTCTGGGTACTGGTAATTACATCATCTCTCGAACCCGCTGCATTCAAAATGCTCTGAATTCCAGAATGCACAAGTACAGTGCAGTATGTCACATTCCTCTGCTTATCATTCCAGAATATACTGTATGTCGCAGTTGTAGACTAATAACGTTGTAAGTGTTAAAGAATACAGTAGTGAAATATAGAGGCATACTGGGAGTAAAAACTATTATTTTCGCATATTTTCATCCTTACTTATGGAAATACAGTATTACAAAAAAAAAGTAAAAAAAATCATCATAACTTCAGGGACAAAGGCTTTCTAGGCTTGGGTCTACATGTATTCCTGTATTGCCATAATTAATATTGTACCCTGTACTACAGTATTTTGTTTTTAATAAACGATAGGTAAAAATCACAAGGATGTGCTGTAAATGTACAGTAAAGCTAGCCTGTCTGGTATAGACCCCCCAAAAAAAAAGTATCATTACTGAAGAGATCAAAGTGGTTTGTTATTTTATGACTAATGTTGGACGCTAGTTTCAGAAAGTTTTGGTACAGTCGACCACAAGAACACAGTTATACTATCAACTATATATACGTACTGTATATGTACGGCAGGATATGTTGTTAGCAACAGATATGTGAGGACACCCTCAGGCAAGGAAATGGTGTGGTAATTTTTTTTTTTACTGTGTTTACAGTATGAGTAGACAGTACTGTACAGAATGCCATTATCTAATCTATGGATCAAATTACTGTACAGTATCTGGTGCCCCTGTAACACTTTGTACAGAGAACTGCCATAATCCTGTTTTTTTTTGGTGTGGTGGACTACACTATACATTATTTTTTTTTCTTTTATGAGAAAAATATAAGATGTGTTTGTGCTGAATATGGCATATTAAAATATGGAACAGTATTGGTATATTGTACTTTATGCTGATTATATTTGAATTCAGTCTTTATAGTACTGTACATATTTGTATTTTTGTTCTCAGGAAAATCGTCCAGTTCCAGAACCAGGACCAAATGGTAAGACCACAGTATTATGAACCGCATTGTAGGGTAAAATGTTTTAAAATTTGTAATTTGTATTGTTATCGTAGGATGATGATGGCATCACAAGGGTTAAGATACAGTAGAACCTTAATAAATCGGACTAGTTGGGGTAGACCCCAGTCCGAGAAATGCGAAAGTCAGAAAAAAACGAATACAGGTATATGGAAGGGGGATGGGGGGGATGGGGATAACACTGTTTATCTGAACTGTTTAAAGAAAATCAGTTGTTGTCATGTTATTACTGCACTCAACAATCTAATTGGTTCTAGAACCTTGTTCGTTATAGCATTCGTTCGTTATAGGATTAATCTGTTCCAGGCCCCCAAATACAACCACTTAACACTGAAAAATATAATATGAAATTGTAAAAAAGTGCATAAATATGCATCTAAACTCCTGAAATAAAGAATATAATTAATACTTGTAATAAAAAACAATAAATTAGTAAAAAAAAAAAATTACTGTTCGTTGTAGAAGTTTCGTTCGTTATAGCATTCTCAATTTTATAGGTAAAACCGTTCGTTATAGGAATATTCGTAGTAGAATCCGTTCGTTATAGCATACCCCACTGTAAAAGAATATTACATTAACAATTAAAAAAAATGAAACAACTCTCTGGGGTGAAAATCAGACATAAGTCTGGTTGTCAACAACTGTTTTCACTGGGATGATTATTATTTACTGTAAAATGTTAGGTATATGTAAGTAACCTCAGAATTTTCTTAGGAATAAAGAGAAAACTGGATACTGTACAGTACTATAAAGATAAAAATAAGAACAATTAAGTGTAGGATTATATTGTATGTGGAAGACGAGTGCTTATCTGGGAGCAGCTGGCAGAGGGGAGGGTGTAGCCCGGGTGGGTACTCTCTCCCCAAGATTCCTTTAACACTTCTTTATGCAATTTCACCATAATTCTCATCTAATTTAGGATCATTTGGTGTCAGGTTGGTAAAATATTATCATAAAAGAATCCGCTTTCCTGAAAAAAGAATCCCACACTGAACACCACAAGTCATTTGTTTACAAAGGGCAAGCAGCTGATTGGCTTAGCATAATGTCGGTGTTCAACACTTAGTAAATTAGTACAGTATTGGAGTACTGTATTGTCACCCCGTCTGGTCCCCGAGGTATGCTAGAGACTGTCAATTGATTGAAAATGCCCAAAGGAGGGCCACCAGACTGGTGCCTGCTCTCTGGAACCTCATTTACCCAGAGAGATTGGAGCTCCTGCAACTATCTCGCTTATACTACAGACGGGTGAAGGGCGACCTAATTGAAGTGTATAAACATCTCAGGGGGCACTACCCGGTCAAATGTACATACCTGGAGCTGGCAGATGCCCGCCCCACAAGGGGTCACAGCTCAAGGTTGAAGAAGGCACAAGTCCAGAAAACTGTGAGGGCAAAATTTTTTGGAGTGAGAATTGTGAACTCTTGGAACAAAATGCCAGAGAGCGTTGTGACGGCACCGAGTGTCAGTTCATTCAAGGCCAGACTTGACCAACACTGGAGCAGGTTCCAATGTATTCAGGAGCCGGTGCATGCCCAGTATCTGCCAACAGTGAGTATCAGAGATGGGACCGACCGCCCAAGTGGCTAACGAGCCAATCATTGGTGAAGAGGATAAAGGTAAAAGTACCAGTAAGTAAAGTACAGTCGTGTATTTATCATCACTCAATAAATACTATTGCAGTGTATTTATCACCATTTAATAAATAATATTGTTGTGTATTTATCATTACTTAAGTAATATTGTAGTGTACAGTATTATGCATCTGCATATATCTGCATATAGGAAGGTTTCTTCATATAAAATACAGTACTATACAGTGTGTTACAGTGACCTATATTGTAAGCTGGTCTGCTGAAAGATTTCACACAAATGCATCTTGAGTAAATAACCTTCGATACAGCTTATCCTTTTATTTTCAAGTCATATTACAAATTACATACATTATTGTATTTTTTATAAATTACTGAAGATGTTATATTAATCATGATGAGCCATAAACCATAAGAGGCCAATTATATGAGAATATAATACTGAATCAATAAATAAATAAACCTGATGAATGCGGGAACACCTGATCAGCCCCAGCCTGCTTGCATACTCAAGTGTCTTAGTTTTCAGTAGGCCTATAGCAAATCTCATTAGACCACTGTACAGTATTCAGTAAGTGTGGTTCTTTTCATAAGATTTATTTATTATTCTTTCCCATTTCTTACAACATTATTTTTTTTATTACTGTTTTTCTGGTGACCAGAGCACCTCAGAGTCCAAAAAAAGCTAACTCGGCTATATTGAATTCCGATTTATCAAGGTTTTACTTACAGTATTGCACGATATCATTCATATCACCAGATTTTTTTTGAGTTGTGTTATTTTATGCTTTGTCAATAGAATGCTTTACATTATCTACAGTATTGTCAGAAGTTATCTTCAGGCAGGGGTGGTTAAATAGTTAGTTTGGTCTCCAATGGGGATATAAAATCCTGGTGGGCGAGCCAAAATATTGGAAAGCTAGCCCGATTGGTGACCTTTTTTTTATAAACGATTTTGCAGCTGCTGTTCACATTTGAAGACCGTATGCCTCAAAAATGACTGGAGGCGAAAGCTACAGATAGAATCTGTAACCTGAGCAGTAGAGCTGAATAGAGAATTTGAGGGAAGTTGTCGAAAACTGCTTTTCTGGTTGACCTGGTGCTCGCTGTCCCATCCTCTCTACAACAAAATGTTCAGTATTATGAAGCTCATCAGTGCTGGATTTAGGAGTACAGTATTCAGAGTGTGCAGCCAAACATAGCATCCAACTTGAAATATAGAAAAGTAAATATAAAAAGTTAGGTTTGTTTAGTTTATATTTATACTGTAATGCCACTAGCTACCGGTAGTTAGTTTTTCTTTTATTGACAACTTGGTGGGAGGGGGTTGCAGTAAGCTAGGATAGGCTATTTGCATACACTTGAGGTATATGGTAGATATTAATTTATTTACCATCAATAAACACTTTAATAACATGGCGGCTTTTGGGTGTGTTAGTAAAACTAAATAGCGAGAGGCTCAGGGCCCCCACAGGTCTAAATCCGGCACTGAATCTCATCAGGAGTGACTGGAAGAGTTCTCTCAATCCAGACACTAGCAGGCATTAAGACAGTTGTGTTGCACACTGCTTACATAGTAAACTTGGATCCACTGCCAGCAATTGAATGATGGAGTGCAGCTGGTCCAGGGGGAAGAAAAAAATTATACTCTACAGTTTGTTGCAACTACAACTTCAAAACTAGTGCAGAAGTTGTCATGGAGCTGGAGGAATTGGAAGATGAGGATAACTCTGGGGTGTGGTCCTGCTCAGACAAGGAAGAAGAGGGATTACATCTTGGACTCGACATGGATATGGTCTCGGAATGTATTCTAGTATAAGTCGAGAAATGCCGAGATATATAAAATTATCTGGGAGAATCTCAGCATATGTAGCCACCTGCATCACCTACCATGCCTCTGTGCCACCTACCATACCTCTGTGCCACCTATCATGCCTCTGTGCCACCTACCATACCTCTGTCACCTACCATGCCTCTGTGTCACCTACCATACCTCTGTGTCACCTACCATGCCTGTGTCACCTACCATACCTCTGTGTCACCTACCTTGCCTCTGTGTCACCTACCTTGCCTGTGTCACCTACCATACCTCTGTCACCTACTATACCTCTGTGTCACCTACCACACCTCTGTGTCACCACCCTCTGTGCACCTACCATGCCTCTGTGTCACCTACCACCTCTGTGTCACCTACCATGCCTGTGTCACCTACCATACCTCTGTGTCACCTACCTTGCCTCTGTGTCACCCACCTTGCCTGTGTCCCCACCATACCTCTGTGTCACCTACTACCTCTGTCACCTACCATGCCTCTGTGTCACCTACTACCATGCCTACCTGCCTCTGTGTCACCCTACCATTCTGTGTCACCTACTACCATGCCTCTGTGTCACCTACCATGCCTCTGTCACCTACCCTCCTGTGTCACCTACCATGCCTCTGTGTCCACCTACCATGCCCACCACCATGCCTCTGTGTCACCTACCATGTCCAATACCACACCTATGCCTGTGTCACCTACCATGCCTCTGTACCTACCATGCCTCTGTGTCACCTACCATGCCATGTCACCTACCATACACCCTGTGTCACCCTGTACCTCTGTACCCACCTACCACCTCTGTGTCACCACCCATACCTACCTGTGTCACCCTACCATGCCTCCACCTACCATACCTCATGTGTCACCTACCATACCTACCATGCCTCTGTCACCTACCATACCTCTGTGTCACCTACCATGCCTCTGTGTCACCTACCATACCTCTGTGTCACCTACCATGCCCATGTGTCACCTACCATACCTCTGTGTCACCTACCATACCTCTGTGTCACCTACTATGATGCTTCATTCTTCACCTGCAGTGCTGGTAAGTGTTACTTTTTTACATTTAGTAATTACATGTAATGTATATGGGTCAATAATTTTGTATTGTATTTTTGTAGGAGGGGGAAGTGCCTCGATAAGTCGGAATTTGGGATAACTTGGCATGTGTGCCCTGTCAATGTACACCTATATGCTCCACCTACCCATACTCTGTCATGTCACAAGAATGTCACTAGTCTAAAACCAGGTAGGTCTGTGCACCTACCATGCCTCTGTCACCTACCATACCTACCTCTGTGTCACCTGTCATACCTCTGTGTCACCTACCATGCCTCTGTGTCACCTACCATGCCTCTGTCACCTACCATACCTCTGTGTCACCTACCATGCCTCTGTGTCACCTACCATACCTCTGTGTCACCTACCATGCCCATGTGTCACCTACCATACCTCTGTGTCACCTACCATACCTCTGTGTCACCTACTATGATGCTTCATTCTTCACCTGCAGTGCTGGTAAGTGTTACTTTTTTACATTTAGTAATTACATGTAATGTATATGGGTCAATAATTTTGTATTGTATTTTTGTAGGAGGGGGAAGTGCCTCGATAAGTCGGAATTTGGGATAACTTGGCAAGGCCAGAGCCGCTTGTGTGCTGGGTTATCGAGGGTTACTGTATATATTATTGAGAGCAATTATTTAATTTTTCTGGCAGGCTAGTAGTTTTTGGCATTTAATAGCCTGATTCTTTCAGAGGTACTCCTGAGAATGGCTCAAGTTGGTATTTGTGGTTCAGATGTGTCGTACTGGACTAAGGGGGCCATTGGTCATTTTGTTGTATTAGCACCAATGGTGCTTGGTCATGAGTCTGCTGGTGTGGTGGCCAAGTGTGGCAAGAATGTCACTAGTCTAAAACCAGGTAGGTCTGTTTTGCTTCTCTACCTGTAATTAAGTATCCATCTTGTCAACATTCTATTATATTAATTGTTACATGTGATGCATGTTTTAGAAATTATTTTCTCTTTTGATATGAATTTCTTTAGGAGATCGAGTTGCCATTGAGCCAGGCGTTCCATGTCGTGTGTGTGAGTTCTGCAAAAAAGGCAGATACAACTTGTGCCCAGATGTTTTCTTCTGTGCAACGCCACCCGATGATGGAAACCTATGCAGATATTACACCCATGCTGCAGATTTTTGTCTCAAGTATAATGCCAGTTTTGTCCTTAATAATTAGTGTCATAAATTCTCTACAGGCTACTTAAATTATAGAATGATTAATAGCAAAATACAGTACTGTACGGTAGTTATTATTCTTTGCATTTATAAAACAGTTTAATGTTACTTTAAAATATTATCATTCAAAGTTTATTACAGTAATGATGGCTCTGGGTCACTATATCATTAGTAATTAGGAAATACAGTACTATAGTTAGTGTAATGCATTATAACCAGCATAATTCCTCTTGTTGGGAAGGAAAAGGTGTCCCTGTAGTGAAATACAATAATAGTAAACATACATAGAAGGAATTTGGCAAAAAGAACCTGGAATCAAATTTTACTGGATGCTTATGGTATGAGTTGTCAGTGTTAAACATTTTTGCCAAAATTTTGCAAATGAGAAGAAAGTAAAAGTATTGAATTGGGATGTAAAAGATGTTCACTGCTAAATATTGGTGATTAAAACGTGCTTCTAAAGGTAATATATTTTATATAAAAAAATTATGAATTTTACAGTTCATTAAAAATAATTTATTTTTTAAAATAAATTACCTTGTTTTTTTATAAAAAATATTTTACTTTATTTATTATAAAAATACATATCGGTACTGTATTTTTTTTAATGGGGATACTGTACAGTGGTCTAATCAGATTTGATACAGGCCTAATGAGAGCTAATAGGTACAAGATGACACTTGTCGTGTGAACATGCTGGAGGTTGACGGGGGTGAGACTGGCCGTTGCCTCGATTGCAAGTTTTTTTATTTGTTCATTATTATACAGTACAGTGGTCCCTCGGTTAACGAACAGTTCATAACACATCGCAAACCTTCAGAAAAAACGTCTGCATGACCAAAGCTTAAAATTTACCCAATATAGCCTATCTCGAATCTAAACATCCAATTACTTATGGTAGTTAAAGCAAAATTTTACTTATTAATTAATATAAATGATGATATATCCCAATACATTCTCAAAAAGTCCAGACAATGTCATTACTTCTAGATTGACTCGTATCTCCATCTAGTACTGATATACTCTGTAAATGCACTGAAAAAAAAGAGAAAGTCTACCAGGTAAGAATACATGACAGCTGAGCTGGTGTGAACATGGGAGTTTTTTATGTCCATAAGCTGCTCTTCGCGGCACATTACTTCACTTATGAAATATCCACGACTTAGACCATAAAAAACCACCCTTAAAACTTACCTGAACATGGCATTTTAGGTCTGAAGAGGCCATCCTTTGTACTACCTCCAACTGCAGCGGTGAGTTTGTTGGAGAACGTCGTCTGCGGGGAAACTGGTGACGTCATTGCAAATGGCGGCTCTGTTTCTAGATCACTGGTTCCCAAACTGGGGGCCATGGGCCCCCAGCAAAATTTAGGGGGCCATAAGCTGAGGCTATGTACACATAAAAATCCCAAGCCCCACCACACTAGAACAGCCAGTCAGCAGCTGAGCCAGCCAGAGATATGGATTGGGAGAGGGGGGCCATGGATAAGGATTATATATGAAAAGTGGGTAATGATCAGAAAAAGTTTGGGAACCACTGTTCTAAATAAATAAACTTATCTCGACTATTATAGCAGGACTTTAAAATTTATTACAAATTATATATACCGTATCACTCTACGAACGTGTCAGAGTGTATTTCTTGTGTTTACTCGGAACCGACAACGAGTTCATTATGAATAACAAGAAACGCCGTCCATTGAGTCTCTTTCTATTTGTAACGGAACTTTTCAGCTCTTGTGTTAATCCTCACAATGACTATCTTACAGAAAATGCTAGCCCTTCGTATTTGCTGATGAGACATATATCACTATAGTCTGACAGGCTTGCAACCAGGATGAGGGGTTGGGGTGGGAGGCAAAGAAGGAACAGAGGAGGCTCATCACCTTGGAGTTAAAATTTGAGAACTAACAGTAGCGAAGCATTATTTAGCCCGCAGAAAAAGGTCTGGTAATGCCATTCAGGACATGATAAGTGTATACAGATTATCAGGGATGTGATTTCTTCCTTTTTTTTTTCTCTTTTTTCCCAACGTTTTAGGCAACCCTCTAGGGTCGATGGGCACAGTTTACTGACTGTGCCACGCGAGGATGATGAGCCAGTATACTGAGTATAGTGGCAACACTCTACATGTTCATCCATTACATCTTATACTCATTGGCTGAGTATTGCTTGTTTTGCACTCCATTCTTCTATTCTTTAGTATTTTATTGACCAAAGATCATTGATGTCATACAATGCCACTATTAGAAGCGTTATGATATGCTGCTCCAACCTATCCACTTGATCAACCCTCCCCCACCACCACTGGCGGCGAAGGGGGCTAATCATTTTTCAATACAGTAGTCCCTTGGTTAACGAACACAATTCATTCCAAAAGGTCGTTCATTAACCGAAACCATTGTTTAAATGGGATTTTGGGTAATTGGTTCCAGCTCACCGAAAATTACATACAAAGTAAAAATAAATGCAGTAAAGTACACTTACTTTGAGGTGTGCATGTAGAAGGCTCCTTGATGATGATGATGATGGGAATTAGAAGTGGGGGTGGAGGAGAAAGGAGAAGAGAAGGAAGTGGGAGTGGAAGAGAAATCACCCCATGCTTCATGCCGTCATTTCACCCATAAAATTTTAAGTTCACTAGGTGTAATTCAAGATTATTTTCTTTAAATCAACACTGCACTGCACTATATATTGTCAATGTGTTAAATAAATTTCAGAATGACCAATATTTGTACTGTAAAAACATAAAAATAGTTTATGTTCAAGAGAGCCACAAGCAAGATGTTACCTCCACTGACCAGAGATACAAACTGACGCCATGGTGGGTGAGTCAAGTGGCTGATTGGCGTACCAAAAACTAGTTTCCTGTACTGCAATTATGTTAAATAAGTGTTAAAATGACTAAAAATTTTAACATAAAACTTGCAAATTTATTGAATAGCACAACCTTCTTGATATTTACTCAAATGGAACGAATTTAAGCCCTAGAACCGATTACTGTATTGGCGGACTAATATTCCAGCTGGTGAGCAAGCCAAAACATGTTGACATGATTTCGTAAGAATTTCGTTAACCGAATTTTTGTTCGTTAACCGAATTGAAGATTCTTATGGAAGGTAATTTGTTAACCGAGGCGTTCGTTAACCGAGGGATCACTGTATAACTAAGTTTCTATAATCTTTTTACACTTTCTGATCAAAATTTATTCTATAACTCATACTATATTTCATAGTTGTATAGGCAACTTAGTAGGGGGTGTCTGTGTCCCCCAGGAGGTCAGGGCTGTAGGGCATGTGTGTCCCATAGGAGGTCAGGGCTGTAGGGCATGTGTGTCCCTCAGGAGGTCAGGGCTCTAGGGCATGTGTGTTTGTCTCCCAGGAGATCAGGGCTCTCGTGTAAAAGGGGTGGGTGGGGGGGGCAGAAAAGGTTTTTATTTACTCTATTTGTATTATCTTATTAATATATCTGTAAGAGGAGATATCTTTCCTTTCATATATCTATCTTATATTTTCTGTTTATTGGTTTCAACATTAAACAACTGTTACATTGTATCCTTGACAACAAGGATGATTATTTCACACACTTGTCAATAGTACAGATATTCATACATTCCTTATAACACCATGTTAGTACTGAATGAACAACATGGAAACAGGTACCAGCATCTCGATTGGAGAGTACCCATTGATGGTGTACTCACAACTCATATAACAAATGTAATACTGGCAGCAATATTTTGGGTTTCCATACTCAACTTGGGACAATTATATTTCTGCTAATTATCCCCAGTCATGTACAACAACACTACCGTATTTCTCATTTCTGTTCACTCAGCGATCAAATTCACTTGATGATCTGTTTTTCAGCAACTCCTCCTGATCGCTAAACGATGTATCCCTCTACAGTAATAGTTTGGTATAGTTATTACATTTGCAACTATCATTTTGTGCAGACTGCCTGATCATGTAAGTTTAGAGGAGGGGGCCCTTCTAGAGCCATTAAGTGTTGGAGTTCATGCCTGTGAACGCGGTGGAGTAACTCTCGGTTCTTCTGTCTTGGTGTGTGGTGCAGGGCCAATAGGCCTTGTTAACTTACTTGCAGCGAAAGCAATGGGAGCTTCAAAGGTTTGCATCACAGGTAAGAGTTTTTGTTTATTTTAAATTCATGGAAATTTAAAGTGTTTATGTACCAGTCAGTATTATTGTGGGCAGTTACATTTATTTATTACTATTATTTACTTTATTATTATTGTACAGTATGTACATTTTTAAAATAAATTTGTTAGTACAGTTATTATAAATATATTATTTAATGTGGCAGCCAAGGCAAGGCACAAAAATTGAACAGAAAACGAATGAATAATCAAACACAAAAATTTGGAAATTGTCGAATAATGTGAAAATATTCCAAACTCGATTATGTTGTTTTTTCAGTAATTCGAGTGACCCAGAACCCCTTCTTTGTCGAATTCATGAGGATATAGTGTAGTATGGCAAGGGATTTGCCTCCCAGCTGGGAAGTTAGGTAGGATTTTTTATGTCAGGGGTTCTGTGCATTGTCATATCATTTTTATTACTTACTGTCATCCAAAGAACATTTATGGAAAAAAAAATAATGAAATCAAGCTACTCTTTTTTTAACTGACCGTTGGCAGATGTGCAGTAATGAGCATAAATCTAAGTACCTGCTCGAGCAACTCCACAGTTAGTCAGTTACCCCGTGTAACTTCGTGAGCGCATGCTAACTTTTTGACATCTCTATTTACATTTCTTTTTCATTCACTGACCTCATATTTGTTAACAAAATGGCTCCCAAGAGCAAGGAGAGTGATACAGAAAATGTTATTTAAGAGAAAGAAAGTGAATTTTAAGCTCACTGATAAGATTGAAGTGCTGGATAAATTATAATGTGGCATGTCTGCCAGTGCTGTCATGCATGAATTTGGTGTGAATGAATCTACTGTTCATCCTATCTGTAAAAAAGAAACTGAACTGTGCAAATGTGTTAAGGAAGCTGCCCCTCAAAGTGCCGGAAGTAACATCTGTGGCGTGTGATTCATATCTTGAGATGATGGAAAAAAGACTACATTTATGGATTGAAGAGTTGGTGAGTAACCGTTGTGGACGGAGTGGCTCTGAGGCAGCAAGCTTTCCGCATCTACGAGCATGTGACGAAGGATGCTACAAACCCCAAACCTTTCTTAGCTAGTAAAGGGTGGGTGAAAAGGTTCAGTAACAGATATGGAGTGCATAAATTAAGTCAACTGGAGAATTTGCCATAGCAGATAAGGTCGCCCTTTGACGCTTTTATTCCCGAGTTCTTGAACTTAATCCCTGGGCTGTGGGCTAAGTAGGCCTCGGCTCACACCATACATGGGCATATTTAGGCGCAAATGAAAATAATAGAAACTGTTTCCTTACAAATCCATCGTAAATGGTACAAATACGTAATAAATGAATGTACTGTACTTACCATTAGTTGGCATCGTGGCAGGTGTGAGGAGTGGGAGATATGGGTTGGTGCCTGGGGAATACTCTGGCTCAGTGATATAAGTTACAAGTTCATTTACATACTCAGACTTGAATTATACATAGGGAAAACAATTATTTGTTAAAATTTATGAGTTTTTATTACAATAAACTTACTCCATGTAAATATCAACACCATCTCTGAAACATTTTATCATTTCTAACTTGAAATACTATGACAAATATGATAATTTTGGTAACCATAGTACCATACCCAATTTTTTCCATAAGTTATTAAATTCAGCATTCATGAATACATGACAATTTACTAGCGCGTAACCCTCACAAATAGGGGGGTGGGGGGGATAAGTATATATTCTTTCATTATACAGGGTATGGTCAAAAATTTTCATACTATCTTCCTTTCCTTTAGACATTACTGAGAATCGCTTGCGAGTTGCCAAGGAGATGGGTGCAGACTACACAATACTTGTTGATACAAATGATGCAGAGAAGTTGGCACAGCAAGTCAAGGAAGTAATGGGTGGGATGCCAGACAAAACAATTGAGTGCAGTGGTGCTGAGACAAGTGTTCGTCTTGGTATTTTGGTGAGTATGATGCTGCTTTTGAGGAATGTGTGTATACAGTACTAGTAGAGTAAAGAACAGTGTGTGTGTGTGTGAGAGGAATGAAAGTAAACCTAATGGCTGTAAGGGTCTAAATTACAAAGTGTTACATCGAAGCCTCACAGTTGTATATCATGTATTGGTGGATATTTGTTGTATCATATAAATAAAAAGGATATAAAGGTTGAACATTTACACTGAAGAACCCAGAACTTTTAATTTGGATTAGCACATAGTCTGTTAATTGTAGATGTATAGAATAAGCACCAGTTATACAATCTTGGGTTTAGTTGAATCCAGTGTCACTCAGACTCTTTACCTGCAATAATTAAATGTACCTCAACAATGACAGCATGCAGCAAGAAAGCTAAGAGGTAGGTGTGTAATAAAGAGCTAGTCTGTGACGATGAGGGTGGTGGTGATAAGAGGTAGAGGAGGTGTTGTGCCAGTTTCTAAGACTGCTGTCTGGTTCAAGTGATGTCTACAGCCTCAGGTTTGTTATTTTCACCTGTCTGTTTTATTTTGCCTACAATACCGTATACAGTATTTAAATGTAGCTCTACAACATGTTAGTACAATAGAAATGCTTTAACGTAAAATATTCTATCAAGAAAATATAGGGGTGTATGTTTCGACAGCCGAGAGGTGTTTAAACCCACACAAACACTCTCCCTTCCTCCCTCCTTTGTCTTACTGTTTGCTGTATACCTGCACTGTCTGTACACATGCTGAACTCTATGCAGCATTCTACCTGCATAGTTTATGTGCATGCCAAACTAAAGGTTGGACCCCGCTAATCCGGGACCCGATAGTCCAGCAGCTTCGATGGTTCGGAACGGTATCAGTTATGCAATTCACTCTTTGATTTTTCTGCTTATCTTATGGTGAAAATTATGATATGTTCTGCAACTTCTTAAAGTAGCATCCTGTGCTCTCCACCCATTACGTATTTGCCCTTATGACAATTATTATTATTTTTTTTCACAATATGTATGTAGGATGGTGTGTGCAAGTAACCGAGTGAAAGTAAATTAAGAAATTTACATATATCGACCCTAAAATACGAGTTGAAAAACAACCATAACACCACAGCTTGGCCCAGTATCCTGGTGGTTACAGTGACGAGTTTATCCTGGCTACAATGCCATGATTAATCACTATTAATCACTATTATATCAGTAAACACTAATAATAACAGTAAATTCAGTGAAAAATGGCAGAGAGGGAGGAGAGTTACAACTGAAGACGAGAAGACGACGCTGTAATTAGCGGTCTCTCACTTGCTCCCAGGCTCCAGTTGCCAGTTGTACGATTGAAATACAGTATGTATAGAAGAATACATATCTTGTAGTCTAATTTGAAAAAGGTGATGGACACAGTGATAAACAAATTATATAAACCATACATTTACCTATGATAACATATTAAGAAATATTGTATCATTACTACAGTGAATGAAATAAAATTCCCCAAAACAACATTTGATAACTCTCAGGCAGCTGTGTCTCGCTCACTGACGCCTTGGACCCTTGAAATTTTGGCTCAAGGTGGACATATCTGAGGACAAATTTTGTCCTTTTTTTTTTAATTCTTGAATTATTTTTTGGCAAATAATTTTGTCTGACTGAGCTACAGCACTAACACAGTAAGCGTGAGCTTGATTTATGCTGATCTATTTTGTAATGGTACCAGTAATAGTACATTTTATACATTAATTTGCCCTTTTTTACCCTCGACTTTGACGGTTCGGAATTTTCGCTAATCTGTAACCTGTCTGGTCCCAAGCTTCCCGGATTAGCGAGTTCAACCTGTAATTATAAATTTATAAGATGATTATAGTACTAAATAATAATATTATTACAGTACTGTTGTTATTATTATTATACAGTATAGAATATGCCAGTTCATTCACTCAGATCTGAAAATAAATAGGGGTTCAGGATCATTCTCATGTTTTATGTATAAACACCCAAGTTGCAGATATTTTGGTGACTCCAGTGGCATAGCGTGGTATTTGTACAGGGGATGCAAAAGGTTATTAATTTCTGACCAGAATGTCACCAAGAACACAAGAGGATGAAAGTAAAAAGTAAAAGAAAGTATTATTTTGATTTAGTTATAATTTGTCACAGGACTGCACAGCTGGCATCAGGTTGTTTTTTTAGGATAAGGAAAAGCAAATTATGTGGATCACTATCATACAAATGAGATATTACTTAGTAATAAAGGTTTGTTTCAGACTACCCTTATATACAATAAAACAAAAGGCTAACTTCAGATAACCATGCCTGCAGTGAAACATAAAAGTGTTATTTGACAATAACCATGAATGCAATAAAACTTATGTTATTTAAATTATGATACTGCAGATTAATATCAGACAAGAGCCAGGAGCTGCTTTTTCATCTTGGCAAAGGTGTCAATGACTCTTATCATAGTTCAGAAATTGTTGTGCATACTTCTGTTCAATTGTAAGAAGAGACAATTTGTAAAATGCTCTTTTGGCATGGATGATCAAAGGTAAAATTTTATAAGTTTCATCTGACTTAATGGTCTTTCAATACCAGCACTTGAAACAGGAGGGTCAGGAAAATTTGTGTAAGTAGTACGTACTATATTGGGAAATGTATGTAAAACTATCAGTTATTCTTCTGTGCAGAGATGCCAAAATGTTCCAGATTTATCATTAGTAAAGTGTTAAGTACATTTTAAAATCTTTAGAATATTACTGAGAATATTATTAGTTCTCCAGAATATCTCTAGATTTTATGTTGCAGATGTACTTTTTTGTTTTGTTTTTTTACACTAAACAGAAGTAAATATCTCTTAATACCTGTAGGTCTACCTCGGGAGCTGCTAAATTGGCAACACTGGCTGCCAGAGTGTAAGGGCTACCCAGTGTCCTGTTGCCAGAATTACTATGAATCGCATTCACTTTACTACTGTAAATTAGCAAGATACATTTTTTATGCCCTTTTCGCAGGTTCAGGATGTAGCAGCTATGGTTATAACAAAAATATCTCCCTCCATCCCTTTTTCTGCTTATGTCATTTATTCACAACCAGCTCGAGATTTCCAATTATACAGTAACAGATAATTTACTCGATCAGGGGTAAGAGCAGCCATCCACCCGAGTTGGCAATGCAGGTGGGATGCTGTCGGAGCAAACAAGCTCCGTGGCATCCATCCTGCATTGGGTGCGGGGTTATCAGGGACTGTTGTGCTACCGGGAGACTGCTTTGGCCCACCTCCGTATTGGCCACACACGACTGACTCATGGTTTCTTAATGGAGAGAGCGTCCCATTCCCATTGTGATAACTACCTGATCCCATTGACTGTTCAACACTTCCTAGTAGAGTGCCCCAGTCTCATAGGTCTTCATAGTAAGCGCCTCTCCCAATGCTGGGGGGGAGACGGGTCTCATCGTCTCTCTTTGGTGCTGGGGGGGTTGGAAGTGTGGGAGGGGACGTCCTCTACTTCGTGGAGGAAGTCGGCCTTATACACAAGCTTTTAGTTTTATCAATTAATGTTTAAATGTTTTTTACGAAAGTTGTAAGTTATTTGTTACTTATGTTTTTTACCTCATTATTTGATTTGAATCTTGTAAGTATTTATTTATTTTAATTCGGTGGCATATGACCTAATCTGTTGCATCACCAGGGATGTAATTACCACAATCAATTGATCAGGGGTAGCATATTTCCCAAGGTATGCCACTAGTGAGGTCAGTAATAAAAGATAAAAAATTTCTTATGTACTGCATATTTAACTACCTATACACCTTTTACAACATTATTCCTTAAGATCAGTTAGTTTGGTGCTCATAACAATCCTGAAATATTTTTGTTAAGTTTTATTTATTTTACAGGGTACTAAATCAGGTGGAACAATAGTGCTGGTTGGTCATGGTCCAGATGAAGTAAAAATCCCTGTGGTTAATGCTGCTGCCCGTGAAGTTGACATTCGAGGCCTATTTCGATATGCTAATAAGTAAGAGCACAGTATTGTACATTGCAGTTTTATCTTATTACAGTTAGCAAAAGTAAACTATCTCTTGTTTAAGATTAAGTAATTTGTTTAGGGTTAAAGTTAATTTCTGGTGTCTTATTTAACAACATTTTATTATTACCTTTGACGGTTTTGCCATAACATATTATGTCTTGTTAGGCGGTGTTATTGTCACATTTTCTGATCCTGGACACAGGATAACTTCGCACCTTGTTTAAAGGTGAAAACCGACTTACAGAAATTGACTAGTAATGGTTTTATGAACTGAATAGATCATCTGGTTCTAACCCAACTTAAACCCTCAATATTGTTAGCTAAGATCAATAAACATTAAGTTCATCTCTTGTTGTGACCATTAGAGATCAGAATCAACAGCTAACCCAGAGAGCTGAAAGCTTATTAAGTCATGATGCTACAGCAGCTTCTCATTTGCAGACTTCCATTGTGTGTGTAAATGAACCTTGAAATGCAAAATTTTGCATTCACTACATTCTTATAAGAGCCTCATGGCCAAAAGATCAAACCCAGAACTTTCTTGTTTGCTACCACTATGAACAATCATTAACAAAAGTTTGCTTCCTCCCAAACTGAAGCACAAGTGACCCCAAATTAGGTAAAACAGCATACCCTTATCAGTCTGCTCTGAAACTCATTCCTATGACTTGGTCTAACCATGGTGAGGGGGGGGGGGGCTTGAGGTCCTGTTCATCTGATGAGCCACACCAGGGGAGGCGGGACTGATCCTCCCCTTCATCTTCATGGAGGAAAGGGCTTCCCATTCTGGAAGGGTCATCAGGGAGTGGCATCTTTCCTCCAGTCCAATCCATAAGGGCTGGAGAGTAGCTCTCCCATGTGTTTGCCATATGTGGCAACCCATACGGCAGGGAGATGGGAATCCTGAAGGTTGAGCGATGCTACACGCTGTGTCCTGTCTCCAGCAACACACCTCTTTGGTCCCTTATTCTGGTTAGATGGAAGGCTTGACATGTGGCCCAGTCAAGTTAATAGGCTGGTCAACATGACAGACCTTTGGGCCAGTCATTTGGCTAGGGTCAAGCAGGCACCACAAAGTTGATGACCCATTTGGTCCTGTGGGTATCATCGGACTTTGTGGTAGCCAACGTATACCTCCCTACTACCCCTGGGGTCATTATAAGTAGCTAATAGAATGGAGGTGGTTGCTAAGAGGAGCTATGCGGACGTATTAGGAGGGCCACGGGTGGGGGGGGCGGAGAGTAATGCAGAATCAGTACAGGTTCTACAGCAGATTGGGACTCTGAAAAAGTGTGTCGAAGAAATGAAAATTAACGCACCTACTGTTAGGGGAGAGGAGGAACACCAGGAACGGCTCCAGCGCAGGAACAATGTAATAGTTTTTGGAGTCCCAGAGAGCCAGGCAGAGGGAACTGTGAGTAAGGAAACACACGACAAGGTGCTGTTTCAAAATATTTGCACAGAGGTTCTGAAGATTCCAGCAACCCCTCAGGATGTGAGGAGACTGGGACAAAAGCAGGGGGCTAAGCCTCGCCCCCTCAGGATCACATTAGGGAGTGAGGAGGAAAAATGGCAAGTTATCCGGCAGGCAAAAAACTTAGCAAGGAGCGAGGCATTTCGAGATGTATTTATTCACCCAGACCGCACGGTAATGCAGAGGGAACAGCACAAGAAGCTCCTGCTGGACTTGAAGCAGAGGAGGGAGGAGTCGAGAAGGAACGGGGACAGGTGCACATGGGTTATACTCAGGGGGAGGGTAGTGGAAACAAGTGTGCCGACACAGGGCCAGGGGGCAGCAGTGCACCCTCCACCCACTCAACCCCCCACCCGGGAGGCGGCACCAGCTCAGCCTACCGGACAGGAGGGAACGAGCGCCGTGTAAACAATGAAATTTTTAACCACACCCTGCAAAATACAGTGTACTTAGCAAATGCTGCAGCTTCTGAGAATGTGGGTGGAGCGGGTTTATTACTAAGAGCAGAGACGTTACCGAGAACAAATTCTGGCTTGAATGTCATGTACACTAATACCGACACGTTCCTTGATAAGAGGGAGGAGTTTGAAACACTACTAAGAGTACACCAACCAGATATTGTAGGAGTTGTAGAACTGTTGTACAAGAACAGGAGAATCGACCCAGAGGAATGTGAGTTCAGTATTGCTGGATATGACTCATTTACGAACCTAACTCAAGAATCCTGCAGGAGGGGTGTGGTTATCTACGCTAGGCAAGACCTTAGAGCCAGCCAGGCGAGGGTACAGGGAGAGGATGTCTTTGAAGAGTCCAAGTGGTGTAAAATTAAATTAAAGGGAGGGGACTTACTTATCGTCGGGTGTATCTACAGATCCCGAACTGTGGCCCACTAAATCAAAGGAACTTAAGAACCTTAATAAACAATGCGGCGATGCTCAACCCCAGCCACCTCCTTATCATGGGGGACTTTAACTATGGCGACATCGACTGGAGAAACGAGTCAACCCCGAATGACTTGAATAATCCTGCTACTCTTTTTGTAGAAACTCTGAGAGATAATTTTCTGTTCCAACATGTGAGAGACCCGACACATTACAGAGGGGAACAAACACCCAAGCCACTTGACCTCATCATAACAAACGAGGAGGGTATGGTGGCCAAACTGGAACACCTTGCCCCAGTTGGCACCAGTCACCATACAGTGTTGTCATTCAGATTTAACTGTTACCTAGTTCAAGATAAGGCCAGGCCAAGGTGCAAATATTACAAGGGAAATTACAATGGGATGAGGGAAGAGATGAGGGGTATCAACTGGCCTGACTTATTAAGGTACAAGAACGCAGACACTACGCTGAATATCATAACTAGTAAAATGACCCATTTGATCGATAAATATATACCCAAGACCAAACCCAGTGCTTCTAGGAATACGAGGGGATCCCTACACATGAACCATGCGGCGGTCGACAAAATTAAGAAGAAAACCCAGAAATTCAAGACGTGGGTTGGGTCAAACGATGAGCAAGACAGGAGGATGTATGCAAGAGCCAGAAACCAAGCAAAGATAGAGTGTAGGAGGGCTGAAAAGGAGTTCCAAAGGCTGGTTGCACGCGAGGTCAAGTCAAACCCAAAGGCGTTTTACCGCTATGCAAAGTCGAAATTGAAAACGCGAGTAGGAGTATCAGACCTGAGGCTTGAAGATGGTAGTTACGCAGATTCTGACCAGGATAAAGCTGAGGCATTGAACAGCTTCTTTTCCTCAGTGTTCACAAGAGAGGATGCAACTAACCTTCCTGCGTTTGAGGACAGACGGTTCGACACAGCACTGACCCACATTGTGTTCACAGAAGAGGGTATTAGAAATAAACTGTCCAGGCTAAAGGTCCATAAGAGTCCTGGACCTGACATGGTGCATCCTAGAGTGCTAAGGGAGCTGTGCAACGAGCTTGCAGAGCCCCTGAAGATTCTGTTTTGTAAATGCCTGGATGAACAAATGGTCCCCAGTGAATGGAAAGTGGCTTATGTGAGTCCTATCTTCAAGAAGGGCGATAGGCACTCCACGAACAACTATAGACCGGTGAGCCTGACCAGCATAATATGTAAAGTACTTGAGAGTATTATCAGAGATGCAGCGATGGAACATCTACTACGAAACAACCTTGTAAAAGATTGCCAACACGGTTTTATGCCGGGGCGCTCTTGCTTGACACAATTGCTCAAGGTATTGGATATTTGGACCCATATTCTAGAACGGGGTGGTAATATCGACAATATTTACCTAGATTTTGCCAAGGCTTTCGACAGTGTACCCCACGAAAGGCTGAAAATCAAACTGGAAGGGTACGGAATTCGGGGAAATGTCCTAGCGTGGATAGAAGACTTTCTACATGACCGCAAGCAATGTGTGGTGATTAATGGCACGAAATCGTCATCTGTACCTGTAACAAGTGGGGTACCGCAGGGTAGTGTATTGGGCCCGCTGTTGTTTGTTTGTTTCATAAATGATATGCCTGACGTTGTACACTCCTCCATACAAATGTTTGCCGATGACGCCAAGTTATTTCGGGAAATTAAGAACCAAGCGGACTGTGAAGAGCTGCAGAAGGACCTCTGTGGGCTCCAGGAATGGTCGAAGGAATGGCTGCTGAGATTCAATGTCACGAAGTGTAAGAGGATGCACCTGGGGCGTACCAACGGTAAGGAGGCGTACCATATGTCCCAACGGGATGAAGAAAATGTACTAGTTGAGACTGTGTGTGAGAAGGACCTAGGTGTGTATGTTGACAATGAGCTGAAGTTCTCGGGCCATTGTGAGAAGAAGGTAAATCAGGCAAATAAATTATTGGGTCTTATAAGAAGGTCGTTCAGATATCTAGACGGTCCGTCCCTCGTGACGATCTTCAGGAGTGAAGTGCTTCCCCATCTGGAGTACTGTCACCCCATCTGGTCCCCGAGATATGCTAGGGACTGTCAGTTGGTTGAAAATGTTCAAAGGAGGGCCACCAAGCTGGTGCCTGCACTTCGGCATCTCAGCTACCCTGCGAGATTGGAGCGCCTGAACTTGCCTAGCTTATACTACAGACGGGCAAGGGGGGACCTAGTTGAGGTTTATAAGCATCTCAGGGGCACTACTCAGTTGAGTGTCCTTACTTGGAGCTGGCGGACGCTCGCCCCACAAGGGGTCACAGCTCAAGATTGAAGAAGCCGCAAGTCCGGAAAACCGTGAGGGCAAACTTTTTCGGAGTGAGGGTTGTAAACTCTTGGAACAATCTACCAGAAAGTGTTGTGACGGCACCGAGCGTGAGCTCTTTCAAGAGAAGACTTGACCAACACTGGAGGCGGGTTCAGGTACATTCAGGAGCCGGTGCATGCCCAGTATTTGCCAACAGTGCGTGACAGAGACGTGACCGATCGCCCGGGCGGCTAGCGAGCCGACCTTTTGGTGAAGAATATAAAGGAAAAGAGTCGTGACCGATCGCCCAAGCGGCTAACAAGCCGATCAGTGGCGAAGAGGATAAAAGTAAAAAAAGTAAATATGGCTTTCCCTTGTTGGGTTCCTCGGTGGATGGGTGGGGTGGGCTGGTGAAAGCTTGATTAAAAAATTTATTACACAGGGCAGTGTATTGGGCCTGTTGTTGTTTGTTTGTTTGTTTCATAAATGACATGCCAGAAGCTATACATTCCTCCATACAAATGTTTGCAGACAATGCCAAGTTATTTAGGGAAATTAAGAACCAATCTGACTGTGAAAAACTTAGAAAGATCTCTGTGAGCTTCAAGAATGGTCAAAGAAATGGCTGCTAAGATTCAATGTCACAAAATGAAAAAGGATGCCCCTGGGGCATACCAACGGTAAGGAGGCATATCATAGGTCCCAACGGGAAGAAGAAACTGCACTAATAGACTGAATGTGAAAAGGCCCTGGGTGTGTATGTTGACAATGAACTGAAGTTCTCGGGCCATTACGAGAAGAAGGTGAATCAAGCAAATAAATTATTAGGTCTTATAAGAAGGTCCTTCAGATATCTAGACGGTCCATCCCTCGTAACAATCTTCAAGAGTGGGTTGCTTCCCCGCCTGGAGTACTGTCACCCCATCTGGTCCCCGAGATATGCTAGGGACTATCAGTTGATTGAAACTGTCCAAAGGAGAGCCACTAGGCTGGTGCCTGCACTTCAGCACCTCAGCTACTGTCACATGTCGGCCCACACCGCTGTCTAGGATTGGCTAATTAGGTCATGCCCGAGAACGACCAATGTCAATGAGGGTGGTTCACGGCCTGTATGCTTATATTAATTCTCTAATGTTTTGATTTACGATGTTTCTTTATATCAGTGTTATTTAGTTTTGGTTATTAAAACATTATGTAAGAGCCATTTTCTGTTTTATAGGGTATAAGGTGTAAAACTTTTAATGTATTGTATTAGGATTAGTTGGCAACCGAGCCATATTTGTGTGGTGGTGGTGATGGTCAAGACAGAGCAGCGTCAGCCACAGACTGAACCGGACAGCAGGGAGAACCAGGAACTCCAGGCCTGGTATACACATGCCGACGTGGGGAACAAGATAGCCGCTGAGTTGTGCGTGAAGTAATTGGAGATATTTAGACATGAAAACTTGCTCTGTGAATGTAAATAGTGTAATATATGTAATTTTACATGACAAGTTTCCATAAGCCCTTCCTCTCGGTCTGAAAGTCCTGTGACAACTGACAGCTACCCAGAGAGAATAGAGCCGCCCCTGCAACTGCCTAGTTCATACTACAGATGGGCAAGGGGGGACCTAATTGAGTTGTATAAACATCTCAAAGGGCACTACTCAGTTGAGTATCCATACCTGGAGCTGGTGGACGCCCACCCCACAAGGGGTCACAAATCAAGGTTGAAGAAGCCGCAAGTCCAGAAAACTGTGAGGGCAAAAACTCTTTTGGAGTGAAAGTTGTGAACTCTTGGAACAATCTGCCAGAGTGTTGTGCTAGCACCGACTGTGAGCTCTTTCAAGATCAGACTTGACCAACACTGGAGCAGGTTCAGATACATTCAGGAGCCATTGCATGCCCACTTCTTGGCAACAGTGTGTAACAGAGTCGTGACCGAACGCCCAAGCGGCTAATGAGTCAATCAGTGGCAAAGAGGATAAAAGTAAAAAGTATAACTACAAATTCTTGACCTGATAATAACCCCAGCTCACCAACAGACCACTCTTCAGGAACTTGCAACTCTCCATTTGCCAGTAATGTTGCCCACCTTAACTCAAACCCAGACTACTCAAAGAACTATGGGAATAAGATCTCAGGAATTGCCACCTTAAGCCCTTATAGTTTACCCTCATCTGAAGTGGCTAGACAGCCCAAACCTCCCAAGCGACATTATGTGATCCATGTTAAGCAGCTACTGCCCAATTATGATTATATAGGAGTAACTGACATGTTCAGCACATGTAGACCAATCACAGCAATTGGTATGAATTATCAGGAGAGAGAACCAGGTTTGGAGGCTTGGGTCTCTTTCTCGAAACATGAAGAGGCCTTAAGTGCATCTCAAGCCATCTTCACCATGGAAGATGACAATAGGACTCTAAAGGTAACACTTGTTCCAAAAATCCCAACAGACCTGGACATTAATTGTTCAGCTGATTGGAGAACTTGTACCTCTACACAAGCTCAAGCAAGGCAATCAACACAGAGACACACCCCAAAGCACCAAAGTGGTTGATTGTAACTGCCAGGGCTGAGAGATGCAACTTCATACAAATGGGTAGGCTTCTTCAACGTAAAGTTGGAGGCATCAACAAGACTGACATGAGCCGTTTTAGGAAGAACTTGATCCTTGTTCATGCCAAGTCGACACTCGGTGTTCAATGCTTAGCATGATGAGACTGGAGCCTGGGACATTAAGACATGTAAATTTTAGTTACACCAAAGGAATCGTTTTCGACACTGATCCGCATGATTTTTCAAATGAGGATATTCTGATATATGCAAGGACTGTATGGAAAACAAATAAAGTACCTAGGACAAAGTCGGTGATAGTCTAGCATTTATTGACTCTGTCTTACTCTCTCACTTGACATGTGACAAGGCAATAAGATTAACAGTGTACCCATACAAACAAAGACCCATGCACTGTTACAACTGCTATGGTTTTGACCACTCGGCCAACATCTGTAAGAAAAATAAGATTTGTGGCACCTGTTCCGGTCCAGAACACGATATGTGCTCATTAACACCTAAGTGTATTAATTGTAAAAAAAGACTCAGAATCTGCTCTCTATATGTCTCATGCAAAACACATTAGCATTGGCCATGCTAATAAAGGCAGGAAATGTGCAGCTTTGGTTTCTGATACGGGTCCTGCCTCCAGGGGCAATGCCGCGCCCCTGCAAGCTCAGCAACCTTCCATCCCTTCCTCCCAAGCTGTTCCTCAGCCAACCTCCCTTACCAACTCCTCTACTAACCTCCCTAACCCCATCCTTAACAGTGGGGCCTGGCCCAGCTACTCAAGTTGCTCTCATCCCATTACCCACATTCGGAAACCCTCCCTTTAGAAGGATTTTTTTTTTTAAGGGGATTAGCCCAACCGGGCACAGGTCACTGACCCACATCAGGGTCTGGGGGCGAAAATATAATAATAATAATAATAATAATAATAATATCTATTATTATTATCATTACAACAATTAATAAAATTAATAGCAAATTAATAAAAATAAAAATAAAATAATAATAATAATAATAACCTATCAAGGAGGCAGTGCTCCAACCTACTGACAAAGATGGCTTCAGTTCACCAAAGAACCGAAGAGGCCTTTAACACCTTCAATGTCTCCTTTGGCTCGGAAGAATAAGTTTGAGGCACTTCCCTCAGAGGACTCCCTCAAACCCTGACCAACTCCCAAGCTAATTTAGAAGCAGATTCAGTGAGATCAAAAGCCAAACAGGTACATGGAGATTAAAGGACTTACTAGGGACAGTTGCCTCAAAGACGTTTGCTTACACGTAACGGTGTCGCATATATATATATATATATATATATATATATATATATATATATATATATATATATATATATATATATATATATATATATATATATATATATATATATATATATATATATATATATATATATATATATATATATATATATATATATATATATATATATATATATATATATGCTTCTTATAAGGCCTTAAAAATAAAATGTATACGAGGAAATAATTTGTGTAATTCATGTTTATCATACATCAGGAAGCTTCCTCACACATTGGCACTGCTGGACATGTCCTTGGTAAATCACACAATGGTTCAAAGTATTGAAACCCTCAGGAATCATAATATGTGGGGGTCGATTTGTGCAGTGTTTTTGCTTTTCATTTTTGTTAGTCTTTCCAATACTGTATTACTTTATCTTCGAGAAATGTCATTATCCTCGTGGGAAACCCTGAAAAAAGAGACTTAAAGAGGATGAACAGGAGAACAACCCACATCTCACCTCAGCTATGCTGTTAGCTGTGGTGACCAGGACGGCCAAAAAGTGATAGGACATTTTAGTGTTATAGAGTAAGGAAGTTGATTAATTATATTGGTGATAAACTCTTGAGTTAGTGTATTTTTGGAATACCAGATGTGAATAAATTGGCAAAAGGTGTGTATAAGATGGGGTATGCCAGAGTATATCAGTTTGAATAACTGGTCTGGTGTATATAAGGAGAGGAGTATGTTAGATTGTGTTAAGTTTTGCCTTACCTTGGGTGAATGGAGACTGTTTGGGAATTACTAGGTAAGGATGTATCAATATATTAATTAATTGATTGATGTATCTTAACCCATTAAGCGTCATCGCCATTTTAAAATGGCAGAACGGCATTGTCATTACAGCGTCACCACCGTTTATAAACGCCGCTGTTTTTATGAATCTCCCGCACTTACTAGTGACATCTTATAGCCTAAATAAGTGAAAATGGGACTCGTGGTAACTCTCTCAATTATCCCGCTATCATGGGCGCACCACTGGGTTGTTGGGAGGGGAGGAGAGGAGAGGAGAGGAGGGACGGCTGGCCTTATCCTATATTAATCCCTCCCTCGTTCACTCTCCTGACACAGACACACAAGCATGCCACACAGCATATTCATTTCATATCTAACTTACAAATATAATCATAATGGTTTAGTGACATGAGGTAGTGTGAAAAAGAGACTAATGACAACTGTCCCTGGTGGCATGAGGGAGTGTGTTGACACACATGTATGGCTAGAGGTGTTGCCAATATCATGTTATTTTTTGACCAAGTGTTTATATAAATAATTTGTTATAGTTTCTTGAGAAGTCATTTAAATCAATATAAATAATTCAAATTTATGTAAGCAGGTAGAACACAATAACAAAATCCAATTTATTGAAAGAAAACAAAAATATAGCATTACCTATTTATATGTTCAGTCATTCTGTGCCAGGCAGTGAAGGGGTGGTGTTGATGTCATGTGATTCTTGTTGTTTTATGTAAAAAAAAAAAAAATCATGGCAAAATAAATTAATAAAACCTTATATTTTTTTATTTATTACATAGTACTCCATTTGTTTGTTGAGTAATGAGAGGAAAGAAATAAAATATAGAAAATAATTTACATTCCTATTTGGCTTGCTTGCCTGAGAGGCCCTAGGGAATTCCCTTTGACTCATGCACACATATTGATGCGTAACAGGAAATTTAAATGCCCAGAGCTCAAAATCATGCAATTTTTCATCCCTTTGATAACAAAATACACCATTTAACTCACTCAAAAAATATAAATAAATAAATACATAATAATAATTTGGGGGGGATCTGACAGGACGAATTTTAACAGAACTGGTGGACGCTTAATGGATTAAAGACTGAAGTTGTGCTATTTTTATATTACAGTTATCCTGCAGCATTGGACATGGTTGCCTCAGGGAAGATAAATGTCAAAAAGCTCATCACTCATCGCTTCAAACTTGAAGAAGCAGACAAGGCATTTGAAACTGCTCGCACAGGTGCTGGAGGTGCTATCAAAGTTATGATATCATGTGAGTGATTGTTTTCTTGTTAACTCGGGATTAATCTAAGTATTATCCCCTTTGAATATGAAATGATAGAAATCATCTAATGTTGGGTCTACTGTTGTACTCCCGATTGTTTATTGCTTAGAAATTAACATGAAACAGATGTAATTATAAGTACAGTTCAACATAATTCCAGTACAACATAATTCCAGGTATCCAGACAAGTGGTAGATTCAAGTAATTGGCACTAAAATTAAATAATAATTAAAATAAAAATTCCTCTAAATTCTGCTAGAATCTTAAGTTTGAATATCACATGCAACAGGGATGTGCTGCCATATTTATTGCTTTGATAAACAAAATCAATACATAACCAATCATAAAATACAATAGCACATATTTTATGTACAAAAAATGGCTCATTTCCACACTCAAACCATCCTCTGGGCAACACAACACAGTTTCATGCAGTCAACCAACTGACTTAGACGTGTGACTGGCACTGTGTGTGTGTGCGATGATGTCACATCAGGAGAGAGTGCAGCCATAGCCCGGTAACCCACCGCCTCAACACACATTCACTTCCCCGTTGTAAATCGGGGAGGAGCTGTACTGTATTATTGCAATCATTTCTCCACAACTTAATAGTTTCATTACAAGTAACAATATACTGTACGAGGTGGCTGGGCTGGTGAGTCGGCGACATAGTTATAGCCAAGGCCTTGGCTATAACCGCCTCCTCATACGTTCACTTCTCACACATACACTCTCATGCTCTTCATTTTTCTTATTTTATAGTTATATATTATATTTTCTTTATTTCTAAGCCACACCATTTATATATAGGGGGATAAGTGTTAAAAAAATCCATTTTTCTGAGACAGAATTTGTGAGGTCAGCCTGTAGCTGTGTATTGTAGGATTTATTGGGGGGGATCCTAAGAGCAAGGTTCAACTAACCAGAAAAAAACTTTATCCGACTTCTCTCAATCCCCGTAGGTGCTGGATAACTGGAATTCTACTGTAATTAATTGTTAAAAAATGGTTTAGCAAATTTTACTACTGTAAGAACATAATTCAACTAAAACAATAGTTAACATGAATTACTTGAATTTCCATGAACTAAAATTTACTAAAGTTATTATACTTTGTGTGTATGTGCATGGGTGCAATTTACAGTGTAACTTTCTGAAGTGATGAACTCAAAGTTGTCAAGTTGTTTATACAGGTATATACAGTACGTATATATATACAGTATATAAATATACATTATGTAAATTACCATTGATTATATACTTTGTAGTATTATACTTGAATGCTAAATAAAAGTTATAAGAATATAATTTTAAATTATTTCCTCAAAATACTACACCCACACACACTGTTAATTTAATAATATTTTTTTCAATATATGTATGTAGGGCTTGCTTTGTCTTCTGTGAACAGCAGCAAGCACCAGAGACTATACTGTATAGCCTTGGTGTCATTTTACAGGCAAATTTGGTTGTTTTAGGCACCCAGAATAACACAAATCACCAAAAAAATCACCTTGCAACATATAAAATCACTAGTTCAACATGGCAGCATTGACTGCAAAGAACTGAAAAATATAACTGAGAAAAAGGGAGTAGTTAGCCACTTTCATAAGATTTTTATCAGCACTCCACACATTCGTTTTTCATACGTAACAAAACCATAGAATTCTGCTGGTATACCATCATCAGTTAACCTTTTTGCTAAGGATACATTATATTTTAAAAATACAATAAAAATAGAAGAAACTTCTTTTAAAATTTTGTTTTCTTACAACCACATTCAGAAGATATATGCTGATTAGCTGACAACCATTGTAGAGATAAGACCAGTCACAAGTTATGCCTGAATCATTATCCTTGGTTTGAGGCTGAAAAGTAATATGGAATTTATAGATTTACATGAAATATGTATTAACATATACAGTAATATATCTGACAGCTGGAACAATTGGTACAGAACGTTTCCATGTTTGAGAGATTTCTGGGAATTGAGACGAATCCTTAAACCTGGAATTTTATTTACGGAATTACAAAAGTGAAGTTAAAGATAAGCAACTTGGCACCCTCTAAGGTGGAGTACTTAGTCCCACTTTGTTCAATGTTCTTATGAATGCATTATTAAATTCAATATCAGACAACCCCAGTACTATCACTATCAGCTATGCTGATGATATTCTTATACATTCTAAAACTCATTGTGAAATGCAAACCACCCTGAACCATGTGCATGCAGCCTGTGAGAACCCCAGTCTTATTATCTCCACTGTGTAAACTAAGGTGTTCAACAAACAAGCTGGTATCTGCAATTTGGCCCCTCCAAGTTCAAGATAGGTAACAGCACTATTGACTATGTCTCTTCTTTTAAATATCTTGGTGTCTCCGTCCCTTGTACCTTACCTGCCATACAACAGCTAATCCCCCAATGTACTGACAGACTGAAATCTCTTAGAAGTGTAGCGGGGTACACCACATTATGGTGCTAATATTAGAATTGTTAAAACAATGTACTACAGTACTACCTAGGTTATATAAGATCTCTGATTGATTACCATGCACCAACCCTGGTCCTTCGTGACAGGAAAGGCATTGAGAAGCTCGAAAAAATGCAAAATAAAGCACTCAGAATTAGCCTAGGATGTCCCATGAGCACTAAAGTACTTAATATGAGGAAAGAACTAGGTATACCCAGTGTCAAAGATAGAATAATTGAAGTCAACCTCATGATAGCCCTGAGGCTTTTGAGTGGTGATCCTGATAACATTGTTTCCTTAAAATTGTTAGAATGTATGAACCATGGGACTGGTAAATCTAAATGGATTCAAATAACAGCTACACCATCTGTACAGAGTTGAGACACGACAGCTTTTTCTTCCACCTTGGCGGACAGTTCCCTTCGATATCACAATACCGACATATCCGCCTAAAAGATTAATTATACAGAGTATTTTTCTCCAACACACTACCAAAGTGAGAGCTCTTGAACACATACACACCCTACAGACTGATGATAATATCACACAGACCATCTTCACTGATGGATCTCTTAACACCGCCTGTGGGAAGGCTGGAAGTGCTATCGGTTTGACTCAACCTAACAGTAATGCAATTGATAAAGGAGTTCGAATTAACAACTGGGCGTCCATTCTACAAACTGAATTAGTTGCCATACTCACAGCTATCAAATTCATTGAAACCAATGTTACTGACAGTCTCATCATCACTGACTCTCTATCCTCACTACTTGCACTTGATACCCTCAACTCAAGTTGTCAAGCGCTTGTCTCTGAAGCCAGACACAAATATGCGTACCTTGTTGACCGGGGTGTCAAGATCAAACTGTTGTGGATCCCCTCTCACATAGGCCTCAAAGAACATGACAGAGTTGATGCCCTCGCCAAACTCGCGTCTAACAAAGGCACTGTTGAATACATTCTGGGTCTGTCAAAAAGAACCCTTAAAACTGTAATTAGGAAGGAACTTAATTGATGAATTTGACGCAAGCAGACAGGTGCAAACAGGCACTAGTCGATCCATAGTCTACCATGATGAGATGTATCAAGTGAAACATGTATAGGGAGCAAGTAATAAGATCACTAGATTACATGATGTTGTAACTGCTAGACTAAGGTTAGGATAAAAGTACCTCTGGCAGTACGTTCCTCAAGCAGATGTAAACAAAACTAAATGTAAAGTGGGTGGCCAGACATATGGCCACACACTTGAACACTACGTCCTCGACTGTGTGAAGATATAACCTTTCAGGGACAGGTCCAAGCACACCGTGTGTGAAATGGCACAACACTTCATCACTAATGGCAAGATAGCCGACATATTAAGATTGTATTCACTTTTTTTCACTTAGTAGCTATATCGGTTCCCATGTATATAACCAAACATAAAATGTGTTTGAATACCTTCTCACACAAATGTAAATAACAAAGTGTGCGGCCAGACATACTGCTTCACTCTGCTGTACTCACGCAGTTGCGAATAAGTTACCCTTTATGTATAGAACTAAACAAAGAATTTAATTGAAATACTGTTTAAAATTCAATACCATAATATCCTGACCACGTGGGGTTAATTGTTCTAACCCTTTGTAAACCATACTGTGTAATCCTTTTGCGCTACCGCTCACAGGATGAGTATGGGGTGCACAATAAACTAGCTGCTGTAAGCGACAAAATTCAAAAAATTTCCACCCACTGTATCTCACTGACACTGCCTCTCTCACTCATTCTACTATGACTGTTATTCATGATACAATATTGTACAGTACTGTACACTTTTCATTATTCATTAATTAATAAAGATATGTTACTAGTTTTAAATCTTAGTGTACTGACACATTTTTGGGGTATATTTTGATCAGTTAGGGGATGCATCTTTGGGGCCGTGGGACAAATCTATTTTTTCCCATATGTTATGTGTTTCAATATGTATGGTTTTTGCTTATCACGATAGTTTTCTGTAATATAACCCCAACAATTATCGAGGATACATGTACAAAAATCACTAATTCAACATGGTAGCACTGACTACAAAAACTGAAGAATGTAATGTGCATTACAAATGGATAAGTGAGAAAAAGAGGAGTAGTTAGTCACTTTAATAAGATCCTATTATACAACACTTCACACATTCATTATCTATACGTAACAAAAACATAGAATTCTGCTGTTATACCATCATCAATTAACATCTTTGCTAAGAATACATAATTTATTAAAAATACAATAAAAGTTTAATAATTGACTTTAAAAAAAATTTGTTTTCTTACAACCACATTCAGAAGATATATGTCAATTAGCTGACAACCATTGTAGAGATGCGACCAGTCACTGAAATTATACCTGGATCATTATCCTTAGCTTGAGGCTGAAAAATAATAAGAAATTTATCAGTTTACATGAAATATATATAAATAAATACATAGTAATATTCCTGATAGTTGGAACAATTGGTGGAAAACGTTTCCATTTTCAAGAGATTTTTGGGTACTGAGACGAATCCTTATTCCTGAAATTTTATTTACAGAATTTTTTCGAGTCTAAGCTATGCATCTGGCATGGAGCACTGTTCCTAATAAAGATTACCGGTAACTGCAGTTGGACAGCCACATAACTGTATTCACTTATGGAAAAACAACTATACAGGTACAGTATGGTAAATAAACAAAATATACTGTACTGTACTCACCAGTGCTGTATACTGTACACACCCTCTGCACACTAGCCTACAGTAGGCACGGACTGTTCATTCTGCTATGTACTGTGCATACAGTACTTTCACACTATTCTAAATGTACAATATAGGTATCTCATTTAACAATGGAGTTATGTTCCTGAAAAACCTAGCATTAAGTAAAAGTATCGCTTTACAAGTGATAACACGGAGAATTGGTCTTCGGGGATTTTTTCATCTAAATACACTGTATTTATCGATAATTTGCTCGAATATTAATAAACTAAAGTACACTACAGTAAAGTAACACTCTCCAAGTCACTTCATAATGTCCAGCTTCACCTTCAAGCTCAAGGGCTTGTGGGAGAACTTGCCCTTGCCTGATGAGGTTAAACAGCAGCAAGCTTACCTGATATTTTTCCAAAGTTCACTCACTTGACACACTATATGAGTAGTCCGTATAATACAGGGTACACAATAAACCATTAAAGTCACAGCTATCACATTGGTAATAGTGAAGCACAGAAGACAAAAATCAAACGACAGGCAGTTAACACGTAATACAGTACACGGCATAAAGATGCGCAATTGGAGGACAGCATCGCATTTTCTCCCACTTCCCTCCCAAGTTTCTACGCCTTTCCATGACCCCAAATGGATAAATAATTATTTAAAAATTATTATTGGACAAAGGAAGGCTATCGGTAGGAAAATCAACCTTGGTGACGTTTACTTCTGAGATAAGAAAGGCAGAGGTAAAATGAACTGAAGGTAGCAATGGGGGCAGAGTCAAACCCTAAGGGTTTCTTCCAAATGTATCAAACTAAAACACGAGACAAGATTGGACCAATACATTTAGATACCGACAAACTAACTGATAACAATGGAAAAATTAGCAATAATCTGAAGATAATTTTCATCAGTTTTCACCACCAAAAATTTAATCATGATACCTGAGGCACCAACTATCTACAGAGATAGTGAAGTAAATGATTAAGCAAGATGGTAATGACTAGTAACAATGTTAGTAAAGAAACAGATAAACTAAAACCTTATAACTCGCCAGGTCCCGATGAGATATATGTCAGAGTATTAAAGGAATGTAAGGAAGAAATTAGTATGCCTTTTGAAAACTTGTTTAATATTGTCATTAAAAACAGGTGTAGTACCAGAATCCTGGAGGATAGCGAATGTGATACCGATTTTCAAGAAGGGAGATAGACTACTATCCTCTAACTACCATTAAATTAGTTTAACATCAATTGTAGGCAAGTTACTGAGAGCAATAATTTCAAATGCAATTCGAAATCAGCCTGAGAAACAAATTGATAAATGATTCCAAGTATGGCTTCATAAGTGGGCATTCATGTCTGACAAATCTACAGTATTATCATTCTTTTCAACTGTTTTCAAATCAGTGGATAACGGACACCATTATGATGTGGTCTACCTCAACTTTAACAAAGCCTTTGACAAACACAGTGGTCCCTCGGTTAACGAGCGCCTCGGTTAACGAGACTTCAGTTAACGATTTACCTTCCATAAGATTCTTAACTTCGGTTAACGAGCAATCCCTCGATTAACGAGTTTTTTACGAGCCGACTTCAACATGTTTACGCTTGCATTTGGCGGTCCACCAGCTGTAGTATTAGTCCGCCAATACAGTAATCGGTTTTAGGGCTTAAATTCCTTACTATTTTAGTAAATATCAATAAGTTTATACTATTCAATAATTTTAAAAGTTTAATATTAATTTTTTAGTCATTTTAACAATTATTGAACATAATTGAAGGTAAAGAAACTAGTTTCTGGCATGCCATCCAGCCTGTTAACACACCAGACAGGCGTTAGTCTCTTTCTGTTTTCAGTGGAGGTAACATCTTGCTTGAGACTCTCTTCAACTAAATGCTTTTTTTCTGTTTCCAAGCAAATTATTGGTCATTTTGAAATATATTTTACATATTGACAATATATAGGTAATGCAGTGCAGTGTTGATTTAAAGAAAATAATCTTGAAATACACCAAGAGAACTAAGATTTTATGGGTGAAATGGCGCCATGGGGTGACTTCTCTTCCACCCCAATGCCTTCTCTTCTTCCTTCTCCTCCACCCCCATTCTAATTCCCATCATCATCATCATCATCATCCAGGAGCCTTCTACATACACACCTCAAAGTAAGTGTACTTTTCTACCTTTTTTGTTGAATTTAGGCAATTTTCGGTGAGCTGGAACCAATTACCCAAAAACCCATTGAAACAATGGTTTCCGTTAACGAGCAACCTGCTGGAACGGATTGTGCTCGTTAACCGAGGGACCACTGTATGTAAAATGGAGGCTCATGAAATCGGAGGAGATGCAGTACAGTGATCCCTTGGTTAACGAGATTTCGGTTAACGAGTTACCTCCCATAAGATTCTTAACTTCGGTTAACGAGCAATCCCTCGATTAACGAGTTTCTTACGAGCCGACCTCAACAAGTTTTCGCTTGCTCATGATTAATATAACATCTTCAGTAATTTATAAAAAATACAATAATGCATGTAATTTGTAATATGACTTGAAAATAAAAGGATAAGCTGTATCAGAAGGTTATTTACCCAAGATGCATTTGTGTGAGATCTTTCAGCAGACCAGCTTACAACATGGGTCACTATAACACACTGTATAGTACTGTATTTTATATGAAGAAACCTTCCTAAAAATGTTATTTACTACCTTAAGTGTTATAGGATGGCACAATTTGACTACTTGTACACTCAGACAAATGATTAATGAATAAACCAGGGTATATGCAGATGCATAATACTGTACACTACAATATTACTTATTATCTTCACACCCAACATTCCAACCACTAATCGATTATCATATTCGAATAAGACGTCTAATTATAAGAAAATTTTGATCTACAGTGATCCCTCGGTTAACAAAATTTCGGTTAACGAATTACCTTCCATAAGATTCTTCACTTCGGTTAACGAGCAAACCCTCGGTTAACAAATTCCTTACGAATTTTTCCCAACATGTTTTCGCCTGCATTTGGCTGCCCACCAGCTGTAGTATTAGTCTGCCAATTCTGTACAGTAATCGGTTTTAGGGCTTAAATTCCTTACCATTTTAGTAAATATCAAGAAGGTTGTACTATTCAATAATTTTAATAGTTTTATATTAAATTTTTTAGTCATTTTAACAATTATTGAACATAATTGAAGTATAGGAAGCTAGTTTTTTTACACGCCAAACAGCCACTCAACACACCAAGCTTGGCGTCAGTTTGTTTACCAGTTCAGAGAAAGGAACATCTTGTTTGAGACTCTTCAACATAAACGCTTTTTTTTTTTTTGTGTTTCCAGTCAAATTATTGGTCATTTTGAAATATATTTTACATATTGACAATATAAAATGCAGTGCAGTGTTGATTTAAAGAAAATAATCTTGAATTTCACCAAGTGAACTAAAATTTTATGGGTGAAATGGCAGCATGGGGTGACTTCTCTTCCACCCCAATGCCTTCTCTTCTCCCTTCTCCTCCACCCCCATTCTAATTCCCATCATCATCATCAACCAGGAGCCTTCTACATGCACACCCCAAAGTAAGTGTACTTTACTGCATTGATTTTTAGTTTGTATGTAATTTTTGGTGAGCTGGAACCAATTACCCAAAAACCCATTGAAACAATAGTTTCGGTTTACGAATTTTTCAATTAACAAGCAACCTTCTGGAACGAATTGTGCTCGTTAACCGAGGGACCACTGTATTACATTACCGTCGTAAATGTATAATAACGGAGATAGCATATCCAAAATTTTCTCTACTGTATTTTCTTCCATTAATCTTCCGCCATTATCGCCTACCTCACCTCCCTCACTGCATGTCTCCTTCATAAATCATCACGCACGTGCGTTCCCGTACACGTCATACGGCCAATCAAAGGCTTTTTTTTTTTTTTGCAACCAATTAAAATTATTTTTTATTTAATTCGTGGTATTTTTGGCCAATCAAATTCGATTTTTTTGGGGGGTTTCTCATATTTCGAAATTCAAATTCATTTCCGACCATGGAAGTCTGCGATGGGTGTCACTTAAATTATATAGAGCTGATTGCATTTTGGGGGAAAAACGAAGCATTTTTTCGATCGCATGGTGTTCTTCCAACCTCAGTAAAGTGTCCTAAGTGCAAGACTGAATGTAAATATCGCAAAGACCAACATAAGTAGCGTTGTGTAAGAATCTCAGAATCCAACGACGAACAAGAACCAGGCCAATAAGGTAAGAAATAGGTGATTCCATCATATGGTGAGAGTCAGTTAGGTTAGGTTAGGTTTGGTTTTGGTTTTGGTTTTTCTAGTGTTTTTTTGGTGTATTTTTTATTCGCTTAGCCTTTATTTTTTCGGAAAACGTCCCACGAAAAAAATTTGATAAAAAAAAAAGGCCAATTTCCGACGGAAATTAAAGTCATATTCGGCCTAAACACACACAAATACACTAGAAAAATATATTTTTGACTTTCTAACAGAGTGGGGTGCGCTTATGCAAATTTACCATTGATATATAGTGACAACTATACTGCAACAGTATTTATTAAGTGATGATAAATACACGATTAAACTGTACTAATTTACTAAGTGTTGAAGACAAACATTGTGGAAAGCCAATAATCTGTTTGCCCTTTGTAAACAAATGACTCATGGTGTTCAGTGTGGGATTCTTTTTTCAGAAAAGCTGATTCTTTTAGGATAATATTTTATCAACCTGACACCAAATGATCCTAAATTAGATGAGAATTATGGTGAAATTGCATAAAGAAGTGTTAAAGGAATCTTGGGGAGAGAGTACCCACCCGGGCTACACCCTCCCCTCTGCCAGCTGCTCCCAGATAAGCACTCGTCTTCCACATACAATATAATCCTACACTTAATTGTTCTTATTTTTATCTTTATAGTACTGTACAGTATCCAGTTTTCTCTTTATTCATAAGAAAATTCTGTGGTTGCTTACATAAAACACTTTACAGTAAATAACAATCATCTCAGTGAAAACAGTTATTGACAACCAGACTTATGTGTGATTTTCACCCCCAGAGAGTTGTTTCATTTTTTTATATTGTTGATGTAATATTCTTTTTATAACCTTGTTGTAAACTTAAAGACCTTAGATGTTGAAGTGCAGTAATAACATAATATTAACTAATTTTCTTTAAACAGTTCAAATTTGCAACTCCCCCCCCCCCAAATATGTTCGTTTTCTTTGGTCTTTCACACTTTTTGGGCTGGGGTCTGCCCCAATTAGTCCTATTTATCGAGGTTCTACTGTACTTAATTGTCAGTAATAAATTTTAACAACTTAATACTGCTTTAAAAATATTCTTGGCCAATTGTATCGTGGTACAGTAATGTAATTATAACTTCCTGTAGAGTGAATGGCCCATCCAACTTAACAGTCTAAGAATTCTTCAGTTTCTCACTCTCTTTCCCAAATTCCCCATTTTTTCTTATTTCTGTTCTTCAATTTGTCAGCGAACAAGAATTTCTTTAGAACTTTGTTGACTTACATATTTACTTAAAACAGCTTATGGTAGCTTACTGGCCCCCCTTCACTTTATGAAATCATTCCTTACTGCTAAGATAATATATAGACTAACACCATCAAGACATATATACTGTGGCACAGCTAAAAGCGAGAGGCTTCTTATAACATATAAGGATAACAATTAAACTCAGCTGGTGAGATACTGTACTATATTCATATTGATAAATTCAGTGATGTCTTACCATAATGTAAACGTGCGTAGGTAGAGTGCGAGCTAGCAAAGCATCTAGGGATGTGGGCTGCCCTGGAGAGTGGGACTCAACGCTCAATGTTAGCTTTGGTAAATGAACATTTCCAGCTAACAAAGGATACAGTGTATATGTCACTCGTTCACTGCAGCTTGGCAACACACGTAACCGTACCTGAAAAAAAAACAAAAAATAATACGGTATATATATATATATATATATATATATATATATATATATATATATATATATATATATATATATATATATATATATATATATATATATATATATATATATATATATATATATATATATATATATATATATATACACACACACAAACATTTGAAGGAAGATCAACCTAGTTCTTCTGAAACTGAGTTTGAAGAGTTTAGGGCCAGCAAGGGCTGGTTCGATAAGTTTAAGAAAAGAAGTGACATTTATAGTGTTGTCAGGCATGGTGAAGCTGCCAGTGCAGACAAAGAAGGAGCTGAAAAATTTGTAGTGGAGTTCAAGGAACTGATGTATGAAGAGAATTATCTTCCACAGCAAGTTTTCAATGTGGATGAAACCGGTCTGTTCTGGAAGAAAATGCCCAAAAGGACATTCCTCACCGGAGATGAAGCTTCTTTACCGAGGCATTAAACCCAGGAAGGACCGTCTCACTCTATTGCTTGGTGCCAATGTTTCAGGGGATTTCCGACTGAAGCCTATGCTTGTATACCACTCTGAGAACCCCAGGGTGTTCAAGCAACAAAAGGTGGAGAGGACAGCTTGGAGTTTATTGGAAGTCAAACCGTAAGGCATGGGTAACGAGACAGCTCTTTAATGAATGGGCCAGTTGAGGTGTTTTGCCCTTCTGTGAAGAGTTACCTCACCACCAATAAACTTCCTTTAAGGGCTCTTCTCCTTCTGGATAATGCCCCTGGTCATGACCCTGAACTTACCAGCACTTTGGAAGCTCGAATTGACTTTGTCAAAGTGCTGTTTTTGCCTCCCAACACCACATCAATAATGCAGCCAAAGGACCAAAATGTAATCAGCAACTTCAAGAAGATGTGCATGAAAAAAATGTTCAGAAGGTGTCATCAGGTAACTACCACTGATCCTGATCTATCACTGGCACAGTTCTGGAAGATGCAATACAACATCCTGGAGGCTGTAAAATTGATTGTGTCAGCATGGCAAGAAGTCTCCATTCGATCCCTGAATTCTGCGTGGAAAGCACTGTGGCCAACAGCAGTCCATGATTTTGATGGATTTGAGGAAGAAACGGAGTTGGACAAGGAGATTGTGTCCATTGGTCAGTCAATGGGACTTGAAGTGGAGGAGGATGATGTTGAAGAGCTTGTGATGTCTCATGAGCAGAAACTTACTCCTGAAGATTTGAAACAACTGGATGAGATAATAGAAACAGACAGTGGTGAGGAGGAAAAGGAAAGTGATGACCATATGTCTTCTTCAGACTTAAAAGATGCTGTTCACCACTGGGAGATGTTCAGGAAACTGGCTTCAAGGCACCCTGATGTGGAAACAACAGAACCGATTTTGTGTACTGTGGAGGACAAAGTGGTCTCCTTCTTCAAGAACCAGCTAATGATCAGGAGGAGAAATGCCCCACAACGAAAAATTGACAGTTTCTTCTCTAAAAGGCAGCGTGAGAAAGATGCTTCCCCTCAGTGTTCCTCTTCAAAAAGGAGAGAGGATTTTCCCGCTGGAGAATCTGTCAGCCCAGAGGTTCCTGACATTATTATGGAAGGTGACTCGCCTTCCAAGAAGCATTAAAATGCTTCTCGTCCACCCCCACTTCCTTCTCTTCTCCCTTCTCCTCCTCCACCCCCACTTATAATTCCCATCATCATCATCATCAACCAGAAGCCTTCTACATACACACCTCAAAGTAAGTGTACTTTACTGCATTTTTTTTTTTTTTACTTTGTATGTACTTTTCTGTGAGCTGGAACCAATTACCCAATATCCCATTGAAACAATGGATTTGGTTAACGAAATTTTCGGTTAATGAACGACCCTCTGGAACAAATTGTGTTCGTTAACCAAGGGACCACTGTATTATTATTACACACAGTAAACCTTTGCCATTCGCGGGTTTGCAATTTCAACGATTTGTGGTAAGCAGATGGCGATTATGGTGGCTAGCTTGTGAGCCTTTTCCTGCAGCGCAACGAGTCACCCCACGCACCCAAGGCATCTCATTTCCCTCTGTTCGCGCTCACCCAGTACCTATAACCCAACATCTTGTGTTGTACTCTCAAAACTTTCGTGTTTCTTTGTGAAAATGGACCCTAAAAACTGCCTAATGTCAGTTGAGAGAATGCTAAAAGTCCTCATGTTCATTTTTATGAGTCAACAGGTGGTGAAGGGACTAGTGCAGTGACTCAACCAACTTTTAGTGCCAGTAAAGATTGGTTCGAGAATTTAAAGAAAAGATTCTCTCTTCATAATGTGCGGCTGACTGGGGAGGTCGCATCAGCTGACCACACAGCTGCAGGTGCATTTCCCGCCAAATTGAAGAAAATAATAGAAGAGAAAGGCTATAGATCAGAGCAAGTGTTTAATGCCGATGAATCCAGTCTATATTGGAAAAAATTGCCTGGTAAAACATACATAAACAAGGCAGCCAAGGACAGAGTGACGCTCATCTTCTGTGGCAGTGCAGCTGGCCACATGATTAAACCTGGTTTGCTTTACCGCTCAGCAAACCCTAGGGCTTTAAAGAGTAAAAACAAGAGCCTTTTGCCAGTTTTTTGGCAGTCCAACAAAAAGGCATGGGTAACTGTGCAAGCATTCCTGGATTGGTTCCATAAATGCTTCGACCCAGAAGTGGAAAAGTACCTTGCTTTCAAGAAGATGGAATTCAAGGTGCTATTATTGATAGATTATGCATCAGGCCACCCAGAAAGTTTACAGTTTAGCCATCCAGGTGTAGAGGTGGTGTTCCTACCCCTAATACCACTGCTTTTATTCAGCCTCTCGATCAGGGTGTAATACGCACCTTCAGGGCATATTACACCCGACGCTCTTTTGGTCATATCCGTAGTGCCATGGACACAGACCCTAACCCTGATGTTAGCAAGTGTTGGAAGTAGTACAGCATTGCAGGCTGCATTACCAACATCAGTGAAGCATTCAATGAACTCAAACCAGAGACAGTGAATGATTGCTGGTGAACTTTATGGCCTGAGTGTGTGAATAACTTCCAGGGATTTCCATCCATAGTAAAGGATGTGAATGACATTGTGAGTGTTGCACGTCAGTTGGGTGGTGAGGGGTTTGTGGACATGGCTGCTTGATGGGCATGGAGAGGAACTGACAGAAGAGGATTTGGAAGAATTGGTAAAAAATTCCGAGGAAGATGAAGAAGAAGAAATTGTGGAATTGCAACAAGAAGGTTGAGGCTTGAAAAAATTTTGGTGAACTATTTCGACAGGTGAAGATGGTAACTGATTTCATTGTTGACCACGACCCTTCCATGGGAATGGAGCCTCAAGATTATCTGAGGAATCAACCAGGTATTGTTTCCCTAGTAGGAAATGTTTGAAAACCAAAGAAAAGATGAAACAACTACCAATCACGATGTTTTTAAAGAAAAAAACCAGCAGCTACCGCTGCCGCTCCACCCTCCTCCTCCCAGCCACCCTCCACCTCTCTGCCACATGCCACGTCCCGGTTGCGCACCTCTCCACTACCTGCCTCTCCACCACCTGCCTCTCCACCACTGCATCACCCTCTTCCAACAGTGATCCTGATGATCCCCTATGCTTCAGTAACCAGATGTCTCCCTATGTATAGTGCACCACTTCATCAAGCTCCAAACTTCCACGTATGAATGTAAGTATAGTATTGGTGACTTAAGTTTCTCATACACAGTATAGTGTTTGCTGTATATATATCACAATCAAAATCAAATTTACACTTACAAACTATGATTTGTATTGAGTATTAATGGTTTAATTTTACGATAGGTCTTTTATCTTACGAATCCAATAAAAAATGCTATACTGTGGAGAAAATACATGATAATTTACAATCTACAAATGTTAAAACAAAACTACAATAAAATGTGGAAGATTTATCCTGAAATCTCCTTTCTGATAGAGACTGAAGCTGTGAAGTTCTTATTATACAGGGTGACTTCTAGGGATCCTCAAGTCCTTGTTGAACAGTGTTCCACTAATGCTGACAACCAATCCAGCTTCCTTGTAGTGTCATCCTCAAAGGGGGAGTTGGTACAATTGGAAGAAAGCTGAAGGCCTTATTACAGCTGGTGAATGCTCAATCAATACTCATAACAACACAGCAATGGATCTGGATTAAGCTGATCCTTTTTGCTTTAGTTTTGGAATTGGCTGGCATTGGGCTTAACCAGAAAAGAGGATTTCAGGAGCAATCCTCCATTTCTAGCTACTGCTGTCTGAAAGACAACTCTTTTAATCCATAACCAGTTAGAACCAGAGAAAGTAGGAGTTGCTACACATGCTTCAGGATTAGATAGACACACACACCCCTTACAAGGGATAACTTTTTCCTACTGGGTTGGGGATCCTCTCCCTAACTCAAACTGAATAAATACGGTGTCATCCTGGACTTTGTAGGATAAGCTAGGTTCAAATTTCTCAAAAACATCAGATGTATACCCTGCCACAGACAATTCAAAATTGTCACCAAAAAGTGAATAATGCATGTACAATCAAAGGAAAAAGGTCATGTTACACCCCCCTAGCATTATGTTCTGAAACTCATGACAGAGAATTTAGGTAAAGTAAAAGCAAATCTTCGAGGATTGAGTCTAACGGGGAAGTTTTCAAAAATTCTTCGTCGTGGGTTTCAAAACATAAGGCACAGTAAGTGTAGAGAGACTTTTTTGTATAATTGTACATACTGTACATACCAAAAGAAAAGATGACGTACTCAACATGATTCTCATAAACTGCCAAAAACCAGCAGTAATCTGTTACTAATGACCTCTAAAGACATTTAAAACTCTTAAAAGACAAGGGAAACAAAGTTGTCCTAGATATACGAAACAAGAAATTAAAATGAGAATGAGATTAGACAATTACCTTCAAGGAATAAGAAGAAGCTCTGTACAAAACCAGATGAGAAAACTAAACCTGGATTCATAGGTCTATTTGGCCATCATAACTAACATAATGAGATAGAGGGGCCTGTACTGCTGCAACATTATATACTCCCCTAACTACTTTGCAATATACTGTAAATACACAACAAATTTACTTCATATATCTTCTTCTTTTTCTTTTATAATCAAGTAGTCAAGCAATGTGCATGGAAGATAAGTTATTGTAGTGTGTAAAGTATTCTGGTAGACATCAGGATCAAGGTTAGTTTACTAAAACAAGACTGCTTGTATAGACGCCATCATAAAAGAAACGTCCATATCATCAAGCTAATTTTTTTCCCATAATAGTGCTGCTATGAGTGATCAAACACCACTATGCAACTGCATATGAGGAATTAAATATATTAAACCAAAAGTGATGGCAACTCATTAAACACTGTCAGACAATCATTATTGTTGATCCTTAGAATTCTGTCTTTTCATAATGCAGAACAATACCCTCAATAGTAAGCACAGAAGGAATAAATCAACATAAAACATACCTCCTTGTGTCCAGCATACATGAATGCATCTGATACTTGCATATTGAGGGCAAGCTCTGCAGTGTGAGCACCATGGTTTGATATGGTGTAAGCCAGAGGTAGTGGGGTGCGCACTGTTCCTTGTGGGGCCACCTCACACTCAACCCACACACCCCAATGTTCCACCATTACTGAAGGAAGACCTACACTTACACTAACAGCTGGGGAATCACTATTTGATCTGTAAATAAAGATATATTCTTTTACTTAACAGTCACTTATAATATAAATTAAAGTAGACAAAAACTGAGGATGACCAGATTTAGAATTTCAAAATTGTCAGTGCTGCTGTTGTCCTCCTATTAGCCATGATGCTGCTGTAAAAGTATCTCAGTCACTTAATATATGTGGCCATAGTGACCATTTTACTAATTCTTACCTATCACTCTTAACCCCCAGACACTGGGCTATGGTATATTTCTAAAAAAATTAAATAAAATATAAAATAATTCTAATCTTACAGACTGGTTATGCATGATATAAACAGTAAAGAAATGTGTCTTCATTATATGTCGAGGATGTGTTCCAGAGAAACGTGACTTAAGAGTGAAATTTTTTATAATGAGGAACTTTTCTCATAAGTATTAATATAATTAGGGGTATATGTATTACAACAAATACAGTCTACACTTTGAATGCTCAAGAAGTGTTAGTGGAGAGAGAACTTTAAGCAAATAAGCATGCAATGGAATCATTATAACATACCCTATAGTATTTGATATGGAGATATTGTATGTTCACAACAATGATTTTCATTACCATTGAATGAAACATGGTGGCTCAATTTTGCTACTTATAAACTTTGACAACTGATCAGTGAATAAACTAGGGCATATGGAGACCCATTATACACTACAATAATATTTATTACATTTTATAAATACTGTAGGCTTCAATATTATTTACTAAGCGCTGAAGACAGATCCCGTGGTAAGCACCAACCTCTTGAACAGTGACAACAAAGTACTTGAGAGATGGTTGAGTGCTGGCAAGATTGCTAGGGAGAGTGAAAACGATCAACTGTTCCCACTCTGTAAACAAGAGCCTGAGAATATAATACAATGCAATAACTCATCTAGGATTGAGTGTGCAATTTTTTTTGGGGGGGGGATTGACTATTTTATAATATTGTTTTATTAACTCAGCACCCAATGAACCTAAAAAACATGGTAATTATGGTGAAATTGAATAATGTTATTATAAAGGGATCGCAAACTGATGAGTGAGAAAGAGAGAGTTGTCCTGTCAATCCAGCCAGCACTCCCTCCTTACTCCCTCGCCACCCTCTACCTCTTCTCCCCAACTTTTTTCACTCCATTTGGTTACATGCAAAATCTCCATTCCATAAAAACTGAATAAGATTTTCTTAACTTTCATTTTTTGGGTGTTGAAACACTTGTGTGATATAAATGTCTAGGCAGTGAGGTAAACAGTAATCTGGCAATTCATGGTGTGTTGCTGCCAAATCGCCTGCTACTCTTCCACACAAAATATAACCATAATCTCTTTTTTTTTATTTTATATCTTTATATTAGTGTACAGTATATTGTAGTTTCTTTATTCACAAGCCAAAAGCTAATGTACACTCAGGTGCCATAGTTTCAATGCACCCTCTACCCCTACTCCTGGCTCGAGGGAAGTCGTAGTGATGGTAAATAAAGTGTTGTGAAGTCACTAAAAACCTATATCGTGCATATATTCTCTCAAATATTACATCATGAACTGCTATTCGTACAATCCAGCGAAGCTTCGAGCTACCACAACCTATATCGTGCATATATTCTCTCAAATATTACATCATGAACTGCTATTCGTACAATCCAGCGAAGCTTCGAGCTACCACATTGCACCATTAAACGATGGGTGGGGGGAAGTGGGAACGTTCAGTATGAAGCCAAGGCTACGACTTCCATCAAGTCAGGTGTAGGGGTAGAGGGTGCATCAAAACTATGGCGCGTGAGTGTACATACAATAATAATAAAGTAAATAATACAGTAATAAATAAATGTAATACTGCGTGGTGAGCTGACAAGGCGAGGGGTGAGGTGACGAGGCAAGAGGTGAAGTGACAAGGCAAGAGGTGAGGTGATGAGGCAGGAGGTCAGGTGATAAGGTGAGGGATGAGGTGACAAGGCAGAAGGTGATGTGACATGACAAGGTACTTACACAACAAACACATTAACAACACCAAACCAATGTCTTATAACATTTTAATTTTAATTTCAATTTTAAAATTAATTGATAAATGACTCGATCTGGCTACTTTTGTACTTAGACAACTGATCAGTGAATAAACCAGGGCATATGGAGATGCATTACACACTACAATAATATTTATAAAATTCTGATAAATATGCTACAATATTATTTACTAAGTGCTCAAGACAGATCCTGTGGTAAGCACCAACCCTCTTGAGCAGTGACAACAACAGTGTTTGAGAGATGATGAGTGATGGCAACATTGTGAGGGAAAGTGGGACCAATCAGCTGTTACCGATCTATAAACAAGAGACTGGGAATAGACTACGGCGCAATAGCTCATCTGGGATCGTGTGTGGGATTTTGGGGGGAAAATTAATTACTTTTTAATAATGTTTTATTAACCCAGCACCAAATGAACCTAAGTAATATGGGAATTATGGTGAAATTGCCTATTGTCATTTTAAAGGGAGCCGCAGGCTGATGAGTGGGGGAGGTGAGCTGTGCTCCTCCGCCACCTGCCAACCCCTCTCCCCGGCTACACACCAAAATGTAGTTTTGAACATTATCTTAATATATAATTCAAATTCTATTTCTATATTTCATTCATCTTAATCTATTTCATAATATATTCCTATAATAATAAAATTGATTTTTTGGAATCGCTCAGTTATTTCAGATTCATTCCAATTTCAAATTGCTCAATTCATTTTTTTAAAAACATATGAATTAAGCCAAAATCTGAATTATAACTACCCCAATTAACAAGAGTACAGTGCATTAGGAGTCTTGACTGAATAACCAGAAATTTGTAAATGCGAACTAACCTTTTCCAATATAAGACATACTGTCCAAGAGTTAAAGCTGAGTTTGGGAGAGATTTTTTACTAAGAGAAATACAGAAACAGTCAACTCCCATTTCTCCTTCAGAAAGTTCTGTGTTCATCACCTGTGACTTGGATTCTGTGCCAACTTGACTAACTTCATTAGCCTGTAAATATAAATTATTAATATTAGTCCATTAGTTATTTTAAACATACAGTAGGCTCTCGCCAATAACGTTTAATAGGTGCCTGAAAAATGCTGTTATTAGCGAAACCGTTATTTGTGTCACATTAAAATACATGTAAAAAGGATTTATTGGTGCTGCCGCCCCAAGAATTTCACCCAATTTTTCCCCTTAGAAGCCCTGCATAACACTTATTGTTTGCTGAAATAAAGAGAATTGTTATTCAATCATCAAAATAAAGAGTTTGTGTGATATAACACTTAGTTTGGGGGAGTTTTTGAGGTGCTTGGTGTGATGATTGTTCCGTATCTGAGGGCCGCTAAGACTTGCACTGCCTTTCATTCTACAAGCCAACCATTTCACAAGAAAATGCTCTGTTATCACTAACAACCTGTTTCTATCACTTTTACCATTCATAGCTCGCCTCACATTTTCATCACTACCGAATTATTTCTTCGCCAGAGCAATACTCTTCTTGGTCTCCTCTAAGTTCCTCTTAATATTTCGCACTGTAGACTCAGGACAGTTCAATTTTCTCCAGGTTTGTTATGATTTAAATCAATTTAAATCAGAGTAAAAAAATCATGATTTAAATCAAAATGATTTTTTTACTAATAAATGTTATCTCTTTTTATTCTACATGATTGAAAAGTATATGCAATGCAGCAGGCTAATAACATTACAGTAGTACCCCAATTTCGCGGAAAGTGAAAACCGCATAAAGTGAACAACAGAACATATGGGATTAATTCCAATAGAGACTGGCCCGACCCCCAAACTCCACTTTTTCCGACACAATACCTATGTTGTAGTAAAAATAACATCTAAATTTTATGATGGTATGCTCACACAATTAATATTTAAGAGAAATACAGCCGCCAGGTTAATGTCCATTCAAATAATGGACTCAAATCCCCCCCCTCTTCCCAGCTCACTAGCTCCTACCTCTCTGAGAAATGTTTGGGTGAAACCACTAGATTTTAACGTTTAGTAATAAATAATACCTCAGACTAAAGTTAGGATAATATAATTGACATTTCTGGATTCCTTGCAGGTCAGGGAATATTTTGAATGTAAACTTCATATATTTTGCACAAAAGATAAAATATTTGCTTTGTGTAAACCAAATTATTACATTAGATCTAAAATTTGTATGTCTAATGCAAAATCCATGATGTTTATATTCAAAATGATCATCATATTGTAAGAATTCCAGCAATGTAAATTATATTCTGGCCGGGTAATTTGTATGAATTTTATGAGCTAAAACAAATATCTTCAGTAAATAAACAAAGAAATATTCTTCAAGGACACTATCTGTCAATCAAAATACCCCACCTCCGCCCTCCCTCCCTTCCTACCCCCCACCTTCCCTCCCTACCAGAGAAGCGATTGGGAGAAAATAGTATATTTACATATTTAGTAATAAATAATAACCCAGACTAAAGTTAGGATAATATAATTGACATTTCTAGATTCCTTGCAGGTCAGGGAATATTTTGAATGTAAACTTCATATATTTTGTACAAACGATAAAATATTTGCTTTGTGTAAACCAAATTATTACATTAGATCTAAAATTTGTATGTCTAATGCAAAATCCATGATGTTTATATTCAAAATGATCATCATATTGTAAGAATTCCAGCAATGTAAATTATATTCTGGCAGGGTAATTTGTATGAATTTTATGAGCTAAATAAAAAATAAAAAAAAAAAATTATACTTCACCGCTTATATGAGTAGATGCACCGCGGAAAGTGAAAGTCCGGTTCTGGCAAGGTACCGCGTAAATGAGAAATCGCGGGATGTGAAACCGTGTAATGCGGGGTAATACTGTATTTGGATTTACATAATTATGTACTGTACTATAGTCTGTTTTTGTGATAAAAACTACTAAGTCTGAAAAAGTCACTTTGGATCAGCAAGTTGCTAATTATATATATGCAACAAATTCACCCTTCCGGACAGTGGAGCACGAAGAGTTTATCAATATGATTAAAATGCTAAGACCAGGATATGTTCCACCTAATAGACATCAAATTGGAGGGTCTCTTTTGGATCAAGCCAACGATTCAGTGATTAAGAATTATTCAGAAGAACTTAGTGGGAAAACAGTTTGCATGGCCATGGATGGATGGAGTATTGGAGTAATATCCATAATGAGCCTATAGTATGTATAACTTTAACAGCGGACAGCCGTATTTATCTTGCTGACTCTATAGACACAGATTCAAGACACACAGCTGAATATCTGTAGAAATTAGCTGAGTGTGCTACAAAAAAAGTGTGAAGACAAATTTGGATGCACAGTAAGAAGCTGTGTAACAGATAATGCTGCTTATATGGCAAAAATGAGAAGTGAATTTGGACAAGATAAATCCATTATAACATATGGTTGCTCTGCACACCTGTTAAATTGCTTTCACAAAACCTGTAAATCAAGAACATTAAGGAGCACATTACTGAAATCATTAAGTACTTCAGAAATCATCACATCCCAGGATCTTTGTATAGAAGAGCAGGAGGAACAATGCTAGTAATGCCATCAGACACACGATGGAACACAATGACAGATTCTATTGAATCTTATTTAAAGAACTGGGAGACCCTTGTCAAAGTGTGCAAAGAAAATAGTGAAGACATTGATAAGAAAATCGAAAGGAAAGTTAATGATAAGGCATTAAAAAGAACTGCAGAAGACTATTTAGAGAAACTTAAGCCTATTGCTGTGGCATTGGACTGTGTCCAGAGAGAACATACCCTATTAAGTGATGCTGTAGAAATCTGGGTAAAACTGAAAACTAATATTAAGGAGTATTTAACAGATAAGAAGGATATGGATAATTTTGAAAAGAGAATCAAAGTAGCATTGACACCTGCCCATTTTCTAGCTAATGTGATAGATCCAAGGTATCAGGGCAGACATCTGACTCCTGAGCAGTGAGACATTGCAGAACAGTATGTGTGCGAGTCTCTTCCACATTTCCTTTCAACATTAATGTCCTTCCATGTGCACCATTTAAAGAGGTCTATTTTGGTAAAGATGTTGTAAAATCTCTCTCACCCCTTGCTTGGTGGCGGTATTTTGCCAATGATATGACAGAAAATGTAATGGATGTTCCTAGGCAATTATTTACAGCTGTTGCATCATCAGCAGGGGTTGAGAGAATTTTTTCCACATATGGATTTGTACACTCAAAGGTAAGAAATCGCCTAGGACAGGAAAAGGCATCTGCGGTAAGCTTGTCACAGTACATAAGCATTTCAATGTTCAACTAAGCTAATTTAAATGTTTTGAACTATTTTTGTTGTTTACAGAATGAGAATATTTTGTTGACTTGAAGTTATTACCGGTAAATCTTAATACACTATAATCCTACAAATGTAAGAAAATAAACTTGTTACCAGTACAATATTATTTTTTTTGCAAAATGAGATTATTATTCTGTTGACTTGAAGAAGTTAAGTTATTAATTTTTGAAACACTGTAATCCTATAAGAGCATTTATGTTAAATTTCATTATTACGTTTGGATTCGTGCACTCAAATGTAAGATATGTTACCAGTTTTCTTTTATTTTACAAAAAGAATATTATTGTGTTAAATTCCATTGGTACATCTACTGCATAGATATCTTAATGCCAATTTTCTGTTTATTATCCTGAATAAGCCTTGGTTGAAAAATACTGTTTTTATGGTTTAAAAATACTATTTTAATGCAATTAGTAAAAAAATTAAAAATTTTATTTAAATAAAAAAAATCCGATTTAAATCAAATAAATCGATTTGTTTTATTTTTTTTTAAATCATGATTTTTTCCAACCCTGATTTCCTCACAATATCAATGTTCCGTGCACCACTTTCAATGAGCTCAACAATCTGTTCTTTATCCTTCACCGAGTAGGCACGCTTCTTGTGGCTTTGTCTCATAGCTTTGGGGTCTTTTTTCTCATTCACTTTAAAAGTTCCCGGGCATTCAGGCGGCAAATCACTCCCTCCACCACCTCCCCTAACCCCCACAGGCAAAAATGCGGAAGCCATTGTTGATCACCGACCCTTGCAACCACTGGTTATAGAGGCGAAAATCTCACACGTGGGCGCAGCGCTGTATTCCACGGAGCGTGTTTGAGAGTGAGAGTGAGGAGGAGCGGACAACTACGTCATCAACATGGCGGCAAACAAACGCTATCATTGATGCGCTCAGACGCTTCCTGTAATATCTCCGCTATTCAAGAGAATCCAGACGTAATTATCGAAAATGGGTATGTAGTGTAACTTACCGCTATTGTCGAAAACATTATTGTTATTGGCAAGAGCCTACTGTAATGTGATTTTCAACAAAATCTAATTTTGGGCCCAAACTGTCGAAATTGTAAGTCTTACACCTTAGTAATTTTTCGACCAAAATATACCTTCCTCTCAGAATTAAAACTTAAGGGGTTTAACGAAGTGTGTAATAACCTTCAGTTGCAATCCATGGAGCCCTATGTTCAGCTGTATCACAACCATATCAAAGCTAGCCGTCAACAAAACATTACGAGTTCTTCACCCGCAACCCACCACAGCCAGCCCAAGTCAGTGATAGTGAGGATATGGAATTTGAGGGATTTGACAAGGAGGCCCATCTAGCCTCTGTGGTGGATAGTGATACAGGTGATACAAGTGATACAGGTGAGGGCCAATAATCTGCTCTCTGCCTCGGAACCAACCCCCCATCCCAGTGTGCCCAGCCATCTCTCCTACTAACGTAAGTGTTTAAAACCTAATATTATTGATATTTCTCTTAAATATTAATTGTGTGTGCATACCATCATAAAATTAAGATGTTATTTTTTACTAAAACGTATTGTGTCGGAAAAAGGGTAGTCTGGCGGTCGGCCCAGTCTCTATTTCAATTAATCCCATATGTTCTGTTATTTTTTTTTCGCGTTTTGCGTTATACGCGGACCTCCATGGGTTAAATTAGCCGCGTAAACCCAGAATATACTGTATATCATAGCCTAAGTCCTTATATACATCTAAAATTACTTAATCTAAGACAAAAGAAGAAATAGAATGACAAAATACAGTAAATGAAGGTAAAAATAAGTCATCAGGTAAATAAAATACTGTAAATTTCAAATTTAACCCTGTTCGTATCAGTGGGCGTTCGTAGGTCGAGGACCCCCTCTACGCACTATACATATTTGTTATATACCGTACTTATACTGTATTGCATCAAATTAAATGTTTTATACTTATATTGTTAGAGAATTTGTACTGGCATTGTGTAATTATCAATACGTATTATTGTAATTGTGTATTTTGATATAGTGCGTTTTTTCCCAGCTGAGAAAAAATGCCCCACCCCCTCCTCAAGAGTTACAGATGACTGGCTGTTGCAAATCTGTCCGATTTCGTCCTTGAAATATGAAGTTGTTCACAGTTATATTCCTGCCTCTGCTGACGGCTGTTTGCTCGAGCGCCCAAGTCTGTCACACTCATCCACCAATTTCCAGCGGCCTTGTAATATTTCAGTGTGATTCTGATCTTTTAAAATGTTAGTTTTTGCATAATGTAGTTTTACTGATATGTAATTTGTCTTAGTATGCCTTATTGTGGGTAAAAATAAGTATACTACGTATATTAAATGCATCCTCCGAAAGTGTGAATTTGTTACCAGAGTTAACAGTTAATTCATGTACTGTATAAGATTTCTGATAAACTTCCTGCATGCTCATGTTTGAAATAATGAATGTATGTATCTTTATATAATTTAGCTAAATATCTTTCTCGTCAGTAGAGGTCATCCCAACGAAATCGGACAGATTTGCAAAAGCCAATCAGCTGTAACTCTTGAGGATGGGGCGGGGCATCTTTTCTCAGCTGAGAAAAAATGCACTATAGTATCATTATCGAAAGAGTATCAGCCATTTCTAAGTATTGGAGTATTGGTATTGTTATCAGCTAGATCTTGGCACTAGTATCAGCCAAAATATTGATATCGGTAGATCTCTAATTACCATATGTAATAGCTAAACCAACAATTAAAAAATTCTTCAATAAAGTATTGTACATGTGTTGTGACACTGAGTGGTGTGCAGTAGCCCTTCAAGATAGAAACAAAATTTTATGAAAATGATTGACAAAGTACAAAAAATTTTCTCCATAAATCCAGATGAACACTTACCAGAGCCAGAGAGGAGTCAGTGAAAGTGATGGGCACATGAGAGGTGCATTTAATTTTGGGCACCACCAAGAAGTTTTCACCACCAGCCACTCTTCCTACTTTCTCAAACTTTAATGACTGGGTTTCCACAGTTACCTGGGAATGAAAGCATTGTTAGAAGAAAATAAAAGCAAATAAGTACTGTAAAGTTGATAAATTTAATGCTTTGCATGATTTCTTTGAAAAAAATAATAATACTGTACATAACTGCTTCAGTTGATTTATAAACATTTTGAGTATATAAGATACAAAATCATATTTCATAATGATTTATTCCTATAAATCCTCTTATGCTACTTTAAACTTTTTAACCTCTAAATGACAGTAAGCTTTATATGTAGAATATTTGCTCTGACGCTATTAAAAAATGATTATGGTCAACACTGAATACGAATACACAACATAAAAAAAAATTACAAAGTGTACAGTAATCTTAACAATTACCCTCCTTCGCTTTGAATATGAAGACACCAGAAGCTGGAACACCAAAATGAGAGCAATAGGTGAGGGTTTGGTGCTGCTTTAAGAACTGAGACAATGTACAGTATATAAACTTCATTAGTCCCAAAAGAGTTTAAGGCATCTGAAATAATGAATGCATTTTGACCATGATCCAACTAAGTGAGAAGTGCTACTTGCAGGAGAAAACAGCATCTGACACTGGGCAGTCTTCTGGCTAAAGGCATACTTTGCCAGAATTTGATTAATGTTATAATGTTACACATCTAACAGTTCACTTACTGATGACCAATATACTGTACGCAGGTCATAAAATGTGACCTCTGGAAATTTAAATCTGTACAGGACAACTGCTTTCAATACGGAGACAGCATCCTTTAAAGATGAAACACAAGACAAACTTCAACAGTATTAGTTCATACCTGGAATGGAATTCTTGCCTGAAGATGGATGTTTTTTTCACTCACACATGGGCAATGGACAACAGATCCACCAGAGGATAAAGACACAGTGTACTCAAGCTGTTGGAAACAATATGATAGTTTTCTTTTAGGTAATTGTTAAAATATAGGTATACCCCAGTTTTTGAACCAATTAATTCCATAAGAATATAACAAATTCAGGAGGTTAGGGACCAGCCACCCCCCAAAAACTCCCATCTACTCTTGATATACCTCTGTCGTTCAGACTGTCAAACAAGAAAAAAGCAGACATATAAAGCAAGCATGCTAAGCATTAATATAGGAATGTAAACATAAGTTGGTTGAAAATGTTCAAAGGAGGGCCACCAGACTGGTGCCTGCACTTCGGCACCTCAGCTACCCTGAGAGATTGGAGCGCCTGAACTTGCCTAGCTTATACTACAGACGGGCAAGGGGGGACCTAGTTGAGGTGTATAAGCATCTCAGGGGGCACTACTCAGTTGAGTGTTCTTACTTGGAGCTGGCGGACGCTCGCCCCACAAGGGGTCACAGCTCAAGATTGAAGAAGCCGCAAGTCCAGAAAACCGTGAGGGCAAACTTTTTCGGAGTGAGGGTTGTAAACTTTTGGAACAATCTACCAGAGTGTTGTGACGGCACCGAGTGTGAGCTCTTTCAAGACAAGACTTGACCAACACTGGAGCGGGTTCAGGTACAGTATTTGCCAACAGTGCGTGACAGAGACGGGACCGATTGCCCGGGCGGCTAGCGAGCCGATCTTTTGGTGAAAAAGATAAATGAAAAGAGACGTGACCGATCGCCCAAGCGGCTAACAAGCCGATCAGTGGCGAAGAGGATAAAAGTTTAAAAGTTATAAATTGAGACTGTCATTCACCAGTGTTGAACTGTTGGGTTCAAGTTGAGTTGCCATTCCTCCCCTCAGCCAGCCCCTCTGGCTGAAGGGCTGACTGATGCTATGGCCACTGTTTCTGCCATTAAGCATTTTAAAAGATACTGTATCCCCACCTTTTCGAAAACAATTAAGGGTTAGTGGAAATTTCTGTGGGCAAACAGAAAATTTTTAGATTCAGCAGGCCTGCTAACAAGAGCACCTCTCACTATTTTTATATCCCATGCCTATACACCTGTTCTATATAGTTACTGGAGAAATACAGCCATCTACGGATATAATATTGAAAATGGCTTCTCTCAAAATGATTTTTTTTTGTTAGGTTACTAAGTTGTGGAAGGGAAGAGGGAGGAGGCTGATCACAGTAGAATATAATAATAATGGATCAATAATATTCAGGTAGAAAGCCAGCCTTGATGGCACCCAGCGAGTAGTGAAGAGATTATCTTCTGATACACCTTGTCCTTTTATTTGAAGTCATATTACAAATTATATACAGTATAATATTTTTTTTATTATTTAATATATTATATTATTTAAGAAGAAAATTACACTATAAGAGGCTGATCATACAAGAATATAATAATGAATAAAAAAACCCTAACCTAACCTAATCCACCCCTCAGGTCAGGGACCCTTTTCCCTTGTTATTCAGCTTGTGTTTTACTTTGAAGTCAAATTATATACTGTATCATATTTTATTCTACTGTATTTAATACTGTATGTTATATTGTTCATGATGAAACATACACCATAATAGGTTGATCATACGAGAATACTGTATAAGTTGTAATCAAAATAAAAACGAACTTGGGATTATGGCAAAGGCCAGTCCCACATATAAAGTGTCATCTCATATCTATTAGCTCTTGTTGGGCCTATTAAAGAAAATATATGCTCTACTTAAAACCCTAGCCATTGTTTATAGGTTAAACAGAAGAGGAACAATCATTGGGGCATTTAGGCATGATTGCATAACACACCTAACACACAAAGTTGAAGAAAAAGAAGAAAATAGAAGATAAAAAATAAGAGAAAAGCAAGAACAAATAAAAGAGAAAGAATATGAGAGAAGAGAAACAAGATAAGAGAAGGTAAGAGAAAGAATATAAGAGAAGATAAGAGAAATGAGAGAAGAGAAAGAACAATTTCAAGAGAAAGAATATAAGAGAAAGAATGTAAGAGAAGATAAGAGAAATAAGAGAGGAGAAAAGAGAAGAGAAAAGAGAGAGTGAAAGAGAGATGTGAAGACTGTATACACCGTAGAATCTTGATTAATCACGAAATACAAACTTGTGAACTCATGGCAAGAATTCCCAACACATCACTGCCCACCAAACTCAAAAGACCTCTGCCGATCCTCCCCCAATCACCGGACCAACAAAGACCTCTGCCGATCCTCCCCCAATCACCGGACCAACAAAGACCTCTGCCGATCCTCCCCCAATCACCGGACCAACAAAGACCTCTGCCGATCCTCCCCCAATCGCCAGACCAACGAAACTTGCGGGGTACAGTACAGTATACTCTAGAGTTAACAGAATCCGATATAATGAATTCTTGATTTAGCGGAAGGAATTTTTTCCATTTTTTCCCTCGATTTAGTGAACTAGTTCGCGAAATCAAAATTAATTTCATTAATATGCAGACACCTACACAGACCCCTCAGACATATTATATGTACATAAAACATTAGAAACATTATTCATGGCTTACCTTAAACTTGGGAGTTTGGTGTTTTAATCCATTTTTTCTATAATTTCCAAACTTTTTTCCCAATTGATAGCTGCACTCTTTAGACTTTCTCCCCCACACCACTTCCTTTCTGAGACTTCTGAGAGACTTTCGGCATGATGTCTAAGCACAGTAGTTAGTTAACCGAGAGGTAGCAGTGAACAACACACACAGTGGCAGTAGGACACAGACTGAGCGGATGTAAACAAACCCCACGCGCCAAGCAGCATGAGAGGAATTTAACGAAATCATGCTCAATTTAAACCTAGCTCGCTAAATCGAGCGAAAATAACCTAAATTCGATTTAACGGAAATTATGATTTAACGGAAAGGGGTGGCTCGAATTAATTCATTAAATCGAAATAACACTGTATTTCCCCAATATGTAATCGTTGGTTATGTGAAGCAACGGTTAATGGGACGTCGACTAACGGGGAATACCTGTACCAGTAATTTAGGGTGTATATCATTCATCACGAACAATAAAGCTGTGACAGGCTTTCGAAATATACACACACAGGGTAATATAGTACAGAATCCTCGGGTTATTTTGAGAGATAGGAATCGAGAACATTCGTGAAGTAAAAAATCAATACTGTGGCCGTGGTTGAGTGGCCTGGGTAAACTCCATATTGCAAAGAGAAATAAACTAGTACTTACCTTTAATGTTAGTATTCGATCAGATGCAGTGAGAGATTTAACATAGAATGTCACAGATGATTGTTCTCCAACACCCATTTCTCCATAACTAAAACTGTTGACCTGTGATCCTAACTTGTCACTGAGTAGACCCGAAGATGTACACACTTGTGCTGTACAAAAAGAAGGAAAGGATAAAATCAGATATGAAGAGCTGATCCCAAAATCCAACTAAGAAACTGGTGTAATGCAATCACTTAGTCTACATATTGAAGATTTAGCTAGCTTTGACAATAGCAGTTAGCAACTATAGTATTTCCACACTAACCTGGCCTGTAAGCCACGCTCCTCTTCTATAAAAATAGCTGATTGATTCATAGAAAATGTTTGTGTAGCTGTCCATTTATTCAAACTAAATGTGTTCACAACTGGTAGGCAGAGCTGTTATTCTGTAAAATAATGTTATGATCATAAAGTTAAGATAATATTTTTACTACAACATAGTTGTGTGTCGTCAAAAAGTGGAGTTTGGGGGTCGGGCCAGTCTCTTTGGAATTAATCCCATATGTTCTGTTGTTCACTTAATGCGGTTTTCACTTAACGCGGTACCCTGTGGGTTCAATTGACTGCGTTAAGCGGGGTACAACTGTATTACCCCGCTTTACACGGTTTCACTTTCCAAGATTTCTCATTTACACGGTACCTTGTTCTGTACCTTGCCAGAACCGGACTACTTTCACTTTCCGTGGTGCATCTACTCATATAAGCGGTGAAGTATAATTTATTTTTTATTTTTTTTTATTTAGCTCATAAAATTCATACAAATTACCCTGCCAGAATATAATTTACATTGCTGGAATTCTTACAATATGATGATCATTTTGAATATAAACATCATGGATTTTGCATTAGACATACAAATTTTAGATCTAATGTAATAATTTGGTTTACACAAAGCAAATATTTTATCTTTTGTGCAAAATATATGAAGTTTACATTCAAAATATTCCCTGACCTGCAAGGAATCCAGAAATGTCAATTATATTATCCTAACTTTAGTCTGAGGTATTATTTATTACTAAACGTTAAAATCTAGTGGTTTCACCCAAACATTTCTCAGAGAGGTAGGAGCTAGTGAGCTGGGAAGAGGGGGGGGGGGATTTGAGTCCATTATTTGAATGGACATTAACCTGGCGACTGTATTTCTCTTAAATATTAATTGTGTGAGCATACCATCATAAAATTTAGATGTTATTTTTACTACAACATAGGTATTGTGTCGGAAAAAGTGGAGTTTGGGGGCCGGGCCAGTCTCTATTGGAATTAATCCCATATGTTCTGTTGTTCACTTTACCCGGTTTTCACTTTCCTCGGTACCCTGTGGGTTCAGTTGACTGCGTAAATCGGGGTACTACTGTACAGTATTCACAGATTGCTTCATTCATCTTCTGTTAAATGCCAAGAAGCATTAACATTTTACTTAAAAAATATTTTGATGGATTTGTTTCATAAATGGGAAATAGATTGCGATTGTAAACTGAAAATATCGTAATGTGAACGTGACAATAAACTGCTTCACTGTCCGTGCTAATACAATATTAACATTACTTTTGAGTAAGGTAGGATATAAATTTTGGTGTTCTGGCCCGCTGAGAAATACCTAAATTGTAATGCGGACAATGACCGAGGAAAGGTTGCCCATGCCTGCTTTAAGAGATGATGATGGCACCACTGATGATGAAACTGAAGTGTTGGGTGACTTGTTGGTGGAAGAGCTACCTCAAGACTTTGAGGGATTTGATGTTGAGGTTAGAGGAGGGGGCAGGGAGGCAGCAGTAACCAGCCCTCCCTGCCTCGGAACCCACCAACCAGCCACGTCAAGCAATTCACTGATTCCATCAAGGAAAGTTATTCTACAGTATGAGTGTATATAAATAGTATTGTTATCAACAATATGTACAATATAAATGTGTATGAATACATTACAGTAGTGTCATTTTCTGGGTGGGTTGTAGGTCATTATAGGAGGGTTCGGGTGACACCGCAGAACTGATTAGGCTTATTTACATGTATTTCAACGTCACTAGTTTTGCCATTTTTAAATTTTGCAGTGCTAAAACCAGTACCAATTAGTCGCAAAACTTAAAATACATATTAAATAATAAACAATATAACTAAGTAATTTGTAACATTATGATGGGGCTCTCCTTCATGTGAAAAAGAAAACCTAAGATGAATAAGTTTCTTGATGATAAACATAAACCAAATAAACTTAACATCACTAACTTACTGGCATGCTCCAGGTTAACAGGTGAAGAAGGGTCTAGTCCAAAGCTTAAGGATATGTCTGAAGCTATACTTTCTTCATTGTTGGTGAAGTGAACCTTGACTGGTAGCCACTCCCATACTAGTGCTGTGGTATCATGATCAACCTAAAAAATATAATCATCACATAACTTACCTAAAAAAAATTAAAATAAAATCTGAAGATGGTTAGTAAAGGTGCAGATATTATTGAATTATATGTGTAGTAAAAAAAAAAAAAGAATAAGGAATTAATAAATTTCAAGAACTACAGGCGAGTAGATAGGAAGCAGACAAAAAATACAAGAGATTTTCTTATTTGAGGAGTCTGCACACCTAGTTTTAACTGGCTTAGAATAAGGATATCATCAAACTCATTAACAAGACAGTTTACAACCTTGAGAGCACACCTTGCTGCATTTATCCCTCACTTATGAACAACTCCAATTAATGGCCGAAGTCCTAATGTCACAGCAGGATTTAAAGCATACTGGAGCTAAATTTAGTAAGACAGATCACAGTCATGAAGCACATAATCATACTGAAAAAGAAGGCACTTAAATTATCCTCACCTGAATTTTGGAGAATGTAGAAGATAACTACAGAGCAATGACCCAGAAGCTCCTCTGAGCTACCCCACACTAGCTGGATTTCAAATGGTTATTTCCAAGTGTTGGCAGAAACAAACAACTTGCCAACAGTCAGTAAAACCAAAGTACACTACAGATAAATCACAAGTAATCCCTCACAAATGCTGAATGGATCCGTACAACCCACAGTGAGTCCTATGATAAAAGATGATTGAGCATGTAAGCCTAAATTAAAGCCGAAAATCGTAACCCCATTTTCCCCATTAACCCTTAAATTCATTTTTCTTCATTACCCCTGAAGTTTGTGCTTCATAGACTTGTCATGGGAATTTTCAAAAAACATAATTCCCATGAATAGCTGTACAGTACAGTGCACACTCGTTTTTCACAGATTTTGTATTTGCAGTTTTGACTATTTGCGGATTTTCATCAGAAATATATGAGCACAGTTTTTTCATTGCAACTGGTATTACTGATTTCATATGCGGTTGAATTGTGCGCACAAACAAGTATTACATGTGGTTATGTATTTAAATACCAATAATACTAACATGTGTGTTATACAGTTATGTTCTTTTTATATCAGTCACCATTGCAAGAGCAGTTTGGTTTTCTATGAAAGATATAAAAGATGTATGTCCTTTGAAATTTGTTGATACAGATCCACAATCCCTTATCTGCAATTCCGAAATCCGAAAAGCTCTGAAAACCAAGAATTTTTCATGAAGCATCACTCGTGTGCATGACATACCCAGAGTGATGTCAAACATGACCCGACGAGCCCAAGCTTTACCCACTCAGGTGTAAGGCGTCAGTTGTATCTCAGCAGAATATAACTTGCATTGCTGGAATCCTTGCAAGACAGCATTCGTTCGTTATAGGATAAATCCGTTCCAGGCCCCCAAATACAACCACTTAACACTGAAAAAATTCTGAAGAAAATGTAAAAAATACGGTACTTTATCTTACCTTAGTGTTGTTCAGCATGCAGGACAGGAGGCAGAGGGGGAGGGGGGAGGAGGAGGGGGGAGGAGAGAATTATGGAAAAGAGGTGGAAGGGGAGGAGTCATCCTTCCTAGCCCTCTTTGGTGACTGTCTCACCAATACCAGTATTGGTGATAGATATTGGGATAATGACAGAACCGAGATAAAAAGTACCTTAAACTCGAGGCGAGGTTGGCGGGGTAGAACCTCCATTTCTGCGATGGGGACACTGATGTCAAAATTGTCTTTATAAAGGAGACTGTTGACAAAAGAGAATATCATTAATTAAAAAAAAATCTAAATTTAGTATATGAAGACAAACAACTATTTTATTCTACCATCCTTATTTTCAGTACTATACTTAATGAAGTGATCAGCCCCATAAAGCCACACAAATATTTACAAATGTTCTGTGTCATAAGGTACACATTAAAAAGCTTCACATCTGCTCACTGTCCACTTTTCTTTTCCCACTGATGCAGACTGAACCTTCTTTGGTTTTCCACTCTCAAAAATTACTTCTCATTAGTCATTCCCTTGACCACAGTAACTTACTGCATCCTAGTGGACCATTTAATCACACTTACTTAAATCTTCAACACAAAACCATTCAGTACACCCTACATTATTGTAAACCCACTAGAAAAAGTATCTGATTTTTTTTTTTACTTTTTGAATTGAATTGAAAGTTTATTTAGCCAGAAAAATACAATACAGAGTGGATAATAATAACAATATTAACATGGCTGAGCCAGTTGAGAACCTGAGCTCTCTTTTAGGCACCTGATATATACTATACATTTATCGCAAGGAAGTATTATGTAACATTTAGTATCATCTGGAATAGTACAATAGCATGGTGGTAATAAGAACATCCCATAATGTTACCACGGTTATCACTTCAATATTTATTAATTTTATTTATTTATTATTTTTTTTAGTTTATTTTTTTTTATATACATATACATAAATTACAGTGGAATTGAAAAACATAAGTATAATGGGGGGGCAGTACAACATGGGTTGCACAGTAATAAGGTTGAACAAGAGGACAGAGCTGTCAGGATTATGTCTAGTTGGCAATTAAGTTTACCCCGGTATTGCAATGGTAATTACTTATCTATTTACATGATAATTTCCGATAAAACGGTTTTGATGGTACAATAAAAGCAGGTACTGTACTGTAAATATAGTAGGTGTTACAAGAAATATTAATACTTAGACAATAGATATTTTTTAAGAGATGATTTAAAGGAAGGGAGTGTTGTCTTTGCTCGGATGGGTGGGGGTAAGTTGCTCCACACCTTCACACCGTGATATTTTATGGAGGTCTGGGACTGAGAGGAGCGCATGGGGGGTGGTTTTAGTAGCTCTGGGTGCCTTAAGTTGTATCTCTGATTATTCCGGAACTGGAAATAATTATTGTCAAGCAAGTGATTGATAGATTTATAAACAGAGGGCACAGCAGTAGGTGTTAATATCTTTGAATTTTAAATTTTCAATATAGCAAATTTTTTGTTTGTGTGATCTGTTTTTTTCAAGTACTGTAGGTCATTGTCCGTACAACTCTCTTTCGTGCAGAAACCAGAGATTGTGTTTTTGAAGAGCCAGAGGCCCCCCATAGTGTGTGACAGTGTATCAGGTGTTGGTAAAGAAGATCATGATAGATTTCTTTCATTGCTGTGAGAGTGAGTGACTGTCGAGTGTGATACATGATACCGCACTGTTTATTGACTTTACTGTGAATGGCTTGTATGTGGTTTCTCCAGTTAAGTTTCTCATCAACAATAACTCCGAGGAATTTAGTATTTTATTTGTGTTTAAGGACTGTATTACCAAGGTACAGGGGGTCCAAATCTGGGGGTAATTTTTTCCTTCTGTGAAAGATCGTGTAGTGGGTTTTCTCAAGGTTTGAGGTCAGTTTATTACGTATTACTCAGGTCCTGACTTTAGTTAATTCAGTGTTCATAGTTCTCACCAAGGAATGGAGGTCTGAGTTGCTGGCATAGAGATTACTATCGTCTGCAAATAAGTTGTATTTTATGAGTGTGCTGGCGTGGACTATGTCATATATGTACAACAAAAACAGTACTGGACCAAGAATGGAACCTTGGGGAATGCCATACAAGATTGGCGAGGAGTCAGATTGGTGAATATTATAGCAGACATACTGCATCCTGTTGGACAGATATGAGGCCAACCAATTGTGGGACAGGCCCCCAGGCCCCTAACGCCGTAATGTTCAAGCTTTGAAAGGAGGATGGTATGGTCGACAGTATCGAAGGCTTTAGAGAGGTCCAAGAATATACCGACTGTGAACTGACTGTCATCAAAGGAATTTAAGATGTCATTAGTAAAGGATAGCTGAGCACTCTCAGTCGACCTTCTAGCTCTAAATCCAAACTGGGAGTCTGTAAAGATGTTATTGGCATTGCAGAAGGAATTTAGTCTATTACATGCTAGCTTTTCCAGTATCTTACTCAAGGCTGGGAGGACTGATATGGAGCGGTAATTCTTGAAGAGACCTTTGTCCCCAGATTTTTTATATGCTGGGTGAACTTTAGCAATTTTCAGTTTATCCGGAAAGACACCACTAGTGAAGGAGGAGTTACAAATGTGTAGGGGAACAGGTAGTAATAAGTGGGCTACTAGAAAATATGACATAAGAGACGAAGCATTTTGATGACCCTACCGAGACAACAGGAGCCAATGTTCATATTGACATCCATCGAACCCCACCTTGCAGATACTTTCTGTAGCAAGTGTACACAAGGTTGCAATCATACATGTGTAAATATTTCTTAAACAAAAGAAAGGTTTAACAACCAACAGATTAATCATTTACCAACCCTTTGGCTGTGATGCTCAACTCAGATTGAGGACATCTGAGATGAGTCTGCAGCCATCAAAAAACACTTTAAACACCCTGTGTAGTTTACCAACTCACTCCCAATTAAAAAATGGTTGCAGACCTACAGACGCTGCAATCTCCCCACACCAGAGTCAAGGCCATGACATAAAGAATATGCATCAATTTTCAGCTGATGCTCGCAAGCCTCCCACAAAGTAATTTATTAATTATCCCCTGTTTTCACCATCATTTTATGAATTTCATAATATCCTGATATATTATATGAATGTATGTTATGTATTATACTCCATGGGAGTTAATTGCATAAATCAGCATACCTCACTCTCATTGTTTGTGTATACTGTACAGTATTGTTCTGAGATAGTGATGTGTGTTGCAATGTTGCGTGGTATCACAGTAATCTTTTGAAATGTTCAATAGATTTTACATTTTTAATTTAGTTTTGTACAAAAATGTTCTCCAGAACATATTTTTTTTTTTTTACAAAAAGAATACTCTAAGAGTCTGTACATGAAACTTCTTACAGCACCAGAAAGTCACATGATGTCACCAAATTACACCTTTTCACATATCCGTTGAGACATTGTTACAAGACTATTTGACAAATTTCATAACCGAATAACAGACAACACATATTGAATGACAATCTAAAATAACTGTTGGTGTTATGTCATTCTCCAATTGTTACATTCTCAAACTATATATAGACTGTCGGTTTATTGTTCACGTCTGTCAACTTCATAACTTATGTCAATCATTTCCGTTACCATGAACAAACAGTTATTTTAGATTGTCATTCGATATGTGTTCTGTCATTCGGTTATGAAATTTGTCAAATAGTTATGTAACAATGTCTCAACGGATATGTGAAAATGTGTATTACAATTAAAAAGCCCTGAGCATTTGTACTGATGTCACTAATCCACTCAATTGTGCGCCAATTATATTTAATGTCAGACATGGACACAGAATCAGACATATAGGCCTGAGGCCTTTGTTCAGAATAAAAATGAGAAAGAAATTTTTTTTTACAGATTCCCAGACCTCATGATTTGTTAGGAATATGGCAGATACAGCACTCTGAAGACTCAGCTTATAGTACATAAGGAGAAAGTATGGCTAGCACTGCACTTTACCACCTTTCACTAATGAACCTGTAAAGTTAGGTACCCATTCTGCAGCTGGGTCAATTGGAGTTACCCTTCTCTTAAGCCAAGTGTAGGACTCAAATTGGCAACCAGTCAGAAGGCTGCCAAATCCTTTGTAAGTAACAAAATTAAGTATAATTATTTAATTAAATAATATTAAAGCTTTTGCGGTTCCATAAGCCTATTAGTTAATGTCCTACCTGAACTCTGGGAATGCTGGTGTGTTGGCAGCATGCATGGTAACTCCTTCGTTTCCTGGCCCTGTCCACTGAAGACCAACAACGACACTGCTGCCCGGTACCCCCATCTGAGCCCGCACCCCTGTCACCTGTCACAATATTATCTGTGTTACCACAAGTAATTCTGAAGAATGGTTTTTAATGACATATATGAGGACCTGATCTGGAAATCCCATTTGATACCCGAGCCTGGACTAAACGACTCATGAATATACCTCCTGAAGGCTTGAGGTTCAGAAATTCATGGGCTTAACTCAAAGATCAACAATTTCCCCTTCAACAAATCAATCCTTTAAATTAGGGTTAAAACAAACAGTACAGTACAGGTGTCTCCAACCTTTATACACTAGCTGGTTACTTAATGGTGCATGTAATCAGTGATCAGCCGCAGGTGTACTAAGACAACATAAGTCAGCACTGCGTTCCACAGAATTGAATGTAAAATCAGAAATGCAGGACTATATTTTATTGTCAGAAATTTTTTATAAGCAACACCCCTATTTAAGACCAAACAAAGCTTTCATTTCCAGCATATAAATACTCAGCATTGAAATAATACCACTAGTCACTAGCCTAGTTAAATACTCTGTACAGAAATTAGGGAAACATAACCTTTAGCATTACAAATATGGAAATATGAAACTGTCTTTGAACAGTACAAAATAACGGTTTAATAACCGATTCGCACCCGAAATACAAGCATACAGAGGAAATTGCTTTATAAAGTAGCATTATGAGCATTATGATATCCTGCAGTACACAGTACAATAACCCCCCCCCCCCAAAAAAAAGAATTTATTATAAATGACAGAAAAAAATGTCCTCCATGTGTAATATTCCAGTAAAATAAAGTTTGCTTTTTGTCTAGGAAAATAAGGGCTTCAATTCTAAATACAAATACACAGAACAATACCAAAACCAATATGAGGGTTGAGCCTGGATATAAATTGCAATTTCTGAAAAAGTTGGTTCAAAATGTGTTACAGCAGCCTTCACAAGTTCTGTGGTGTGACAGTTTGTTAGCTTATAATGGTACTTGTTCTTCACAAAGTTAAGTACACTGAATGTCTGCTCACTGCAGTATGTTGATCCAGCAGTATGTTGATTTCCCTGCTTTTTATTTTCACCTAAATTATAAGGAATAATAACAGTCTTACAAACCCAAAATTTAGAAGTCACTCAGCCGGCCACATACATACTACCCCTTCTCCAGCTGCATGCAACCACAAAAATGGGGGTTGTGGAAACCTGACCTAGAGGCTGGGAGCTAATGAGTTATGGTCACTGCATAGCACTTGCCCAAGCCATTCATCTTTTATTCAGGCTCAGCTATAAAGCAGGAAACTGAACTACCTCATCACCCGCCCACCTCCGTGGACAATCTGAAGGAGGTGGGTGTGATCAAGGTTATTTTATCTAGACTTCAAAATCAATTGGGATTTCAAGTTATATCCTTCATTTATTAATTACACCTCTCTACAACAACTCGTGAAAGGAAAAATCAGGGAGAGGGTGGGAAAAAAGCTAGAGTTGTACAACTACACACCTCTTTACCAGTTATGATGAGTGAAAGTTAGTCTTTACTAACTTATGCAACTCCCATGTGTTGCCCAAGTCATCTAGAGAATGAACAACAGCCAATAGAGGCACAATTGTTTTTTACCATAATACAGTACTGTACATGCAAAAATGGGTTGGCCTACGATGATATCCTCTGACCGATTCTTCCAATGTTAACAATATACAGGAAAAACAAAAACACTGACAATACTCTCCTTGATGCTGAGGCAAGTAAGCCACCTACAAGATAATTCATTCGGCCTCAAGACGAGTTTATAAATTTATAAGTAAAGAGCTAAGCCCAACACCAGCCAAAATGGAGCATGCAAATGCTCACCAGAGCACAATGGAAGAATTTCAGTTAACCTAAAAAGTTGCATGGTCTGCTCAGATGCAGGCAGTGATGAAATCGTTGCTTTCTTTGAAGTACACGACACTGGCCAAACAGCTGAGCATTTGAAAGCCTTTTTTTTTTGTTGGACAATGGGCATCAACCAATAACAAACTCTAAAGCTAACTACTATATTTTGTCTTTGTTTTCCTTAATATCAGACAATGTTTGTTTAGAAATGCCAAACTCCTGCATGATCTTTGCTCCAGTAATGCCAATTTCAGGCATCTCAGTTATTTTTAACTTATTTTCGAAAGTTATAGACACTTTTCATTTTCCTTCACTATTTCCCTTTTTGGAACACAACCCCCACATAAAGTATGAGTGTCTCAGAGAAGCCAGCTTATGTGAACAAGATAGTTTTATGCTGAATGTGTTTTGCTATGATCCATGCTTCAGAGAACTTTTATCATTACCACAAGTCTGATGGACATTTTCTTTCAATTGGGTGTATTCACAGCACTGCCAGTGGAATGTCCAATATCCTCAGACATTAAAAACATTGCAATATCAAGGTTACATGTTATTCAAACACCTTAAATATTCACAGAGGAGGTAGTGTACCTTATGTCAGACAGACAAGAGCTACTGTACATTGTTAAATAGTTGTAAAGTATACAAGGTATAAATGGACACCTGACTACTCGGGCAACAACTTCCATATAACTACTGCACTGTTGTTACCATGTTACAATCACCACAGAACTAAATGATAAGAGTATCAAAAGAAAAACTCCAAACAGCCAATGTTGCTGTATACCTGTACTCACCAACTACAAGATGATGAAAAGAGAACCAGAAATAAAAATATAAAACTGCTTTACATAAACTATACTTCAATTCATAAAAAAAAAAGAACAGTATTGCCATCTTAAGCAGTCAGTAAACAGTATTTGTTCATCATAAAATTTTTGGCAATTGTGAATCTACATAATCTTTTTCTTTATCGTATAATTTCTTTATATACTCACTTTGACTTTCTTGCCAACATCCTCCACAAGAGGGACAAAACTGAGATGGATCTCTGTCACTTGGCCTGGGAGAAGGACTAGCTTTTCTGGCTGTGTTTCCAAGAGTCGATCATTGTAGGAGGGGGAGTTGGTGCCAACACTCACAGAGCTCAATGAGATGGACGTCAGGTAGGAGTTTCTGAGAAGGATATCAAATGGTCTACTGGTCAGTTTTTACTTACAATATTAAAAAAAATATTCAAGCAAAATCATGTTTCTGTAAAAATTTTGTAAAGGCCAGTACACAAACACATCTAAACCAGCAATAACTATATATGATGAAAAGAGGTGGTTTAAGCAGGTATGAGAGAATGCCACTATAAAAATTTATTCTATTTTCCATATACTGTTCTGTACTTTCAGTGGAACACACAAAACATCACCAAAACCTTAACTATTGAAGACTACCTAAGGAAAATCATGTTTGCTGTTAAATTATCTTAAATGTAGGAGGTATGAAGTGGTGGTGTTAGCAGGTGTGAAAGAATGTCATTGTCAGAATTTACGTAATGTTTTATTATACAATAAGGGTCTATGTCAGTGAATAACCCCCCAAAAAAAAATTGGGATTTTAATGTAATAACAAAAACAGTAACAATAAAGGTTTTCTTCTTAATGTCTTTTCTATTTTCAATTCTGTCCCTTCTCCTCTTTGTGTTTTTGTCAATCCACTCTCTTGTACAGTCTGCGCGGAATGTTAGATCGAGTGCTGAAAAAATATTGATATTTACGATTATGTTATATAAATAAAGTCAAGTAACACTTACCACTTCAATTAATACTTTGTAGTGTTTCCACTGTGCTTCAGACAGTCTTTTAGCCTTCGAGGAACACTGTCAGCAAGGTTTTGCAAGAGGTCAGGTGGCAGGTTAGCCCAGGTATCCTTGATGGCTGCCTCTAGTTTCGGGATTGATGATGTGTCAGTGTTGCGCAGACGACGCTTAACAATGGACCACAAATTTTCTATTGGGTTAAGATCTGGGCTACTGCCAGGCCAGTTATTAAGGAAAGGTACCTCACAGTCTTTGAGCCACTGTATGACACTTTTAGCAGTGTGGCATGGGGCACCGTCCTGCATGAAAAGGCTTGCCTTAGCTTTGTCAAATGATTCAGGTAAGAAATCACTGAGCAGTTCAAGATAGTTGTACTGATTTATCATCTGGTTCTTAGGGAGGATTACTAGTTCACCAACACCATAATACGTAAAGGAAGCCCAAACCATAAGCGAGGCAGGGTGCTTAACAGTCTTCACTGTGTACTGTGGGAGGTGCGCGTCTGAGTGTAGGGGTCGGTACACCCTCCCTCCATTACTCCCAGTCACAGAAAACGTAGCCTCATCCGACCATAATACACTCCTCCATGTCTCTAAATCCCACACTTCATATTTCTTTGCAAAATTTCACTCTATTTTCCTTCTGTCTCTTTGTCAACAGAGGTTTACGGCGGGCACGAAAACTCTTAAATTCCAGGTCATCGTGCAGGGCTTGTTGAACACAACGTAACGAGACGTGACTCAAAAGACGGGGGTTTCTCTCTTTCACTTCACGTGCTGTGAGTGAGGGATTGGACCGAACTTGTCGAGAAATAACCTTAAGTGTCCGTGGAGACAATAATTTAGGCCTACCAGACTTAGGTAATGGAGCTGGTAACTCGTTCTCTCCAAGGTCACGGAAACGTTTGACAAGATTTTGAACTCGTAATGCCACACCAGTCTGAGCCGATATTTCTCTCAGTACATGGTTCGCTTTGTACAATGCAATCACTGCTGCAATATCGTCTCCTGTAGTAACCCTCCTGGACATCTCTGATGGCCACTATGTCGGGTTAATGCACCTTAAACTAGACAAAACATGGCCACATGGCGCGAGAACCCGCACAAAAAATCTTCCCCTCACAGCTGCCACAGGCGCACTGACTACAAGCCATGACGTGTTCTCAGTTGCCAAATGTCAGCACTAGCCAACAAACCAAGCGTTTTGACATCTCGCATCCCAGGACAGGCTTCACAACACATGATCTTATTTTTGCGAGAACTTAGTTCGTCGGCCCTATCGCGACTTAACATTCCGCGCAGACTGTACACTGTCCAGTACAGGTATATCCCGATAACCAACACATATAGGGACCGTGAAAAGTTGTTGGTTAGTGAATCAAAGCTTATCAAAGCAATTAATCACATTAGAATATAACTAATCCAGGAGGTTAGGGACTGGCCACACCCAAAAAATTCCCATCTACCCTTGATATACCTCTGTTGTGCAGTGTCAAGCAAGAAAATAAAGCAGACATATAAAGCAAGCATAATAAACATTAAATAAGGAATGTAAAGCATAAACTGAGACTTATTTACCTGTGTTGATGATGGTAGAGATGGTCTAGGATGGCAAGTTCAAGTCTCTACCAATCCTTGCTGGTCTTTAGGCACGATTACGTAACACATTAAGTTGGAAATAACGAAAAAATCAAGTCTCTACCAATCTTTGCTGGTCCATCACCACTTTTATTATGCCTTATTACACCGTATCACATCACATCAAGCTAAACCCAAAGACGGGTAACACAAAAGGAACTGTCACTGCAGAGAGCCAGGAATGGGTCAGAGGCAGTGCGCCGAGCCCTCTCGTGGCAAGAATTCGAATCATGCCACTGCCCGCCAAATTCAAAAAGCTCTGCAGCTCCTATCCTGATCGCCGGATCTCTAGGGTCTCAACGAAACTTGCAGGGTATTTCTCCTATATTCCCCTATATGTAATCATCGGTTATGTGAATCAGCAATTAATGGGACATTGGTTTTCGGGGTATACCTGTACACTATTTTTGTATTTAGTGCACAATTCTTGTGAACTTATGTAATATGATGTTATACCACACAAATATATGTCATTTTATTTTCATAAACACACTGGTGATTTATGAGTGATAAATAAATGTTGGAGATGGGAATGGTCTCAAAGTTCCTGGAATCAAACCTCATTTTCCCCATAAGATCATTGTCTCTCTCTGCAGTTTTGATGTTCGTGGCCTTTTCCAGGAATACCGAGAGAAATGTGTAGTGCCAGTAAATACTGTGTGTACAAACACAAAAGGTCAAAGCAATGTCAGCAACTATGTTAGTCCTAATAATGAATACTCTGGTGAACATAAAATATAATGACTGCACCTGATCTTGACTGTCACGCCCACTTCCTGGTCCACATGAAACTGGCTCCGTGTGAACGACGCTCGTACCTCCAGGCATGGCACTAAGGTTGTCATGTCTACTGTGACGGGTGATACTTGACTTCCTAGTAGAGCAGACCACGCTTCTGTTGCTACAGTAACAACTTCTGCAGGTGTTCCTGGTTCAGGGTCTGGAGACTGTCCCTGAGTGGAGATTATTTAAGAATTTAAAAAATATACAGTACAGTATAGGATTATTTTTTCACTCTTGAACCCTCAATAATTACTATATTTTAGGACATGCAATAAACAGGAACCTAAAAATCAGTAGGAATAAAGTCTGATCATTGAGAAGAACATTTGATTTTCTTCAAAATAATCAGATTTTATTCCTACTGATTTTTAGGTTCCTGTTTATTGCATTATCCTAAAATATAGTAATTATTGAGGGTTTTCAAATAAAAAAATAAATAACCATGTATTAAGATGGAAGCTAACAAAACGATACAGGTACTCCTCGACTTACGACCTATTCGACTTACGACCACCCGGACATACGACCACCGCAGTCGTGCAAAACAAAAATTCAAATTACGTATTTTCGAGTCCCAACGTTAGTGATTGTGCTGTGTACTGACAAATTTTTTTTTTGTATTTCCATTTAAAATGGCTGGCAAGTGTAAAAGTGAGAGTTCTCGTGGTGCTGAGAAGAAAAAGAGACACCTAGAAATTTATGTAAATCTACCCATAGATACAGTTGAAAAAATTTTACATTAGTATTAAAATGTACTATGTACAAAAATTTTTATCTCTTATGCAAAATAAATGATGTTTTTATTCAAATTAATCACTATCTTTTAAGAATTCCAGCAATGCAAATTATATTTTCCTCGGTCACCTCTATGACATTTTATAAGCAAAAAACAAAAACTCAATCTAAAGGACATAATTAAACAAATAAATACTTCACTAGACCTTCGGTGCCAACTTTCAAACATGTCACTGTCACCTCCCCCCCCCCCCTCCAGGGTTTGGTGGTTTTAGGCTTATGGTTTTTATATTATATAATATCACAAACTAAAGTTAGGACAATATAATTTGCATTGCTGGAATCCTTGCAAGACAGCGAATAATTTGAATATAAACGTCATGTATTTTGTACAAGAGATAAAAATTAATCACCTGTATCACATTACAGTAGTGATTTTAGAGTTCATATATATATATATATATATATATATATATATATATATATATATATATATATATATATATATATATATATATATATATATATATATATATATATATATATATATATATATATATATATATATATATATATATATATATATATATATATATATATACACACACACTATATACAGTATAGTCTGCATTTACGCGGTTTTTGTTTACGCGTTTGGTCATTTACGCGGTGCCTTGCCAGAATGAAAATGCTTTAATTACGCGGTAAATTTGGTCATTTACGCAGGCGAGCAGCTGGAGAGGTCCAGACCGCCGCGCCATTTTTTACCCACGAGGTCCATTCTTGACCATATGCGGGAAGCGGCGTGGTGAGTGGTGCACATTAGGCCGCTCTTACGTTATCGCTGACGTCATATGACGTATCGGACTGTGATTGGGCCACGCATCCTTACCACCCACGCATTCCCTCCGCCGCTAGCTGTGATTGGTCTAATGTAACATGACGTGCCCTGCCACCAGAGGGTAGAAGTCGCTGACCTAGCCGGGCCTGTCTCATTGTTCTCAGTCCGCGTATACAGTTCTCTCTTGTGCCCGCTATTCCCCTCACAATGGCTTCCGCGGGACCCCCACCACCAGAGAAAAACCTTGAATTACCTGGACCAAGCCATGATAATGTGAAGGAAATCATCGAGTTGGGGGAGAAAATTAAGCTCATCCTTGACAACGACCCAGACAAGCATCGGTATGAAGTGTCTAATAACCATCTGACGAAATTATGGAGCCGTATATCCAGATCTATCTCGACAACATCAATGCTAGTCGTCAACGTAGTATTGAGGACTTCCTCGCCCGCAACCCACCACAACCACAGCCAGCCCAAGTCAGTGATAGTGATATTGACAGTGAGGATATGGACTTTGAGGGGTTTGTCTGGGAGGCCCTGCAAACCTCTGCGAGTAGTGAAAGTGATTCACCGGAGGGCAACTAATCTGCCCTCTGCCTCGGAACCAGCCGCCATCCACGTGTGCCGACCCAGCTTTTCTACTAACGTAAGTGTTAAAAAACCTAATATTATTGATATTTCTCTTAATTATTAATTGTGTGTGCATACCATCATAAAATTAAGATGTTATTTTTACTACAACGTACGTATTGTGTCGGAAAAAGTGGAGTTTGGGGGTCGGCCCAGTCTCTATTTCAATTAATCCCATATGTTCTGTTATTTCATTTACGCGTTTCTCGTTTTACGCGGGCCTCCACAGGTTCAATTGACCGCGTAAATGAAGACCCCAACTGTGTGTGTGTATATATATATATATATATATATATATATATATATATATATATATATATATATATATATATATATATATATATATATATATATATATATATATATATATATATATATATATATATATATAACTTGGTTATCGCGATTTTCGTTATCACGCCTCCATTAAAATCTGCACACCTGCTGTTATAGCACATTTTTCAAGCCGAGAATTTTGTTATCACTCAGTTGCCTCCAGGTGTATTGTTACCCCCTTGCTTCGCCTACATCTATTGAGGATAAAATCTTTCACCTACAAATTGACAATAACACATTTGCTGTAATCAGACATATCTAGTTGCCTCAACAATTGCAACCCCAGTTGCAATTGGGGTTGCAATTTCAAATTCTGTGGCATTACTAAAAATAGTAAAGTTTCTGGTGCACTCTAAGATTAAGAGAGAAAACGGAGGACTCAGGCATCCTGATGTGAGAGAAAACGGACTCGTATGACGGGAGACCAAATAAAAAAAGCATAGCTACATGTTTTGTGGACTACAGTATTAAGCGTACCCTTTTCATCACTTTGTAATAAACCTAGCCATGCCTATGTGTGTTTATGATATTTACCATAACATTATATATATATTTAGTGGGTATAAATGGTCGTAAAATGGGAAACTTGGGGTTGGGTCTTGGGTGCCTGGAACCAATTAGAATAAATCCCATAGGTTCTGTACTTTTGTTATCGGCGGGGTCCCAATTAGGGGCGATAACCAAGGGATGACTGTATATACTTGTGACACTGGCCAGTTGCTTCTGGTGTTATGGTACAGGGGTACCAAGTGACAGCACTAGGATCCCACTTCCTCTATCAAGGAATAAACAATTAAAATTTAAATTGAAAAAAAAACATTCAAATAAGTTACTATCTTACAAGAATCCCTCCAATGTAAGTTATACTCACCCAGGTCGTTTGGGTGGCAAATTATGAGAAGAGCTTAGTCACTCTTAAGTAATGATAAATAAACACGTAGGCAGGCCTTCAGCACCAACTGTCAAATCTTATCTCAAATAAATAAACAAACAAACGCCAGACATTCTGTCACCTCACCTCCCGCCCCTCCCACCCCCCCCTCTCTCTCTTCCCACCACCCTCGTGTTCAAGATAAAAGATTGGTGATTTCTTTATGTTTATTTTATATATCTCAGACTAAAGTTACGATAATATAATTTGCATTGCTGAAATCCTTGCAAGACAGAGATTAATTTGAATATAAACGTCATATATTTTGCTCAAGATATAAAAAATGTAGTACATTTTATAAAAAGTTTTTCAACTATTTTTGGGTAGATTTACATAAATTTCTTCATTTATTTTCACCCATTTACATTCACACACAATACTAAAATAAACGTAAAATAAATTAGTGCAAAGCTGGACTGCACATGTACTAATTTGATTACGGTACTAAAATTGTTATATCTAGTGCAAATTATAACATGTTTATATTAAAATAAATCAGTATCTTACAAGAATCCCAGCTATGTTAATTATATTTCCTAGGTCATATCACTGGCATTTTAAAATGAGAGAAGCTTAGTAGGACTGTTAAATAAACACACAGAGACCTTCGCCTCAAACTTATCACCTCAACCCCCCCCCAACCCCTCGCTGGGTGGCGGAGCCATCAGTCCCCCCCAAGCCAGGCTTTTAGGCTTTCAGTTTTTATCTTATAAAATATCTCAGACTAAAGTTAGATTATAATTTGCATTGCTGGAATCCTTGCAAGACAGCCAATAATTTGAATATAAACGTCATATATTTTGCTCAAGAGATAAAAATTGTTTTACATTAGTGTACAGTACTGTAGTACATTTTATAAAAAAGTTTTTCAACTGTATTTTTGGGTAGATTTACATAGATTTCTTAGTGCAAAGCTGGAGTGCACATGTACTAATTTGATTACGGTACTAAAATTGTTTTGTTTAGTGCAAATTATCGCATGTTTATATTCAAATTAATCAGCATGTTAAAAGAATCCCAGCTATGTTAATTATATTCACCCAGGTCATTTCACTGGCTTTTTATAAGAGAGAAGCTTAGTCACCTAAGAAGTGATAAATATACACGCGTTAGACCTGGGCCTGTACCAACTGTCAAACGTACTACCTCCCCTCCCCCCACGCCCCCTCGCTCGCTCCCACCCTCTCTCTCCCCCATCTGCTGGCATTGCTGGAATCCTTGTAAAACAGTGAAAAATTTTAATATAAATGTCATGTATTTTGCACAAGAGATAAAAATTAATCACCTGTATCACATTACAGTAGTGATTTAAGAGTAAAAGTGTATATGTACATATATAGTATTCCATATACACATAAGTATAAATAAAAAGTTTATGTGATGATCGGACAACGTCCATTTCGGTTAATGTCACGTTTCCAAGAACGTATCTAGGACGTTAACCGGCGCATGACTGTGTGTGTGTGTATGTATGTATGTATGTATATATATATATATATATATATATATATATATATATATATATATATATATATATATATATATATATATATATATATATATATATATATATATATATATATATATATATATATATTACCCAATAGTGATAATGATTATAAAAAAATTATCTGTGGGAGTTACATAAGTTTAAATAAGCTTACAGAAGGTACAACCAGTGCCGGATTTAGACCTGTGGAGGCCCATGGGCAGCCTCTTTGTGGAGGCCCCCTCATTATAACTACCCAAGAGGGTGGGGTGGCGAGTGAAGCGAGCCTAAACATCTGGGAGTTCCGGGGGGCGCTGTAAGCCCCCGGAAAATTTTGAAATTTGAACACTTCTTTGGAGAATTTTGAAGCCATGATGGAATAGATAAACATGATTTTTAAAGAATGAAAATAAAAATAATCCAAATGAATAAACAAATAAATAAAATATTGTAATATGTGGAGGCCCCCAGATTGTGGAGGCCCCTGGGCAGATGCCCACTTTGCCCACTCCTGAATCCGGCCCTGGGTAAGACAAAGAAATTAATATTTTGTAAGTGATGAGTGGTAAACAATTAAAATACTTGGGGAAATGTGTCATAAATATAGTATAAGGATGAAGGAGATTCTGCCAAGGATACTCTGCTATAGGCTGGGAAAAGATTTAACATTAGGGGTCCCTGACTTACGAACACCCGCCAATATGAACGGGGTTAAACTTAAAATTTACAGTATACAGGATTTTATTTATCTGATGACTTACTTTTTACTTTCATTTACTGTATTTTTTCATTCTATTTCTTCTTTTGTTTTAAATTAAGTGATATTAGTTGTATATAAGGACTTAGGCTATGATATAACGGGATTCTAAACATTGTTTTGTAAGTACGGTATGCACGTAGCGTGTGTTCCAACTTACGTACAAATCAGACTTAACAATGTCCTCAGGAACAGAACCTGTTCGTAACCTGGGGACCCCCTGTACTGAAGTGGTTTCCATTCACCTCTTCAATACAGGGACACCACTTTAATGTTTTATATGGCTAATGCCCAATGATTTTATTCAACTCAAGAGGGGAACTTATATACAAGAGGTTAATTAAGCATTGAATAAATAAGCACGATATTAAAAACATGCAGACAAACAATACTTACACTAAACAGCTTCATAAGATTATCATGCACCCTCTTCTTTTCTTCCAGTGATGTCAAAAGTTTTGTGCCCATAAACTCAAGGGCTATGCCAAAGTACTCTGTGAGAGCAGCAGTGTTATATGCACACTGGAGTGCTAAAGTACAGGCTGATGAGAGGAGACTCCACCACTTCTCACTGCGGTAGTCCCACATCACATGGTTCAGTAAGCTACAGATGCCACAAAAAAAGATAAAAGAATTGTAGACATTTGCTATGAAAAGCAATGAAATACATATTTAAATTGTGTACTGTATTTGTTTACCTCACTGTTTCCCTGTCTTTCTTTTGTGTGTAGATGCAAACACAAGATTAAAACAGATCTAATTATCCTATGTAACAGTAAATATCAAATTTCACCCAAACTATCTTAAACTAAACATTATTTAATCGAGCAACTGTGAATTCACATTACTTAGCATTAATGTTGAGATTCGCCTTCATTAATCTCTCAACTAATTAGAAAAGATATTAAAGTATACCGTACACCAATGTGTATAAGTTACCCAGGCAGTATCCTTCTGGAAAATCAATATGTTTGAACTTCCACCAATGATGAGTCTCACATTTGCACTATAACATCCCAAATAACCTGCTCAGATTCTCAAACTCTGCACTCACCTGCAATTGCCATAATATCTCATTTCTGTTCTTCATTTTGATTCTATCATTCTTTATCTTTTCATTGATTCCTTAATTTTAGTTTATCCATTGTGTTGAAGTAATTTTCATTCTGTTTGTAAAATTATATTTATTACCTCACAGGAGATGTATCTATGATGGTTAAAGCAACAGCTATAGTTCTTCCTCAATTATTTCATATATTTCATGATATGAGGAATGTCAATCAACTATTAGTTCTACAGCAAATACCATCACCTGACCAGAGCCAATGCCAGTGTGTCCTAGTAAATCTACAGCAACATGTCCTGTATATAATAGTTTGCATTGTATTGCACTTACGAAAGTTAAGAGGGAGACACTAATAGCATGAGACATTTAATACTAATCTAAATGGCAGAAATAAAACCTTAACTTGCTAGGACTCTGTTCATAACCAGAATTGGGATGAACACAAATGAAATGACAATAAGGGATTGAATTATGAAATCCCATTCTGTGACTGCATCCATGCACATTTAAGCAATTCAGTCTCCTTCTTTGTTGTTTCTTCTCTTTCATTACTGAATACATGGGAGATTTAATTACCAGCCCCAAAACCAGGGACAGAAATACAACATCCCCCTACCAGGTGATCTGTTCCCTTGATTTAATAAAACATAAAGTAAAGCCTTAGCTAAATACTTCGAAATACTGTACTGTACTGTACTGTACATATCTAGGATTCAAGCACAAAAAAGAACTTGTATCACAGATCATGACTTCAGTAGTGCCGATGACGAGATGACAAATGTATGGACGGACTTACGTGAGAGCTTTGGAAGAGTCATTGGCTTGGTGATACTCTTCTGCCATCTGGACCATCAGGTGTCTCTTGATGCGTGGACATCGGTATTTCTTAAACTGACTTATTGCCGAAGAAAATAATGGAATGATGGTGTTGGAATGGTTTACTTCTTTTACCTCATGATACTGGATCTCCTGAGATAATAAATTAAAGTCTTATTATACAAGTCGTACTTTAAATCTTTCTGAAAACAAAACACGAAACATTTCTCTTACAGGGCCAGAAGTAGAGAAATGTTTCTCTTCTTCCTAGACTTTTCATTTGTCCTTCATTTTTAAAGTCCTTAATTCTGGCTTTAAACTAAATCAACAAGTGATTACAAAAAAAACTTGTTTACAGCAGAGTTATGATAAGGTGACTGGTATATTTTATCACTTAAATCTATGAGATGCAAGCCCCCTACATCAATGGTTCTTACATATCAAATAATTATTACAACTCTCCTACCACAATCCTTTCCCTTCACAGGTGTTATTTAGTTTTCAAATTTATCTGTATGAAAACATGTCACACAAAAGAACCTAATTTGGAATGAAGCTATCTAGAGTCAGGAGGGTAAATTTCAGGAGGGGAGCTCAGATGATGAATGCCTGGATTCCAAAATGGTGGTTAAAATCAAAATGGTTGACCAAATCAGAAAAAAGCAACTTCATCCAGCCAAAAACAGCACCAAAAAGACCAACTACAATAAACCCTTGATAACTCGGCAAATTTTATAAATTGGCACGCTGTACTCTCAAAATTTATAAAAAAAACTCTGGAAATGTCGAGTTATACAAAATTATCTTAAAAATCTTGGCATATTTAGCTGCGTGGGTAACAGTGACTATTGTATTGCCCAACAGTTAAAAATACATTATGCAACAGTTTGGTAAGTGATGACAACTGCTGCCAAATAAATGAGACCAACAATTATTTCCTTATTTTTTCTTGAACATGGATGCGAGTTGCAAAATTCAGCCATTAAGTTAAACAACATTGTTGTTGTAATGTGTGTGTGCACATTCATGAAAAGAAAACAATTATAATAGACAAACCAACCTTAATCCCTTCTGCTTCTCTCTGTTGCTCTGGAGGCTCTAGAGAATGCTTCCCTGGCCGCCAAGGACGCTGACCATAGAACTCTAGTTTGCTCCATCCCTCTAGTAAGTCTGACACAGGAGCTGACACTTCCTGTACAAGACATTTAAACTGGGTTAATCTCAATTAGCATTGAAAATTTGAAGCTTCATTGTCACCGAAGGGGAACTTTACTCAACTTTTTCATCGTGGGTTTCAGAACATAATGTGACTTTTCTTTAACAGTACATATGTTAGATAAAGTGGGAATCCTTTAGTAGGTGTATGATGCCTAAATCACATGATCAAGATAAAATAATAATGTTAATGTTACCTTACACACTTGCAGTGCTGTTTTTCTTCTTAAAACAGCATACTGAGCTGCTTGCTGATAGTAGAAACCTGGGTGCTGTGTCTGTACTGCAGGAAGACCAATGCGCACAGCTTCCTCAAATACATCTCCAAAGATCTGGTATCTGCATTAAGTAAAAAAATGTCAACATTAATGGCCAAATTTTCACCATGTAAACAAAGCAGCAGGAATTTAGAATATTATAATTCATCAGGGGTCGAGCATGGGAGCTTTTACTCATAGAAAATATATCTCCACCTATAGAATGGAAATCAGTGTGTTCCTACAGTATATAACAGGGGTGGCCAAACCGCGGCTCGCGAGCCGCATGCAGCTCACGAAAATATATTGGATGAACTCGTTTTTGCATCATAATCAATATAAAAGGTACCAGTAAATAAGAAAAATGATCGAGCTATACATTTATATAACTGAGAGGCCACTGGATTAAAAAATGTTAAATATTCAAGGTAAGTACAGGGAATATTTAAGAATTTAAATCTTAGTTCTAATGCTAGAATTTAGTCGGGTGTCATTCATCAGTGCCGAGTCAGGTTAGTAAATTTCAGATCAGGGATTACAGAGTACTGTACAGTAAAGTCGGAGGGAGGGGCAAGATAGGGGGCCCAGCCTCACGTCTTGACCTGACACATTAATGCAGTGTATTTAACACTGGATGTTGAACTGTCCAGATCTAACTATACTGTAATCCAGGAGTTGAGGCAGCCCGCAAGGACTAATGAAAATTTAAATGGACGCGGCTCAAACTCACAGTCTGACTACCGAGATAATACTGAGCATTTATTGTTGCGATCTTCCCTTCCTAAGGGCCTCTAGAGTTGCCAATTAGTTTATTTGAGAGAACTTACTTGCCACTATGATGCATCAAAATTTGACAAACTGTTGAAAACTTAACTTGGGGAGAATTTTTTAAAGTTTGGCGACTCAATTTGCGTCACCGTGAAGTTGGTCTTATCATGAGTATGACGAGAATCACGTCATCATGCGTGAGAGGTTTAAATGTAAAAGTCTTTTAATAACCATGTTTTACACTTACGGTAAAGACATTAGTTGTTGAAGTGCAGTGCAGTAATAACATAACATAAGCAGTTTTATCTCCATCTCCCCCAGATACAGTTACAGTACTTGCTTTTTTTTTCGGACTGGAGTCTGCCCCAATTAGTCCAATTTATCAAGGTTCTACCTTTCACCTTTTTTTTTTTCCCTTCAACAATCCAATTTTATGTTACGTACTGAAATTCAGACACATGTCTTTCCTGAGATGTGCCAGTACTTCATTATGTATTAAGCATGCTCAGCACAATTAAAACAAACATCACTCAAGATTTGGATAACAATTGGTACATATTTGTACTCCTGATTAATTATTGAAACAAACTTTTACAATTTAAAAATTACACACTGTACATTAGCAAATATTACTGCGTACGTGTATTTCTTAGTAAAATTTGTAATAAAGTGTACACGTAACACTAAAAACGTGTGTATATATTCTTCATGTCTTGCGGCTCTCGAACATCTGAAGATTATCGTATGCGGCTCTTAGGTTAAGCAAGTCTGGCCACCCCTGGTACTGTATATACAGTAATACAGTATTCTAATATATTGTAGATGCTGGCTTACAGGTTCATACTGTTCACTTTGTTTCAAATCTCATCGAGTTTCTCGTGAATACTGGCATAAAATTATTACTGCATTGTATTGTATTACATGTATATGTTTATTATTGCCTAATAATCACGATGTATACCAAAAGTTTCATTAAGAACATGCTTTGTGTTATTTTAAGACATTTTGGATGGGTGATTTTTTCACGGAAATATATCTCAGCTTCTATAAAAGGAGTCAACGGGAAAATGTGATCAGATTACAAAAGATTGGCTTACAAAATTTTTTTAAGAAAGGAACCCTTTCATAAATTGGAAAATGCCTGTACAGCACATAGAATGATATAACACGATTTGATTTTGTGAGACAATTATCACTTATCAGTCTCTCTCTTGTATTATATCGAGGGTCTACAGTACCATTAATTTTGGTGAGAAAAGAAAAATACTTGAGAGGTGATAGTATGGCATTTATTGGTCGCGAACCTGGTTTGGTCCGTTGAACAATAAACACCACATTAGTGAAAGGTAAAACACAAACTATGAAACATGTGCAAAGTGGTGTAGGTAGTCAGCAAATGGATTCAGTAACTTAAGGTAAGAAAATAAGAATTTATCATAATCTTCTTAAGAGCCGACAAGAAATATTGAGGAGGCAAAATTTGCATGTGTTGTTGGTACAGTGTTGTCTGTAAGCTCCATAGTGTAGCCACAACTCCTTTCTTTTTCACTGTATGCTATACTTGTCCATTAGTGATGCTTTACTGTCATTAAATATTGAAAGATGGTAAGAATCTAGGAAAGTAATCAGATGAAATTAGGGTGAGTTGCAGGTACCATCCAGGAGGTATGGTGGAGCAGGTGAGAGGAGTGTAAATGGCAACATTCCTATTGTATACTTGATCACTGTTCGAAGTTTAGTAGCTTATATTTCACCATTCATTATTAGAGACATTTCAGGGTTAAAAAAAAAATTACATGGGTTTGAATGGGAAATTAGTGTCCACTTAACATACATCTGATTACTGTACAGGTTTTCAGAAACACATGTAATTTATGTGGATGCTGACTGAATATTGTATAACTGAAACTAACAGTAACAAAGTTCCAAAACTGATATTGAAAACACATAGTAATCCTTACTGCTTTGAAAGCCACGCATAATGCTCAAAGATTAATTCCTTGGGTCCTGTCCTCTGACGGAACTGATCAATGTGGCGCCGAAACTGGGCAATTGCATCTCGGGGAAGATTGAGGGCGAAATCAAGTCGACAGATCTTGTAGTTAATGACTGCTGCAACAATCCGGATTTCATGCAAATTGGTGTCAGTTGATCGTAGGTCCAGAAGGTGGTGGTAACACTGAGCGTAGTGCCTGACAAACAAAATGAACATTATAGTTCTGTACTGTAAATTTCTCTGAGAGGTACATACCAAAGAATCTTTTATGACAAAAAAAGGCTTCCACAAAGTACATTAGATCTGCAATTTCAGTGCAGCAAAACCTCACTAATTCAAACTACGGTACTACAGGTACACCACCAATTTTCCGGGAGCTGATGGTTCGGCACCTTCTTTAGTCCGGACAAAATTATGAGAGGGCACTTAACTTCCTTCCTTCCCTCCCTCCCAGCCGGGGTGAAGGTATTTTTAGGCTTAAGTTTTTTTAGCTTATAAAATGTAGTTGACAAGACTTAGCAGAATATAGATTGCATTGCTGGAATCCTCTGTTGGTCCGGCAAGGCTTTGGAGCCAGGGGTGCCAGAAAATCGGTGGTGGACCTGTTTATATATAATATAATATAATATAATATAACATAATATAATATAATATAATATTATATAATATAATATAATATAATTTATCAGGTTGACAATCCCTTGCCCGAAATCCTTGAGGCCAGATGTGTTTCAAATTTTGGAATTTTTTGTTTTTCAGAATGGTTAGGGTTTTTTTTTTTACAGAGATCAGCCCAACCGGGCACAGGTCACTCACCCACATTGGGGCCTGGGGGGGGATGTAATAATAATAATAATAATAATAATAATAATAATAATAATAATAATAATAATAATGATAATGATAATGATAATAATAATAATAATAATAATAATAATAATAATAATAATAATAATAATAATAATAATAATAATAATAATAATTATTATTATTCATAGGTCTAGGTCGTGTTTCTCACTTTAGATCTTTTTTTCATTCTTGTATTATTTTATTTTTGTGTACAGTATTTTTTTTTATAAATTTTATTTACTATGAATTAAAAGGTGCTCCTCTACTTACAAATGAGTTACGTTCCTGAGGCTTGTTTGTAAGTCCAACTTTACTCTTGTAGATACCAAACATATTGTAACAAATGAAAAGATTATGGTAATTTAGTACAGCTATGCCCTTTAATACAGCCTTAAAACCTGGCTCACTCTTCTATCTGGAATTTTCTTCACAATAATCCAGTCTCATCCACATTAAACATCTGCTCTGGCAGGTATCCCCCTCAGTGATGATGTTTGTATCTCTGAAAGTTTGTAAGTTGAATGTTCTTAAGTAGAGGAGCACCTCCATTACTACCTGTATTATTATTATTATTATTATTTTTATTATTATTACATTTTCGTCCCCCAGGCCCGGATGTGGGTCAGTGACCTGTGCCCGGGTGGACTATTCCCTGTAAGAAAATAAATAAATAAAAATAAAAATATATACTGTATGTTTTGCTCCACTAAAAAACTTTCAGTTTTCGGAATTTCGGATAAGGGGGTTGTCAACATATAATATAATATAATATAATATAATATAATATAATATAATACAATATAATATAATAAATAAAATTAATATAATATAATATAATATAATATAATTATATAATATAATATAATATAATAAAAAAATATATACTGTATATATACTGTGTATATACTGTGTGTATATATATATATATATATATATATATATATATATATATATATATATATATATATATATATATATATATATATATATATATATATATATATATATATATATATATATATATATCCTCAATAGATGTAGGTGAAGCAAGGGGGGTAACATTACACCTGGAGGCAAATGAGTGATAACCAAATTCTTGGCCTGAAAAATGCGCTATAACGGCAGGTGTGCAGATTTTGATGGAGGCGTGATAACGAAAATCGCGATAACCAAAGTGCGCTATAACGAAGGGATGACTGTATATCTATTTCTTTAATAATTTCACGGGATGATAAATTTTACCGTCATCCCGCGGGCCACACCTGACCATCCCAAGGGCCACATTTGGCCCGCGGGCCATGAGTTTCACACCCGTCTTACACCTTACAAAATTTTTTACCAAAATATACTTTTTTCTCAGAATTGAAATTTATGAGGTTTAACTAATTAAGTACTTTCAGAATAACACAAACCCTAAATCACACCTTGGAAACCCATAGTTGATGAGTAATTAGCATTGAAAAATGTCAGTAAAATCATTCAAGGGTCATTTTACCAAATAATTACAGTGGTCCCTCGGTTAACGAACACAATTCGTTCCAGAAGGTCGTTCGTTAACCGAAAATTTCGTGAACCGAAACCATTGTTTCAATGGGATATTGGGTAATTTGTTCCAGCTCACAGAAAAATATATACAAAGTAAAGCCAAAAATGCATAAAGTCACAAACACTCCTAAAATTCCCCTAAATCGCCCTTAAATCACTATATATATCGTACATATACACTGGAACTCTTAAATCACTACTGTAATGTGATACAGGTGATTAATTTTATCTCTTGTGCAAAATATATGACGTCTATATTCAAATGATTCTCTGTCTTGCAAGGATTCTAGCAATGCAAATTATATTCTCCTAACTTTAGTCTGAGATATTATATATGATTAAAACTGTAAGCCTAGTGAAAACCCCCAAACGTTTCTCGGGAAGGGAGGGAGGGAGGGAGGGAGGGAGGGAGGGAGTGTGGTAGATGAGTTGTAGTTTGACAGTTTGGGGGAAGGTCTGGTGAAGTATTTAATTTATTTATTTATGTTGTTGCTCATAAAATTGTATATAAATAACCGGCCAGAATATAATTTACATTGCTGGAATTCTTATAAGATAGTGATTAATTTGAATATAAACAAGCTATAATTTGCATTAGACATACAAATTTTAGATCTAATTTAAGAATTTTATTCGAGAGCAAAAATTTTATCTTTTGTGCAAAATATATGACGTTCATATTCAAATTATTCACTGTCTTGCAAGGATTCCAGCAATGCAAATTATATTCTCCCAACTTTAGTCTGAGATATTATATACATGATTAAAACTTTCCCAAACCTTTCTTTGGAAGGTGGGGGGAGGGAGGGAGGGGTGACAGTGACATGTTTGACAGTTGGCGCCTGTGGTGTGAAGTATTTAATTGTTAATTTATGTCCTTTAGATTGAGTTTTTGTTTTTTGCTTATAAAATTTAACAGAAGTGACTGGGGTGAATTTAATTTGCATTGCTGGAATTCTTATAAGATAGTGATTAATTTGAATGTAAACATGCCATAGTTTGCACTAGACAAAAATTTTAGTAATCATTTTGTACATTATTCTGATTACATGTACAGTTCAGCTTTGCCCTTAGGACAGTGCGTGCATGTAAATGAGTTTCAATAAATGAATAAAGTTACATATATCGAGCCAAAAATAATAGTTGAAAAACTTTATGTAGACAGAGCTTGGATGGCTAAATTTTTGAATGACCAATAATTTTAATACTGTATAAAAAAATGCACAAATATTAAAGAGCACAATTTTCTTGATATTTACTCCAACGGAAACGAATGTAAACATAGAAGAGATTACTGAATTGGTTGAGTACCTCCTCAGCTTATCAGCTGATGTTCAAAACAAAACGTGATTTTCGTAAGGATTTCGTTAATCAAATTTTTTTTCGTTAACCGAATTGAAGATTCTTATGGAAGGTAATTCGTGAACCGAAATTTCGTTAACCGAGGGACCACTGTAGAGGAAAGAGTGACTGAGAAACTAATAAAGAAGGGAATGGACATTATGAAAATGCAGTTTTGGTTCATGCCTGGCATGATGACTAACAAGGCAATATTTATGGCTAGGCAACCACAAGAAAAATACCTAGGGAAGGAGTGGTGGTGGGTATGGAGTTTTTTTTTCCCCACCCTACAGTCATCTGCTGGACAGTGCTGCCTGTCACTTGAACAAATAGAGTCCCTTGATAATGGAAAGTACTGTATAGCCTTCCTCTGTTTTGGTGGATGTATCATGAGATCAGTCATCTTGTCCCCTTGGGTATAAGATGGAATTTCTCATTTCAATCCTCAACTTTTTTTATTAATTTTTGAAATGCTTTACTTAAAGAGTCATTTAACTCATCCTATAACATTTTCAATTATACCATTTCTTAACACTGTGTATATTGTACTGTATTGAAATGTTCAGTGCTGTAAGGCAAACAATATATTTTCTATTGTAACACAGCATCTTTACCCATACCAACATAACACATCATCATACTTATATTAGACTAGTTTAGTCTTTATTCCCTGATGCCCCTCTGCCTGCAAAGCAATACAGTGTTATAAATAACATTGGAGTATAAACTTGAATGCTGCAAATAAACAAAATATTTCTCTTCTTACTTGATGGCTGTTTGTGAATCATTCCGAAGCTCATTAAGGAAGCCAAGTTTAAACTGGTGTCGTACAAACAGGAGAGTATGGTTAGTTTTATTAAGAAAATCGCGATGAGCTCGAACACCCTTTGCTTCACCAAGATAAAAGGTCCAAGCTATCTCACTAAGGGCATTCTCCAGCCTGGAAAATAAATTATTATTAAAGATTAATTTTTTATCTTACACTGTGGAACTGTGGATGGCTGGATAAAGAAAAGGGGATAAAATGCACAACAAATGTACACACAGTAAAAAAAAAAAGTGCCGGGAGGGTTGGTATGCATGCCTGTATGGCAAAGGTTTCCACCTACCTGTGGTAGGGCCTTATTAGTTAAGTCCCACAGGACCAGCATAATATTATCAACACCATTACATTAACTATCTTACAAGGCATATTCCACTAACCCTCGTCCGTGGTGTCATATTTTTTGCACATAATCCGTACGGTACTTTTTTTTTACTGTGTGTACAAGAAATAATTCTGGAGTCAGGGATAAAGGAATTGTATATATTCACCACTTGATATCAAGGGAAAGAGTCCCTGCTGGTATCTTAACCCCTTGTGTGTGGGGCCCTCTGTGCTGAATAAAACCATGTGGCATTAGCCAAATAAAACATCTTTAGTAGCATCCCTGTAGTGAAGGAGTACACAAGAGCGATCTTACAAGTTGTTGGATAAACAGGATTCCACTGATCTGTTGAAAATTTTCAACCCTGAATGTAAAAAGAGGACAGGAAAGCAGAAAAGTAAGGATTGATCCTTAAACCCTATTTTATAAAGAATATGGATTGGGCAACTCATGTACTAAGGCATTGTACTGTATGTCTTTAAGCTTTGGGACTAACTGCTTAGATTCCCAGAAACCCTACACTTGTGTGACCAGGCTATACAGTTGATTACCCTTGGGACCAAACAGTTTCCAAATTAAAAAAAATTACAAGTGGACATTTGTTTATTTAAAGTTTACAGTGGTAAAAAACTAGCAGTAGTATGTCTTTTTAACATAAGTAGCTGATGAGTCAGCTAACAAAAAACAAACAAACAATAACAATTAAAGTAAATTTAAAAAAAAATTAAATACCCTATACTGTACAGGCAGTCCTCACTAGACATACTGCCACTAGGTATATTTTGCAAATATGGTAGGGTTGCAGAATATGCGTATCCATAGTACGCGAATGCGCTTATATGCACCTGACCCTCTGAACCACCCTTACGCTTGGGTTTCACATGATTTGCATGATGTAATTTGTGTCATTGGCCAGTGTGAGGGTGATATGTGCCCAACTGTCAATAATGTGAAAGGGTTAATGAAACACTTAAAGAGAAACTTGAAGCATTATCGCCCTCATTGAGGAAATTACAAATCAAGTTGAATTTTTTTCTTATCTCGAATAACTTTAAGTTGCTGTTTTTTTATAGTCAACAAGAACTAAATACAATAATGACTATGAAATTGGAAATGCTATTAGCCAGTGTGGCCAGAACAGGAAAGTGGTCATAAGTGAGTGGTTTTGATGACATGATGGCATGGTCATCATGGACCTAGTGGGATTAATAACCTTAACAGGATCATTTACATACATCTTATACCAGGTAAAAAAGAGAGAGAGAGAAACGTAACGTACCTTACAGTATATCCTAAAAGATGAGCATCTGAGTGAGGTAACACAAAAAGATGCTTAGCAGGTAGATCACAGGCAGTGCAGAGGGTTGCTGCCTTCTCTGCTGCTCCCGTGTCCTCACCTGGTACACTAATCCCACTCTGAATAAGAACCAGCGCTACACGACTGTTTCGACTTCCCAACACAGTCCTGTGTTTACCAAAAATAAATAAAAAATAAATAAATAAATAACAGAATAGTTATCATTTAATATGAAAACTTTATTTATCATATAATCAGGTCCTCTCTAAGGCACAGACCACCAAATACAATTACAGTAATTAAACTATCTACCAATTCATCTATTACTTTTACTCTTCTCTTAACTGTGTGGGGCAGATCAAGGGGTACAGACCTCAAAGACGGGGAGAAACTGTAAGGAGAGTAGTAGTACAGTGAGTTCTACTATAACGCATGTTTTGACAATGCGAATTGGCTCTAACGCGATTTATGAATAGAGGAACGATATTTGTATAAAGCGAATGCTTGTTTGCTGTAACGCGATTTTTGCTTACTATTTCTCCAATTTTGCGGTATTAACTGTGAATATGGTAAAGAAGAATATCTCCAAGAAGTGTTCTGGTGATCGCATTCCCGGTGATGATCGTAAAAGAATGGCTATAACCCTTGAAGAGAAGCTTGATGTTATCTACCTCAAAATCACCCTTCTCCCCCATCAAGTAGTAATCTGCACCTAACCCTATTTTCTCCATAAGCCCTGTTATTTCTATTACGCGAATTTCTATAACACGATGTTTTACAAGAACACAACTATCGCGTTATAGCAGAAATGACTGTACACTATAGGAAAAGTGCAGAAGTGGCAGGAAAGTAGAGATATCCAAAAATCTAATATCTAGTTTTTACAATTAACTCTTCATTTTGTGTGGGGTGGATCAACAAAAGCAGAAACCTCAAGGAGGAAAATATTAGTACGTAAGAGTAATGCAAGACAGTGTGGAAAATGAGAGAAAATGGACTAAGATGAAAATATACAAGTTTTCACACATATATGATCATACAGTAGTTTCAAATTCCATGTACAGTTCAGTATACAGAGTGAATCTTAGCATTCATATTGATTTACAGTGTCCCATAGTAATTCACTTTGAACTAAAGTTAAGTTATTAGGTTCATTTGTGTTACTCCCATCATTTATGACCCAAAATCAGTCCTCAAGTACTATCTAACATGACCCTTCTACTATATATAGTTCAACTACATTACACCTCCACTTTTTAATGTGCCCTTAACCCTTTAGAGGGAAGGGGTTTCTTTCAGCTGCCCTCTATGAGGTTAAAGGGGTCAAATGATCTTAAAATCCAATACTTAGTTGCAATTCAATGATGTATTGGTAAAATAGAGGTGTATGTGTATATGTGTATATTTAGGCTCCAGGAACCACCAACTTCACTTATACAGTATAGCGTACTGGAAAGAGAGAGAGAGAGAGAGAGAGAGATATACAAACAATAGGACAACATCAAGTGGTTTATGAGAACGATACAGCCATTAAGAGAGAATGGATGAAAGAATATGAAGAAATAGTCTATGTCTACTGATGGTTCTGGCCACCATGCACCATAGAAAATAAAAAGGACTACAAGATTAAAAAAAAAATACAATGAGGCTAAGTAGCCAAAAAAAAGGGGGGGGGACAAATTTATATGGTTTTACAAAGCAGTCGTAAAAAGTCAAAATGTCACAACCTGCCATGAAAGAGGAATATAGAGTCACATATAACAGGTAACTTTACTACTATTATTCAGTAATAAATAGGACTAATATTTAATTGAAACAATAACACTGGGTGCAAATTTGGTTTGCAAAAGTGAAAAATTACATTGTCTATGTACTATAATATTATTTAAAGCTTTTTAGTGGTCTCAGTACTGCATATAACATTTCAGTTCTTTCAGCTTTTAACGTTATAATTAAAACAAATTTTGGTAATACAAAACTCACTTGAGTGACTGAACTTTACTGGCAAGGTCATTCTTCTTCTCAGTCCAGCTATTGTCATTCCAGTCCAAGTCATAGAATAAGACAACAAGTGCTGGCACATGGTACAGGTACTTGGAGATCCAGTTTGACTTGAGAATACCCTTGGGGATATACCACTCATATGACTGTCTCTGAAAAATTAAACATTTAATATTTTGTGAATTAGCTTTTTTAGTCTTACAAGAGCCACTGAAAATGGTGCATCCCTCTGATTGAGAATGTCTACAACATAAATTATTTTTGCCTGTAATACATCAAACCACCCCATGCAAAAACCTGTCTGAATACAATTTCATATTAAAACTTAAATCACTTTACTGAATCTATGAAAATATATCAATCAGAAAACAAATTTGTCATGGACAGATGGATGTACACTTGGTTTAAAAAAAAAAAAAAAAAATCTTTCAGGAGGGGTCTGATGAGTTTTGAACCGAACAATCCACACACAGGGCTACCAATGTGAGGTATGCCTCATGGCCTTTATCAAAAAACTTTGTTTGTGGTGTCATTTTGTTTCTCACAAGAATTGTAAACATAGTTTTTGTACCGAGTTTACTATATTACTGATGTAAGTGTATGCGTGTTAAGTAGGAAGAACTGAGGTAGGGCAGTGATGCACAGTTGTAAGTACACCTGTACTGTATACAGTACAGTACATGCAAAGCATAACCCAGTATAAATTAAATTTGGGAAGTAATAAGTTAATATGAAGTACGTATAAAGTAAGGCAAGAAATATACAGTGGAATCCCAGATATCTGCCAACTTCGGGGATTGACAGGTGCCGGATAAACAGTTTTCCAGTGAGTTGAAAATCACTTTTAGAAGCTCCCAATAAATCCTACAATGCACAGTGCTACAGGCTGACCTTGCAATTCATCTAAAAAAAACAAACTTCTTTAAAACTTATTCCACCTTGTATACACAATGTGACATAGAAATAAAGAAAATATAACATAAAAGTATAAAATAAGAAAAATGAATAGCCTGGGTGTGTATGTACTGTATGGGAAGTGAACTACGCTGACTCACCAGCCCAGCCGTTGCCTTTATTGTTACATATTATAATGAAACTATAAAAGTTGTGGGAAACTCATTACTACAATACTCTTATGTGGCTTAGAAATAAAGAAAACATAATACAGGGGGTCCTGGGGTTACAAACGGCTTCAGTTCCTGAGGAAGTTCATAAGTCGGATTTGCACGTAAGTTAGATTTGTAAGTCGGAACACATGCTATATGCATACCGTACTTACAAAACTACAGTATGTTTAGAAACGCACTATATCATAGCCTAAATCCTTGTATACATCTAAAATCACTTAATTTAAGACAAAAGAAGAAATAGACTGACAAAATACAGTAAAGGAAGGTAAAAAATAAATCAGGTAAATAAAATACCCGGTACTGTAAATTTCAATTTTAACCCCGTTCGTATTGGCGGGCATTCTTAAGTATAAAACTACAAAAGAAAAATGAAGAGAATAAGTGTGGAAGTGTGTGGAGGCCATGGACTATATTTGTGTGGCCGCACTCCTTCCCAATGTGATGTCATGGCATACACAAAGCACAGAGCGGGAACCACACGTCTGTGAGTCAGCTGGTGGACTGCTTGGCTGAAGGGTGTGCCTTGCAGAGAAGATGGTTTGAGTGTGGAAGGAGCTATTTTTTTTTACATAAAATATGTGCTATTGTATTTTATATGTTATGTTATGTATCGATTATATTGTTTATCAAAGCATTGAATATGGCAGCTTATTCCCATTGCGCGTAGTATTCAAACTTACGATACTAGCTGATTTTCGGGGAATCTTTATTTTTATTATTTCATTTTGGTGCTGGTTAGTTGAATCTACTGGTTGCCCAGATACCGGATAATTGTGATTCTTCTGTATGTAGAAAAGGTGACTACAATACTTGATGGAAATGTTTGGTTCATATTTCAGTACTGTATAATTTTATCAAGAATTGGGGCCAAATTTTTCTATGTAAGCATGTACAGTATCTCCAGTTATATCCTAGTTGTGTGTGGTTAAATGGGTTTCTCATAATTTAAAGATGTGTAAAAATCTTCAGTAATGCATGTAATTAATAAAAAGAGGAAACATATCCTTTTTGGTACTACTGTAATCTAATATTTCTCCGGCAAAATTCATCCAAAAGATGGCTCAGGAATGTATCCTATACAGTACTGTATTTCTGATTTCTGGGGTTTTACTGTATACACATGGAATACAATATTCTTATTTCCATTTAGTTGAGTATTGTACTGCATGCATAGTAGTCCTAGAATTGCCTAATACAAGTCAAAGTCACTTGAATTACCATATAAACTATACTGCATATAGAAAAGATGACAATACTGTACAGATACTGACAATTTCCTTGGTATGTGATGCAAAATTCAGAATACTTATCACTTTCCCTTACAAGTACCAGTACTGTAATGTATATTCACAACTTTTACAAATTCTCCTTACCTTTTGTTTCATGGGAGGCATCTGGAAGTCAGGAGAAAGGAGTCGAAAGTGCAGTGGGGTGCGGTCTGTTCTCCGGTTTAGTGCAAATGCTTCCCAGACAGACTTGTGTGTTGCCTTCTCAGCTACGTCCAATCCTGAGTAATAACACAGAAACTGTGTAAAGATATCAACTCTATTGTTCAGAGTTGAGCACCTAAAGGAAAAGTAACAGCTGCTAAAAGTCATACTGAAAGAAGAGGGAGAAAACAGAAAGAAATTCATTGATACAGTGGAGTCATGATAATGTATAAGATCAGTACCAGAAGACATTATGAGTTACCAAATTGCAAATTACAGTTTAGGTGATTTAAATGGGATTACAGTAAAAACCCTGAGTACAAGACCACCTGAGTAACGACATGTCCGAATAACAACACGAATCTTGGAAAAAGTTGTTAAAAAATTTTAAAAAATATCTTGGGTATCTTGAGGGTCAATGTTATTGTTGTGGAGCGACACAGCGTGAACTGCATGGTCCCGCCTGCATCACAACAACACAGCCGCACTGTACTCAATCTACGTGTGGCTATTACTCAATGCAGATATGCCTGTTCTCTCGTTACATATAAAAAACACACATTGTGAGAACAACCAAGTAAGTATGTTTGGACCAGCCCCCAAAGAGTAAAAAAGCACAAAACCATGAAGGATAAACTTAAAATGCTAACCATGGTTGACATTAAATGCTGTGTTTCCAAGAAAATGCAGAAATTTGCAACTGAATACAGTATACAGTATACAGAAAGCATATCATAAGTTTGATCCACTTCAACTCCACTGAGTGTGAAAATGGGTCCCAACCACACCCACACAATCTTTACTGCATAACACATATTGCCCGGCAGCTGTGGCCTGAGATGGTTACATGTGTTGTCACTGATTCATGTAATGAAACTGTAAAAGTTGTGGAAAAATCATTTCAGTACTCTAATGTGTTTTACAAATAAAGGAAATACCTGTATATATAAAACTAAGAAAAAGAAAAATGAAGAGTATGAGAATAAACAGTATTGTGTGTGGGAGGTGAACATAATCTTATATGTGGCTGCATCATACTCTCCCCAATGTGACATCACGGCATACATAATGTAGCAGCCACGTGTTTTTCAAGTCAGCTGGTTGGCTAAACTCGTCCACTTTCGGCATTACCCATAGAATGGATTAAGGAAGGAAGGAGCTACTTTTTGTACATAAAATAAGAGCTAATGTATTTTATGATGTGGTACTTATTATTTTCATTTTTAAATTTAGCTGCTCTCCTTTACTGATCGTTAAATCTGTGACAACGAAGTTCCCAAGAACAAAGTGAATTTTGTGAACATTGCCAGAGGTATAATGTACACAACTATATCATCCACTTTATCTCACACAGCACAAGGCCATTAGTGCCATATACAAAGATACAGCAAGTCCTCACTTAACGTCGTCCCGCTTAACGTTGTTTCGGTACTACGTCACTAAACTTTAGACCAAAAATTTTTTTAACATCCCTGTGATCCGATACTACGTCAATTTGCGTGGTCACGGACTACATTCTACGGCGCATCACCTGCTCTTATCTGGCCGCTCTACGCTCTCTCGGCTCGACTCGCTGCCCTCACTCGCAGAACGTCACAGCGTCTTCAAGAGACGCCAAGACCTCAGTAGCTCCATTCCATCCCCTGGGTTTGCCAAGTAGCTATCAAAGTCTTTCAGTTGAGGAGTTTGTGGATGAATGTTGCCTCCATAGTGACCGAGTCTGACTAAGACTCATCGTGAACTGTCCCTCTAATTGGGGTGTGGCTGTGGTGACGTCACTTTTCGATTCTAATTGATGATTGGCTGCACTTTTCACACCTCATAACATCTGATGGGTGTGGGGGGCAGTGGTACTTAGTTATTTTAGCAAAATTTTAAATACACTCAGTCTCACACACATATGTATAGATACAGGCTTTATATCTACGAATAACAACCTCTTCGAATCACAACCTCTTTGAAATTCATTTAAGGTGCAGGTATATGAAAAGAGTAATTAATGTCGAACAGGAAGACCAAGCCACTGAAAGAAAGGTGGGGGAGAAGAGAGGATGGGTGGGTGCTAATGGACACAAGAAGATTAAAGGAAAAGTCTGCTGTCAGGGCCACTTCCACCTGACCTGACGTGAAGTGACCTCACCTAACGAGACCTCTAGGTATGTGACCACGTGGTGTCTCCCCACACAGTATCCTTCACGGCTCCACCCACACCATACCTTCCATCCCACACAACTCTTTTTCCTATAGTTAATAATTAATTAATTAATTAAAAAATGTTATTAGTTTGCCACAGGCATTAAAACTCTTTGTTTGAGGCCTGTAAAGAGTAACGATTTTTTGTTTTCAATTATATTGGAGTAAAAGTATTAAAAAACTATGCTTAAGCAAAGGCAAAGGCATAAAAAAATTTAATTACTTTTTAAAAATTAAATGCCCAGAAATGTCACTTGAATCCAGTACTCAAGTAAATTTTAGTAACTTTACAACACCGACCAACACAGTGGTACACAAAGTAACAGAGGAAAGTGAACTATAAATCAAATATTTTTATGAATGAGAATTAACAGACTAGCTAAATCAGCAAACGTGCCAATGGGACTAAGTTGCGAATTTCATGTCAGGTGCTGGGGGTTGTGGGTGTGGGGAGTGGTCTGATGACTCTATGGTCCTCTACATTCTGATGTCAAGGGTGTGATTTTAGTTTAGTGAATATCATTTCCTTAAGTTGTTAGTGATTGCTTAGTGCAAAATTTAAATATTTGCTCATGTACATATCACTCTTATGCACTACCCCGGTACTCAAATAATTTCCATTAGCCGGAATCTCTCAAACCCAGAACTCTCCGATAGCCGGAATTGAAATTTTCTCAGAAAATCGTTCCCAAAGCCACAATTTTCCAGAAAATTCAGGCTTTGGGAATGATTTTCCTATGGGCACATTTTCTGAAAAATTTCAAGAAAATTTGCCCAATACCTGGAAGATTCAGAGGATGGGGGGGAGGGGGGGGGTCTTTTCTGGGATTGAGAGATGAAAATCAGGTGCATTTTGCAAAAATTCCGAGAATAATTTTCCAGTACCTGGAAAATTCCCAGAATAATGGGGGATATTTTTCCAGGTTCAAGAGATGCTGTATTGGGCAATTTCTGGAACTTTCGAGAACATTTTTCCATTACCAGGAAAATTCCAGGGATGAGGGATTTTTTCCAGCTTCGATTGTCTCGTCTTGTTATCCGGAAATCTCTCATTCCCAGAAGTGCTCTGCACCAATTGTTCCGGCTAATGATGATATCACTGCAATGTACAGCTGTTCCACTGTGAACTATCACTATATCATAATATAATACATATACAGTGATCCCTTGGTTAACGAGCGCCTCGGTTAACGAGATTTCGGTTACCGAGTTACCTCCCATAAGATTCTTAACTTCGGTTAACGAGCAATCCCTCGATTAACGAGTTTTTTACGAGCCGACTTCAACAAGTTTTCGCTTGCATTTGGCGGTCCACCAGCTGTAGTATTAGTCCGCCAATACAGTAATCGGTTTTAGGGCTAAATTCCTTCCTATTTTAGTAAATATCAAGAAGTTTATACTATTCAATAATTTTAAAAGTTTAATATTAACTTTTTTAGTCATTTTAACAATTATTGAACATAATTGAAGGTAAAGAAACTAGTTTCTGGCATGCCATCCAGCCTGTTAACACACCAGACAGGCGTTAGTCTCTCTCTGTTTTCAGTGGAGGTAACATCTTGCTTGAGACTCTCTTCAACTAAATGCTCTTTTTCTGTGTTTCCAAGCAAATTATTGGTCATTTTGAAATTTATTTTACATATTGACAATATATAATGCAGTGCAGTGTTGATTTAAAGAAAATAATCTTGAATTACACCAAGAGAACTAAAATTTTATGGGTGAAATGGTGCCATGGGGTGACTTCTCTTCCACCCCAATGCCTTCTCTTCTCCCTTCTCCTCCACCCCTATTATAAATCCCATCATCATCATCATCATCATCATCATCATCCAGGAGCCTTCTACATACACACCTCAAAGTAAGTGTACTTTTCTACCTTTTTTGTTGAATTTAGGCAATTTTCGGTGAGCTGGAACCAATTACCCAAAAACCCATTGAAACAATGGTTCCGGTTAACGAGCAACCTGCTGGAACGGATTGTGCTCGTTAACCGAGGGACTACTGTACTGTTTACAGTACTGTTAACAGTGTTTATACCCAGTAGTTATACTGTATGAGAATCATAATTCAGTGAAGATATCTTCTCTCTAACCAGAAAGCCTAGGGGTTGGGTAACACAAAAACAGATATCTACTGAAGTAAAGCAATTAAAATACCTGACCTGCCGTGGTGCCAGTCAGTGTTGCCACATTTAGATCATATAAGAGTTACAGTAATACAAAACAAATTACTCTGGACAGTATCCAGTGTACAATGGGCTGGGTGAATCTTACCAAACATTTTCATTGTACAGTAGGGTCGGGTTATATAGCGACTTTATATAACGATTTTTTTTACATCGCGACCACCAAAATTATTGACATTTTTTTTTAAAAAGCGATATTTCTTTTTATTTTGCGAGGGAAACTGTGCAGGAAATATTTCAAATTTATCACTACAGTTCTACCCAAATCATCGAAATTTTCCAATATACAGTAGACTCGCAACTTACGCGAGGGTTACATGCCTGGGACCTCGTATAAAGTCAGAAACACTCCTATATCGCCCTTAAATCACTATATACGAGGTCTGTCCAAAAAGAAACCGAACATTTTAAAAAACAAATTTATTGCTTTACTTACAACTTAATTTCATGTAGATCCACAATGAAAATGTGGAAAAGGTAAATCTAGATAAAATCACACAGGGAAAAGGGAAACAATGGAGCACCTTAGCTTTCGTCTTTATTCAAGACATCTTCAGAGGCAACATCCTTGGACCCTGTCTCGCGATATATCCCGACCCTACTGTTGTTGTAGAGCATCATTTAATTTGTATAGGTAAAAGAAAAACAAACAGTTGATAATGAAAAATTTAAGACTGTAGATGTACAGTAAGCTGATTACTTGTACCTGGCAGTGCAGACATCACAGAAATCAGTGCATCATCTCCTCCACCTCTATCACCATCCGACTCATCGTCACCATCTGACTCTTCACCACCACCTCCCTCAACTTTACAGGCTGCTCTTTCTACTACTTTCAGTGATTAAGAGATAGATCCACCTCACCCAGAGCGGAGACATACAATATTCTCTCCTGCTCATTTATATCATTTACCCACTGACTCTCATTCCAGGGGTTGATACCATTATTACAAGATATAAATGTATACAATATTGTACTGTGTTTACCAATATTGTACCCAAAATAAGTTATTCATAAGTCACCCATAGGTAAGTGTAACAACTTGAGTATCACATCTCCATATACAGTACTGTACTATAATTACAGTACTGGTATAATAACCTCTCTTAGCACTAAAATCACTTAGTGCTCTCTTCTCCTGAACACTAGGTGAGGTATTACTGTACAGTACATTTCAGGGGTATAGTCTTTATCCAATAGAATACATCTCCAGTCTTTAGGAATAAAGTTTAATCTTTCCATGACTTGATGGATGACAGTTACAGTGTGGTGAGAGCCAGATTCATGTACTGTATGTGTAAAATAATTGACAAATAGCAAAAAAGTGAAAAAACAATATGCTTTACGACAGATCCACTGGACCACCACTTGACAGAAAGGAACGGAAACCTGGAGCATGTTCTTCCCACATAGTTAAAGTGGGTATCAAGAAAAAAAATCAAGAATCTGACCTGACTATCCCCTCTGGTCCTTGAGAGCATCACATTGTTGTGATGAATCAAACAGATTTGAAAAAGTAGAAAAGTGCATTGTGTCCATTATGGTGCTCCCTGCTATCATATTCTGTACACTTTATGAACTATGAAAAGCTTTGCTAGTTAGGTGTTTGGTATTGGAAGACCGTGTAAGTCTCGAATAAAGTTCTAAAAACCAGAAAATATATGACCTACCTATTTATTCACAACAAAATTTAATTATCCTGTGCAATAATGGACAGATTTACAATTTGATGCAGTGGAAGCTAAACACCGCAGGAGAAAACATTTTCTCCAGCAATTGATGTAAGAGTTTATGCTACCCTTGATACTGGAAACCCAACACTTATTTTTGGGTTAAATATAAATTACTTACCCATCATTCCAATCAGGGCATAAGGTGGAGTGGTCACTTCAGGTGGAAGGCTGTATGGATCAAATTCATCCTCCATTTTATCACAGAACAGGAATGTTGATACAAATCTGAAATTAAGATCACATGATCAGTAAAGAAATGATGAATTTTGCTATGCAACTATTTTGAGAATTAGCCTCCAAATTTCAGTCCTCACCTTTGTTGTTGTGATGTTATTGTTAACAACAAAGTGTACTGTACTAAGGATTTTAATACAGTACTACGGAAGGATGGCCCATTCCTGTGGGCGAATGTATTCACCGCCCAAAGTGGCACTGCTAAGCGGCTGGGTAGTAAACTAAATACCAGTAGTTACCAAGTAAGGACTAAAAGCGGGAAGACGAAAATTTCAGCAAAATCACAATTTTCTTTTGTTTTGTATATTTTTTTTTAGCAGCTGCAATAGGGCCTGCTATTAATTGCTCTAGAAACTCATTAAGGAACAAAAACATTTCTTTCTTTCAATTTCAGAAAGATAAAGACAGGTAAGTCGTACACCTACTTCTGTCAATGTTGACTTGACTGTCCATTACTTTCTGAGCTCTTCTTTATTTACTGCATTTAGTACTGATAACATTCCACTCTTCAGAATTGCTGGTTAATATCAGAGTATCAAAAAAAAGTGTATAAATTGAATAGGATAACTGATGTGTTCTCAAAAATATAGGCTGGAACTTGGGTCATTATTCAATGTGTTTTGAATGGATTATGTATTAATTTCTTGGACAAATTTATGAAAATCTTACCAACCCAACCTAAAATCTATGGTATAAAGACACTAAAAACGAACCAATCCAAACCTAACAAAACCTAAACAAACCTAATTTTACCTAACCTTACCTTTGTCTCGGCAATTTTGTGCCATTTCGTGAAAAACTAAATGGTTACGAATTGGTAGAGTACAAGCACGTAACTCTATGTTGATTATTATATAAGGAGATAGAAAAAATTAATAAAATTAAAGCACTTTTGTCTGAAAATTTATATTTTCCAGTTACAGGTATCCCTCGCTACACGAATGTTTGCTCTGCAAATGTTAGCTTATAATAACATTATATTCTTACACTTCTTTCTCCCTATACAAAAGCTATGGTCCCTTATTATTGATGGCATACCCATCAAAGCATAACATGTTTTGATGGCCCTTTTCTTACTATATTTTCCTTGCTGAGTACGGTTATGATATTCATTTCTTGGTCAAATGTTTTATTTGGTAAGTAATTAGGCCCCTAGGCTCGCACTAGTAGCACTACTTCATCTATTGCAGCGATAAAAAGGTATGGCAGCCCAATCCACACTCGATGTTGTCCTTCTCTCATTGTTCTTTGTTTGTTTATGAGCCGTTTGGTCTGAGTGGCTTCTCATGCATAGACCAAAAAAGTCAAATTACACCATATCATAGGAAGTACTTTCTGTTTAATATGCCAGGGGGTCTTGGGGGAAGAGTCCCAAGCTAGAAAGTTAGGTAAGGTGAAGTAGGTTTCTTTGGTTAGGTTGGTGAGGTTGGTCTTCTAACAATGCTTTGGCTACTTGTGTTTCTTATCAACTCAAGATAAGTTAGATTTTATTTACAAATAACCCCATTTTATGTAAAAATGATGTATGTAACCCACATTTATATAAGTATTACTGACTGTTAAATTGGGGCTAATACATTGGATAAATCTGGTCACCATCACATGTCCCCTTTGAGGCTAAGGGGACTCTTGTAAGTGGAGTGGAGTGGAGACGTCACTCTGAGTCCCACACAGCCTCTGGGGAGTCTCATGCTGCTTAACAATGTCAAGCTTCACTTCAGAGACATGGTTGTCTTGAATGCCTTGGCCTTCCCAGACATTTTCAAAGTTACAGTCCTCATTTCAGTCACAAAAACAGAGCAAAAGCACTTGTCACAAAAAGAGAGCGTACGATGATAACGAAAACAATGATAGCGGCTGACAGTGCTCACATATTCTAAACAAGCCACAAAAACACAGAAAATATCACTTCACATTCACCATTACACAGGTCAATCTAAATATTAGCGCGCTGTCCTCTCACTTAACAGTTTCTCCTCTCCTCCACTTACGACGGAGTTCCTTTCTGACAACCAGGTCGTAAGTCGATTGACTCAATCGACTTACATTGTACAGGTAATAATTATAAAACTTTTGCCTTTTTAATATGCAAACTGAGCGGGATACGACGTGGATGCTGTACACACGCGGCAGGATGCCAGCCAAAGTTGTCGTAAGGCATCGTTAGACATTATGATCAAAAGTCTAGACTAGAAAATAATGTAAAATATTTTAATATAATACAACGACAATGACCGTCGTAAGTCTGGGTTGTCGTCAGTCGAGGAGAGACTGCATAAGGGAAAAAAACACCATGATAAATGCAATGTACAATGCCAGCCAATAATTGTGGAGCAATACAATGGTGGATGTACGATCAACAAAGAACCAAGGGGAGGGCTGTAGTGCACGGGTTGGCTATGTGGCAGCGCATGGGTAGGCTGACAAGAGAAGGTAGATATGCGTGATGCATAGGGTTAAATAGTGTTTCCTAATGAAATGTCACTGACTTGACATAGAAAATATAACTTTCATTACTGGAATCCTTGCAAGACAGCGATTAATTTGAGCATAAACAACCCATAGTTTGCACTTGAGAAAAAAGATCCAATTAATGGACATCAAGAGCTGTTCTATGGATATCGTTGAAGAGAGTTGTTTTGATCATACAGAGCAAGATGGTGTTAATTTATAACCATCGTTAAAGTGAAATACTGTATTGCATCTCGGGATATCGTACCTCGAGGTTTACCTGAAGAGGAAAAATGTGGAGTAAAATCTGAGTTGTAAAAAGTACAGGACTTTGTTACAAAAAAAAATTATTGTTACAGAGCCAAAATGTTACTCAGGTAGAAGAAAAAATTCCAAAATTCAATGTACTCAAGTAGAAGTAAAAAAGTATCTCATTTGTAAAGTACTCAAGTACTGTACTAAAAGTAAAAAGTAACAACAAAATTATTAATCATCTTAAATATTAAAATAAAAGACACGTAGCATTACACATGTTTACAATACAATAGGGTCGGGATATATCACGAGACAGGGCCCAACGATGTTCGCTATATACTAAATTGTGATATATAAATACATGTAATCAATGGGGAAAATAGGGTTAGGTTCTGGAGGCCCAAAGAAGTGACTAAACTTGACTTAACGAGTTCATTTTCTTACTAACTAAAGCGCCAATGAACACTAGACTCGGGAACAACAGGCTATTTCAATGTCAGTATCAATATCGAGGAACACCAGACTCGGCAGCTGACGCACCATCCTGGGAACACCGGACTCAGCAGTAGACGCCACACTCCCAACCTCAATTGACAATCCCACACCTACATAAACATACACCCAAAATATTAGTTACAGTATTAAATCTTTTCCAATAAGCTTTCCATTATCTTCACTTCACTTTTCACGTCACTAGCAACCCATTAACACTTGCCTTAGAAGTTGTAATCTGCAGCAGAGTCGGCTGCTTTCTCGTCACTCACTTGGAAAGACTGAGCGGGCGAGTGAGAATGCTTGAGTGAGCAGCCACGGTGGAGCCTCTGGTGAGCAAATAACGCATTTGTTTGCCATGATGGTACATTTGAAATATTTCCAGCATGATTTCCCTCGAGAAATAAAAAAATTATCGCTATATAAAAGAAAATGTAGATAATTTTGGGAGCCACGATATAAAAAATCGCTATATAAAGTCGCGATATATCCCGACCCTACTGTATTTGCAAATCTTTCTATTGAGATTAATAAATAACTGATTCTCAAAATTATGGCTGTCCAATCGGGATCTTTTAGGCTGACTAAACAGACACTCAAGAAGCAGATGTAGGTAGTGGGGTGTTAAGCTTGAGAGATAACTCACATAATGTCGTAAAAACCTCAGTAACTCCATTCCATCCCCTGGGAATGCCAAGTAGGTATCATGCTCCTTCAGTTAAAAAGTTTATGGACGATTGAAGGTAAAAATAGTCATCTTCTTCAAATGAGCTGCTGTCAAACATGACAGAGTTCTCACGGTCTTCTTACGGGTATTTGAAAATACATTCCAAATATGGCCAAGGATTGGATTCCCTCAATGTTGAAATCATCTTGAAGTACGTGATGGAAATGGCAGAATGGACGGCTTGAGCACTTAAACTCTGTATTTGTTGCTTGGGAACTTAGATGAAACGATATGAAAGAACACATGTGATTGCTCCAAATGTGAAGAAATGCTTGTGATTGGTTAGCTTCCAAGTTTGTCCAGTGTCTTGTACGACATACTCGACTTACGACAACCCGGACATACGACCGCCATGGTCGTATAAAATATTTTTCAAATTACATATTTTCTAGTACCAACGTTAATGATCACGCTGTGTACTGACAAAATTTTCGTTTGTAATTCCCTTTAAAATGGCTTGCAAGCGTAAAAGTGAGAGTTCTTGTGGTGCTGAGAAGAAAAAGAGACACCCATTTTAGAATTTCAATGTACAGTATTATTTTCGCCTTTTCGATTTACGACAAATTTGACATACGACCTGGTCGTCGGGACGGAACCCCGTCATAAGTGGAGGAGAGACTGTATAGAGTGGTCCCCCGGTTAACGAACGGTTCGATTAAGAAATTTTGGTTAATGAATTAGCTCCCATAAGGATCTTCAATTCGGTTAACGAACAAAACTTCGATTAAAGAAATCCTTACGACAAACACGTTTTGTTGTGAGCATCAGCTCATCAGCTGATCGGCTAGTCCGCCAATACAGTAATCTGTTCTATGTTTACATTCGTTTCCAGTGGAGTAAATATCAAGATGGTTGTGTTCTTGAATATTTTTGCAATTTTAATATTAAAATTATTGGTCATTCTAAAATTTAGCCATCCAAGCTCTGTCTACATATAGTTTTCAACTAATATTTTTGGCTCGATATACTGTATAGCAAAAATAAAGAAAATCCACAAGCAACTTCGGGTGGTCACTCTCTTCTACACCTTTACCCTTAAGTTTCTTACACACTAGGGGTTAGGTTAGGTTAGGTTTTGGGAGTAAATTTTTATTTTAGGATATGAGTCCCTAAGGGTTGACCAGTATGTTTTTCCAGTGTATTTTGGTGTGTTGTAAACGAATCTGACCTTCATTTTTGGCGGAAATTTTTAGTTTTTGCCTCCCCCGCCCATCAATAATGGGGGGAGAGCCTGAAAAATCGGATTTCTGGGTGGGGGAGAAAACGAAATAGAGTCATCTGACCTAACAAAACTTACTAACCTAACTCTTAGCCGGGGGTTACGCCCCCAGAACCCCGGTAGGCCTAACCTGACCCCTAACCGGGGGCAGTAAAAAAAAAATTAACGTGAAGATATCAATACCTCATTGGTCATGACTGGATGACGTCAGTGAGTTCTTTCATCTGTTGTGGTTAGGTTATGTCAGGTTAGGGAGGAACAATACAAGGCTAACTGTTTTAACCATCGCCAACTTTTAGGTTTCCATACTTGGAGTATTTCTAACCTCATTTCAACCAGGGGGCAAAGAATAATAACGTCAGAAATGAATTTTATTAAAGTTTTTCCATACTTTCCCCGGAAATAGAGGTCAAATTCGATTAAATCACAGGAAAAAATAATTTCTAAACTACTACGGCATATTGGCCGAAACTGTAATTTTACCGTCAATTAGGTGGTGGCAACTACTAATTATTTACAACAATACCAAACAATTTCAACTTTCAAATAGGTGGATGACCAAAACGATAATTTTACCCTATTAAGTTCCAATAAATATCACCTCTTTTAAAATACTTATTATAATGATAAGAACATTTGTGGAAAAATTAAGGCAATCAAACAACTCCTGGCAGCGGTCCGACTAATTACCCAAATGTAGCCACAATGGAGTCAAATAATGGTCCAACATGAATAAATCGGACTGCTAATCACTTCTCGATTATTATTTGTTGTCAGAAAGTCAAAAAAAATTGGAAAACTTACTTTAATCTGAGTTAATAGATCGCGTGCATGTACCGAGGGAGTGAGTAATTACCCAAATGTAGCCGCAATGAAGTCAAATGATGGTCGTACAAGCGTAAATCGGGCTGTGAATCATTTCTCCATTATTATTTGGTGTCATAAAGAAAAAAAAATTGGTAAACTTAATTTAATCTGAGTTGTGTTGGGTTGGGTTAGGTTAGGTTAGGTTAGGTACATGCACTTGATCTATTAACTCAGATTAAATTAAGTTTACCAATTTTTTGTGACTTTCTGACACCAAATACTAGTCGAGAAGTGATTGGCAGTCCAATTTATTCATCTAGGACCATTATTTGACTTCATTGCGGCTACATTTGGGTACATATGGGTACATTTGGGTACATTTGGGTAATTAGTCGGACCCCCTGGTAGTAGTGGTGTTCTCATGCCTTACCCGAATTCGTCTTCTTTACCTTTAACTACAGCAGTCACTCTTTAACTTACTTCAGTGTTTACAGTCTCTCCACGGACCTGCCAAGAGCTGTCAGTGCAGGGAAAATAAATAGGAGGACGCGCGTCTCCCATCAAGGAAAGTAGAGTAAGGAGGGTCAACTTTATCATTTGCACGTGTTTTTTTTCAGCGCCGCCTTTTGCTCCGCCATCTAGCGTTGATAAACATAACTAAGAAAGTATTCATAGAACACGAAAGATGCCGTTTAGTGGGTTAACTATACTAACCTTGACGTATTTATAATGTGGTGTTTATATATTTATATATTGATTTATACTTTACTTATTCATTCATGAAGAAAACCTAACCTCATTATCATTTGTAAAACGTCATTCATTCCAAAATGACTGAAATTACGGTCTCGAGTATTTTGTTCCTGGTTAGACGCATTTTTTTACAAGATCACTATTGTCGGATTGTAGAGGTATATAGTTAAATAAGAATGTTATAATGCACTTTATTAATTATAAAGTAACAATAAAAAGAAATACAGAAAGGGCTGATTCAACGTAACAATCTTATCCATGTTCCTAACCTATCATACGGGTAAGGCCATCATTCATCTTATATAAATTGTATTGTCAATGTGTACAAGTCATGTATTGCCAGTTAAGAAGCCACTTAAAATATTTATTTTATTGCTTTAACTGTAAATGATATATAAATAAAATGTTACTTTTTCCTGTGACTTTTTCCTAGCCAAAATTGTCACATTTTTCTCTTACTATTTTCCTGCGACTATTTCCGTTCACCACGCCACTAATCCGGAGAAATTTAATATTATTATTCAAACAAGAGATCAAGTTTCATAATCTTCCTCAAGCTGAGGCCATGATTCCTTTAAACATTAATGTAAACAGACTGTAGGAATTCGTAGTATAATGTTGTCTAGCACTCAGGATGGATGGAAACTCTAATGTGGTTTTCTTTTATAATATAAGTTATATGATAGACAGTCTGGTGCTGGAGGTGCCGTGTGGTGAGGAGCTGCTCAGTAGAGACGTTCGGTGAGTAGCGTGTTGAAGGAGGTAGATGTGCAGGAGCTTCGTTAGAGAAGATGTTGCCTGTTGCTGGCCTCCTGGTTGAATGAATGCTGACAGCGTGGAGCTTGCTGGAGGAGGTGTTGCTTGTTCAGGAAGATGGGCAGAATGAATCTCAATGGAGAGACAGAGCTTATATACCCAACAGCCGCGAGTCCTCTATGAGTCATGTTGGGAAAACCCGAGAAAGTCGCCGGTCTCTAGTTCCGTTGCTAGGTTACCGTAACATCTGCTGTCGTCGCTCGCTTGGTTGCTAGGATTCGGCGGCGCATCGGAATGCCGATACACAGTTGTAGGGGAGACGTCCACTACAAGACCTCAGAGAAGACATGGAGCCTAAGCCATGGTAAACTAGTAACTACACTTAACTCCTTTATCTTCATAACGTAATTATAATCTCACCAGTCTTTATCCTTTGGAAAGAGATGGAAGTTTAAATGACTGTGGCTCTTCTTGTCCTGTGTGGTACGTGTTATTGGTTCAACCTCAGGATGGGATGGAGGAAGGAAGCTCACAATGTGCTCTCTGTATACATGTTGTATTGGATGTACAATGCAGCTTGGTGCTGGGAAGGCAGCATGGTTACAAGCGTTGAGTAAAGAGAGCTGGTTGGTGAGGATGCTCAGAGGAGGACCAGCTTGTGGATCGCCATGGTCGCCGGCTGGAGCGGGAGCCGCCAGGTAGGAGCGGAGGAGGAGGTGTTGCTTGCTGGTGGCTGTAAGTAGAATGAGATAGGTCGCCACAATGTGAGGTCTTATATAACGGAGGTACGCGTGGCTTAATAGATGACCTCAGTCATGTAAGGCGGCGCCGGTTGCTGACCTAGACCACGAGGCATACACTGGGGAATTGGAGGGTCGGCTAGTCAGCGACAAACGGCGTTTGTAGGGGAGGAATCCACTACAGTACTCCCCCTTCCCTCCAGGCGGTCTAGGAGACTTGTTGTCTGCAGGGTTGCATCCCGCAGGTGAGGCAAAACGGGCGGTGCAGGAGACTTGTTGTCGGCAGGGTTGTATGCCACATGTGAGACATAACGGCGAGGGCGTGGATGAGCCGGCCGCTGGGGGAGACAACTTTGTCTAGACACACGAGATCTGTGGGATAAGAGAGGGAGAAGGAGGGTTGTGGAGGCGATGAATGTTGTGCTTCCCTCGCGGCAGGGACAGAGTCCTCAGATGCGCCTGCTGGGGTGTGTGGGTCTGGGTCAGGAGCAGGGGCTGCATCAGGAAGAGGGTCTATGACAGCAGCAGGGTGCATGACAGCAGCAGGGTCCACGACAGCAGCAGGGTGCAGGGCAGTAGCAGGGACTACCTGAGGGAAAAAAAAAAGGGTGTGTGGCGCCACCTCAGGCGCATGGGCCGCGTCGGGAGCAGGGGCTGCCAGGCAGGAGCGGAGGAGGGTCCGCGTCAGGAGGAGGATCCAGGACAGTGGCAGGGGGTACTGCTGGGCCGGGGGCGGCGTCTGAGGCAGGACGGGTGTGCTGGGGATGGTCGGACGTGGTGCTTGGGGCAGGAAGAGGAGCTGGTGTCTGCTTAGGGAAGCAGCGCTGCTCTAGGGTGTCTAACCTGCGGTGTAGAGACAGTAGTTGTAGAGTCGATGAGAGCTGCCTCTGTGTGGATAAGCCAGTCTTCCATGTTGCTTGAAGACTGGGAGAGTGATCGGTTTCTCCTCCATCCTGTGTGAGTGCGAATCTCTGGGGGTCACCATTTGTGGGGTACGTGTTATTGGTTCACACTCAGGATGATTTGGAGGAAGGAAACTCACAATGTGCTCTCTGTATACATGTTGTATTGGATGTACAATGCAGCTTGGTGCTGGGAAGGCAGCATGGTTATAAGCGTTGAGTAAAGAGAGCTGGTTGGTGAGGGTGCTCAGAGGAGGACCAGCTTGTGGGTCGCCATGGTCGCCGGCTGGAGCGGGAGCCGCCAGGTAGGAGCGGAGGAGGAGGTGTTGCTTGCTGGTGGGTGTAAGTAGAAAGAGATAGGTCGCCACAATGTGAGGTCTTATATAACGGAGGTAGGCGTGGCTTAATAGTTGACCTCAGTCATGTAAGGCGGCGCTGGTTGCTGACCTAGACCACGAGGCATACACTGGGGAATTGGAGGGTCGGCTAGTCAGCGACAAACGGCGTTTGTAGGGGAGGAATCCACTACAGTACTCCCTACTAACAACACAACCATGACAACCACGTGGAGCCATTTTCTGAAACTTTGGTTTTGTCAAACTGAAAGAATCATGAATGGCCAGCCAGATGACATCATAATATGAACAAAACACAGTCTTTGTTGCAGACGACTCACGCGACGGGAACACTATCTATCAGTGACCGATCAAACTAGTATGTGTCCAGTTAGTTATTTGATGTTATTTTTTGGCGGCACGCAAGTGTATTGGGAGTCGAGCTTCCTTACTCTACCTTCCTTGTTTCCCATACTTTACGTTGAGAACGATTTCTTTATATTTTGAGGGTAAACTATGAAAGAATAAAAAAAAACATTAGCGAAAACTGCTATATATACTGTATATATATATATATATATATATATATATATATATATATATATATATATATATATATATATATATATATATATATATATATATATATATATATATATATATATATAATATATATATATATATATATATATATATATATATATATATATATATATATATATATATATATATATATATATATATATATATATATATATGCAAGTAAATCACTGTAGGTGCGCGTGATCTAGGTATATGCTGATAACCACAGCATATATAGATTTATTTCTTGTACATTAATTATTATTGTACACAGGAACATAGATCCTGGGGGATACCTCCCCCTATGATCAAGTTGAAGGATTTTCTATAATCTTTTTCAAGAAACTCTGAGAGATAATTTTCTGTTCCGACATGTTAGAGACCCGACACATTACAGAGGTGGAGCAAACACCCAAGCCACTAGACCTCATCATAACAAACGAGGAGGGTATGGTGGCCAAACTGGAACACCTTGCCCCAGTTGGCACGAGTCACCATATAGTGTTGTCATTCGGATTTAACTGTTACCTAGTTCAAGATAAAGCCAGGCCAAGGTGCAAATATTACAAGGGAAATTACAACGGGATGACGGGTAACCACTGGCCTGACTCATTAAGGCACAAAAACACAGACAGTACGCTGAATACCATAACTAATAAAGTGACCCATTTGATCGATAAATATATACCCAAGACCAAACCCAGTGCATCTAGGAATACGAGGGGATCCCTACATATGAACCATGCGGCGGTCGACAAAGTTAAGAAGAAAAACCAGAAATTCAAGACGTGGGTTGGGTCAGACGATGAGCAGGACAGGAGGATGTATGCAAGAGTCAGAAACCAAGCAAAGGCAGAGTGTAGGAGGGCTGAAAAGGAGTTCCAGAGGCTGGTTGCAAGAGAGGTCAAGTCAAACCCAAAGGCGCTTTACCGCTATGCAAAGTCGAAATTAAAAACGCGAGTAGGAATATCAAACCTGAGGCTTGAAGATGGTAGTTACACAGATTCTGACCAGGATAAAGCTGAGGCATTAAACAGCTTTTCCTCGGTGTTCACAAGAGAGGATCCGATTAACCTTCCTGCATTTGAGGAGAGACGGTTCGACACAGCACTGACCCACATTGTGTTCACAGAAGAGGGCATTAGAAATAAACTGTCAAAGCTAAAGGTCCATAAGAGTCCCGGCCCTGACGTGGTGCATCCCAGAGTGCTAAGAGAGTTGTGCAACGAGCTTGCCGAGCCCCTGAAGATCCTGTTTTGTAAATGCTTGGATGAACAAAAGGTCCCCAGTGATTGGAAAGTGGCTTATGTGAGTCCTATCTTCAAGAAGGGCGATCGTCACTCCACGAACAACTATAGACCGGTGAGCCTGACCAGCATTATATGTAAAGTGCTTGAGAGTATTATCAGAGATACCAAGATGGAACGAAACAACCTTGTAAAGGACTGCCAACACGGTTTTATGCCGGGGCGCTCCTGCTTAACACAATTGCTTAAGGTATTGGATATTTGGACCCACTTTCTGGAACGGGGTGGTAATATTGACAATATATACCTAGATTTTGCCAAGGCTTTCGACAGTGTACCCCACGAAAGGCTGAAAGTCAAACTGGAAGGGTACGGAATTCGGGGAAATGTCCTAGCGTGGATAGAAGACTTTCTACATGACTGCAAGCAGTGTGTGGTGATTAATGGCACGAAATCATCATCTGTACCTGCCAAAAGCAAGACAGTCTATTGGGACAGTCAGTTGCAGGCGATTTTTGAAGAGACGAGGGAGGCAGTGGGCAAACTGGCCAACAATGGCGCTCACAGACTACAGCCGACAGGGGATAGGTTTCGTTATATTGCAACAATACTGCCAATGCGTGGCACCAGAGAAGGGGCAGCCCCTATGTTGCAAGGGTGGCAGTCGATACCTGACGCCAGCTGAGATTAACTATTCTACTCTGGAGGGCGAGACACTAACCATTGCGTGGTGCCTGAAGAAAGCCTGCCTGTTCTTGCTCGGGTGCCCGGACCTCACCTTGGCCAGTGACAATCACGCGCTGACGAAGATCCTCAAAAACAAGGAACTCAAGGACATTGGCAACCCACAGATACTGAACCTGAATGAGAAGACACTGATGCAGTCATTCCGCATCAAGTACCTGCAAGGGAAAAGCAACCGCACAGCCGACACCCTCTCCAGGTACCCTATACTGCACGGTGAGACTGACAAGTCCGACAGGGAGGAAGACGTGGCCGTGTGTGCATCAGTAGTGGCCATCATGGCATGGTCATGGAGGGCGAAGACGCATTCATAGTGGACCAGCGTCTTGTGGACGAAGAGGCCGGGCGCGACGACGAATACAGGCTGCTGCCCGCCAGAGTGCTGGCCAGTGATTGGGCGGACCGCAAGGACAGCGAACCGCTCGCTTTCTGCCCCTACTACAAGATGCGGCAGCCCCTGTCATGCCACGGAGACCTGGTCGCGTTCGTCCATGATGAAGGACACCTACGGCTCGTGATCCTCCTCAGCCTTGAGGCACGCAATGCTCAATAACCTACACGCAGGGCACCAGAGGTAGAGCAGAGGTAGAGCAGAAAAGGTGTCAGTGCCAGATGTGTAATCGGCACGCACCATCCCCCCCCCGCAGAGTCCCTGATACCCACACTGCCGCCAGAGTACGCCATTCGAGCAGAACGCGACCAATCTGTTCCAGCTGGACGGGCACACATACCTCGAATATGCGGGCAGGCTGGAAGTGGAGCACCTACCAAATGGCACCACAAGTGGCAAGCTGGTGTCCACCCTCAGGAGACTTTTCAAATGGTCTGGTATCCCTGAGGTTCTGTCGTGTAACGGAAGGACCAACTTGAAGAGCGCCGAAATGTTGAAGTTCTTCAAAGACTGGTGTGTTAGCCCGTGTCTCATTATTGACAGTAATAGTATATAAATGTGGGTTAATTACATTAGTCTTATATAACTCCATCACCCACGGTAACTTTTCATGAGCAGTAAAATGTCGTGCAGTGATCATGTGGACCAAGCTTTCGTCAGAGCCGCTCATCCCTCAGTAGTTATTTAACTCTCACGAGAGAAGGACGTCGAACTAAGCGTATCCAAGATAAGCTCCGTCATTCCTCTCAAGAGTCTTCACTCCATTCTCATGAGAAACCGACGTATTGATAACCAAGCTGTAAAGACAAGCTTAACGTCTATGTTTCTAACATCCACAGGTCAAATGAGATAGTTATGGTGGATACTCATTTTGAATGTGTAAATACAAACCCTTTTATAATACTGTAAATGAAGAAAAGGAACATATTGGGCTTCGCTACTAAAACCCAATAAACTTTTATATGTTCTAGCTCCATTAACTAATCAAGAATCAATGGTTAAGGGCCAGAACACTGGTGCGTGACGCCCAGGGTGTCATCAGTGCACTACCCACAGTCCAACGGCCGGGCCGAGGCCGCAGTGAAGTCAGCCAAAATACTACTGAGGAGCAACACGGGTCCAGGGGGCTCCTTAGACACGGACAAGGTGGCAAGGGACCTGATGCAGTACCTGAACACACCACTGCAGGACTCCAACGCATCCCCGGCACAGCTCTTGATGGGGCGACAGGCAGCATTACAATGTCAGTAGGCACTGGAGGAGGTCGCTGAGGAACAGGGAATGTGCGATGGGGCGCACCAGTGAGAACATGTCACAGAGGTTGAACATGACCGCTCACAACCTCCCGCCACTCGCAACAGATAAGTACACCCGAGTCTTTCGTTTTCTCTGAAGTATCTCATTGACTATGATATTTCTTAATACCTCATATTGTGTTCAGAGATTTGAAATTGAGAGAGTACACACATGTTTTACATTAAATAAAATATGTCTGATGACAGATGAAACATTCAAGATCCTTTGTGAGTGATGTTGCAAGCTTCAACTGTATTTACTTTTCATACAATTGCCAAATAAATTAGTGTAGAGTCTGCCAGTAGAAATGACGAATCCCTGACATCGTCCTTGGGGACGCCCTGAGTCTCCAACTGCTACTGAAATTAGATCAATTTGATTCCCAATCATTAGAGAATTAGATGTTTGTATTGAAATTGTTGTCAGTTTTATATTTTAGAAAGTAATAATATCCTAAAAGAATATGTCAGTCTTCTTATTTCCAAGATCTAACGGCGAGATCTCAGTACCTGTCTGTTATAAGCTCCGCCAACAATGTATTGCCAGTCTGAGAACTTGACATCAGTTTGATTCTTGCCTTTGAAAGCTCAGGCACTGATTAGTTTAAAAAGTTGATCTTAGAAAATTAATACAGGTATGAGCTCATAGCCTGATTTTCATAAGCCAATGTGTACAGCAACTGATTTAAATAAATATTTATGTAGAGGCATGTAATGGCACCTTTCGGCATGCCTTGAGGTGCCAGTGCCTAGTACAGTATATGACTGAGTGCGAGAGAGGGCGAGTCACTTTATTGATGCTCCCTCATTGTATCTCAGGTATGTAACGAGTGCCTCACGCCTGCCATATTAAGTGAATTTAACTCGGTTGAACTTTGTTGAATGTCAGTGTTCATGTTGCAAGGGGTACGGGGGGATTTAATAAATGTTTTTTGTTATATTTTTATTTCACTAACTTTTTAAATTAATACATATGTGTAAGAGGAGGTATTTTTTCTTTTATATATAATTTTGTTGTTTTCTGTCTTCTGTTTCTCTTCTTTTCTGTTATATTATTTTATTTTCTATACTTTTCTAAGCCTTTATTTCAGAATGCTTATTACTTTATCTTATAGATTTCATTTTACTTATTTATTGTTTCTTTCTTTCATTGTTTTTATTTATGTATTTCAATATTATTTATCTTTCTTTTCTACATCATCAAGTGCACATGGCTTCATAATGGCCTCAAAATGCCCATGATACTATTCAGATTCCCATAAAGCTTCAAGGGGCTTACAGCACCCCCCACCCCCCTGGGTGGGGTCGCCGTACTCACCATGTTACCCTACCCACAACTTCTTGGACTCCCCTCCCCCTTTTGATATTCCTGGAGGTAGTGGCATTGTACAGTATATGACATCAGCCTAAAGAGAGCCTTACTGTTCAAATACGCATAAATATGTCTGACATGCAAAATGCAAAGTTTTCAACAGGGAAGAGTAGTAAACCTCATGCTCTGAAATGCATGACAATTATTCAAGAGTTTTACAAAGAAAATTTATGTAAGATGTGGCAAGATGAGTGTTACAAGCCCACTGCTTTGCTGGCGGTACACAGGAGGAGTGTTAATAAGAAGAAATGCCTTTGATTCCACCCTATGTAACAGTTAGACAGAACCACCCCAGATATGAGAGCAGTACTTCAAGTTAGGACACATGAATCCCTTATAAAGCTAACTGCTTAGGAGTGAAGTAGCTACAGCATCTGTACAGCATTCCCAGCATTCGGGAGGCAGCTTTAGCAATGTTGTGCATGTGTGGCTTCCATGACATCAGGGCGTATCCAGGATTCTGATATATGGGGGTTTCCCAGATTGTCCAAATGTAAATATATACAGGGCGAGCACAGCAAGCCCATACAGCTGGGGGCCCTGGGGGTTCGGAGGAGCGTTGTCCCCACCCCAATGAGAAAAAATTGAAATTTGATCAATTTCAGGGACTTTTTGAGACCATACGTGACGGCTATTAGACAATTCCAACCCTGTCTGACTTACACATAAATAATAGATATTTGTACTTACGTCGTGGGATGCTAGTAGTTGCACTAGATTCAGTGTTGGTGGATGATGATGATGTTGTGGGGTATGAGATTGTTTGGTTCACACTCAGGATGGAATGGAGAAAGGAAACTCACAATGTGCTCTCTATATACATGTATTGGATGTACAATGCAGCTTGGTGCTGGGAAGGCAGCATGGTTACAAGCGTGATGTAGAGAGAGCTGGTTGGTGAGGACGCTCAGAGAAGGACAGCTTGTGGGTCGCCATGCTCGCCAGCGGGAGAGAGGACCGCCAGGCAGGCGGAGGAGCGAGGACCGCCAGGCAGGTGGAGGAGCGAGGACCGCCAGGCAGGCGGAGGTGTTGCTGGCTGATTGGTGTAGGTAGAAAGAGAGACAGATCACCACGAGGTCAGGTCTTAAATAGCGGGGGTAGGCGTGGCTTAGCAGTTGACCCCCGCTCCGTGGTGTATGGCGGCGCTGGTTGACCTAGACCACGAGGCATACACTGGGGAATTGGTGGGGTCGGCTAGGCAGCGACAAACAGCGTTTGTAGGGGAGAATTCCACTACAATGTACCAAGAGTCTCCTTGGCGATGTCTCTGGTTAGGCTTGATGGCTTTGACTGTACGCCAGTTGGGCGCATAAAATTGCGAATATCCACAGTGGACTAGAAACAAAGCAAACACACTATACACCCACGGGAATAACATGATAATGTAAGAGTGCGCATGTGTTGTTCACAGCTGAAACAGGGGCTCGTGACTGACTCCTGGGTCAGAACTTGGTTATTCATATGAAGATGTCAGTGGTCTTGAGGGTCATGTCAGATCATAAGGTGAGCTTATGACCTGACGTGACCCAAAATTCCGCACACAAGTATGTCTTATAATCAATCCGTTTGTGTCTGACCGTATTAAGATTAAATATGACAGCAGATCAAAGACACTTCAGACGAACAGCGTGGGCTTCAGGGGGGGTTTCCGGGCAACCAGAACCCCCCCCCCCCCCCCCCGCTGGATACGACCCTGAGAGGGAATGATGAGGCCTAGCACATCTATTTTAGAATTTGGCAAAATGATAGCATCCTGAAATGTGATTGGGGAGAGGTCTTCTATTTTGGAAAGTGTAATTGGTAAATACAGTGTATTGTGTTATATTACTATTAATTTTAACCAAATTTCTATCTCCCCATTCTGAGATACTGCATAGATCTTCATTGATAGATGTAACGATATCAGCTCTAGAAACGGATCTAGTTTGAAGGTTAAGGGGAAGGGGAAAATGAGAAGAGTGAAGAGTAGAATCATCAGAGTATGACTGGATAGAATTAGTAGTACTGTAGTGTGAAGCAAATCATCGATAAAAAGTAAAAATGGAGTAGGTGAATGAACAGAACCATGTGGAACACCACTATTGTTAGAAAAAAGCGAGAGATCGATCCCTGGACAATAACTGCCATGGATCGGTTCTCAAGGAAGCTAGAAAAATTAGAGAACAAAGTGGAGGAAAGAAACCATAAGAGGGAAGTTTAGAAAGCAAAGACTTGTGCCATACCTTGTCAAATGCTTTAGTGATGTCGAGGGTCATGACGAGTTTCCTCATAATCCCTAAGAGAGGATGACCAAAGATAGGTGCAGTTTCAACAGTATATCTCACCTGGTGATAGCCATACTGGTGATATGACAAAAGAGAAAGGCATTCAAGGCGACTGAGAAAATGAGAGGTGAAGATACAGTAGAACGTCGATATAACACGAGATACGTTCCAAGAGACGTCACTTTAAACCGAATTCGCACTAAATCAAAGTATTGTTTCAATGGATAATTTAGTTTGGTACTCGAGAGAAGCACAAAATACTAAAAAGACTGACAGTCTACTCAGATGCACAACAGCCCATCTCCTAGAATAAACAAAATATTGATTTTTGTTGTACCTGTATTATGTTAAAGGAAACACTCATAAATCAACACAGCTTAAATTGAAGGATGCGAAATGGTCTGTTTACTGGCTGGGAAGATGTGGGTGGGGAGGGAGGTGAGGTGATATGTTTGACAGTTGATGCCAAGGTCTAGTGCTTATTTATTTATCTGTCATTAAGAGTAACTTTAAGTTTTTATCTTATAAAATGACACTGAACTGACCTGGGAGAATATAATTAACATTGCTGGAATTCTTATAAGATGGTGATTAGTTTGAATATATTGTAGTGGACGTCTCCCCTACAACTGCGTAGCTGCATGCCACCTGCTACGTCTTCCCTAGCAACCAAACGAGCGGCCCGGGGGGGGGCGTCACCAGATGCCACAGTATCCTAGCAACGGAGCCAAAAGACCGGCTACTTCCCGGGGTTTCCCACCATGACTCACGGCTGACTCACGGCTGCTGTGTATATAAGCTCTGTCTCTCCATTGAGATTCATTCTGGCCTCTCTTCTTGAACATGCAACATCTCCTCCTCCGCCGCTGCCTGGCGGCCCTCGCTTCTCCTCCGCCTGCCTGGCGGTCCTCGCTCCCGCCGGCAAGCATGGCGACCCACCAGCTGTCCTTCTCTGAGCGTCCTCACCAACCAGCTCTCTTATTCTGCTCTCGGTTCCTGAACATGCAACACCTCCTCCAAGCAAGCTCCTCGCTGTCCCGTTCTCATTCAACCTGGAGGCCAGCAACAGGCAACATCTTCTCTAACGAAGCTCCTGCACATCTACCTCCTTCAACACGCTACTCACCGAACGTGTCTACTGAGCAGCTCCTCACCACACTGCACCTCCAGCACCAGACTGTCTACCATATAACTTATATTATATAAGAAAACCACCTTAGAGTTTCCATCCATCCTGAGTGCTAGACAACATTATATCACGAAACCCTACAATATACATGCTATAATTTGCATTAGACATACAAATTTTAGCTTTAATTAATTTTATTACAAAGGGCTAAAAATTTTATCTCGTGCAAAATATATGACGTTTATATTCAAATTATTCGCTGTCTTGCAAGGATTCTAGCAATGCAAATTATATTCTCCTAACTTTAGTCTGTGATATTATATATGATAAAATCTGTAAGCCTATAACCACCCAACCCTGGCTGGGAAGATGGGGGGGGGGGGTGGAAGAGGTGACAGTGACACGTTTGACAGTTGGGGCCGAAGGTCTAGTGAAATATTTTTTGTTTAATTTATATCCTTTAGATTGAGTTTTAGTTTTTTGTTTTTAAAATGTCACAGAAGTGACAGGGGAGAATCTAATTTACATTGCTGGAATTCTTATAAGATAGTGATTAATTTGAATATAATCAGGCTATAGTTTGCACTAGACAAAAATTTTAGCAATCATTTAGTACATTATTTTGAGTACATGTACAGTACAGCTTTGCCCTTAGGACAGTGTAGCATGCCCAGAGAAACATTAGGCACGAAATTTAAAATATGATGCACCAGATTGACTCGTGCAAAATCGGAAAGATTCGCTTTAAATCAAAAGTGTCCTTAATTGTGGGTGTCGCTTTAAATCAATAATCTTAAATTGATCATTTTAAATCGATGTTCATCTGTAGTTTCAAAAATCTTAGAGAGGGATGAAGTTAGAGGGATTAGAATGGTCACCTTTCTTCGGGATGGGCTGAACCGAGGCATGCTTCCAAGAAGATGGAAAAGTTTGTGTTTTGAGGCAAAGGAAAAAGAGGCGAGCAAGCACAGGGGCCAAAATTTCAGTACACTCCCTCAGAACATGAGGGGTGAGGGGGTATTCCGTCTGGTCCATGCACCCTACTCACATCCAGATTGGATAACACACCACCAACCCTACAATTGGAGATTACAGTAGGATCTCATGTTTCGCAACTAATTTTTACAGGTTTTAGTATCGCGAAAGTTAAAATCGCAAACGAGTGACACTGAAATACATATAAATAAGCTTGATGGGGCTGGTTGATGGGTTCTGAGGTAGGGAGGGCTGGTTACTGCGTCCTCCCTCCTCTACACCTCCTCTAACCTCAGCATCAAATCCCTCAAAGTCTTGAGGTAGCTCTTCCACCAGTAAGTCACCCAACAATTCAACATCATCATCGGTGGTGCCATCATCATCCTAAAGCGATGCTTGCCAAGGCATTAACAGGCTGGGCCTTGCACAGGTACCGAGTAATAAGGGCCTGCTGACGAGCATTAACACGGGACATGTACAAGGCCTTATATTCCTCCATACCCTTATCAAGGGCAGAGCACATAAGGTTCCGAGGATGAAGCCTGGTATCGTATTCTTCTAGCTGTTCACTGAGACGTGCCATGTTTGTGAGCAACTCAGTCAGCTGGCGTGTTGTAGGTTCACCAAGCTTAACGTCATCCTCTCATGTTGGTTGCTGTTCTTCTTGTTCTTCATCATCCTCCAACATTTCTTCAATTTTCGGTTGCTGCTGATGTTGATAAATGACTTCTTGCAAATCTTCAACCTGAACATCTGAAAAACCCAGTGCTGGGACTGAGTGTGCTGCCTCCGCTGTGTCCATTGGTGTTGCCGCCATGGACTGCCTCTCTCCGCTTGCCGCGGTCTGTTCTGCCCCACTTATCTCGGAGTTAGCGAACAAAGGCTTCCATGCGTGTAGCACTGTTGCAACATTAATCTTACTCCATGCCTCAACAATTCAGTCCACTGCATTTTAAATATTATATTTCTTCCAAAATTCACAAACTGATAACACTTCATGGTTGCAAGGTGGCGAAGTGCTAGGAGTCAGGTCGTCTACCATCTTCTCCTCCTGGTTAGCTGGTAGAGCCTGGTCACTGTCAGACTCTGACAGTGACCAGGCTCTCTGAACTCTCTGAACTCTCTGACAGTGTCAGAGAGTTCTGCCTCAATTTGTTGTAACTCAACTAATGAATCTGGCTGCTAACGAAAGTCTTTATAGTGACTGATAGTAACAGTTTAACATTACTGATGAATTCGTGGTCAAGTGGCTGCAGAAGCGATGTGGTGTTAGGAGGAAGGAAGATAACTTGTACATCACCAGGATCACTTTGAAGTCAATGTTCTTCCTCCGGCAGTGCTGTTGGGCGTCAGGAACAAAGTGCTTGTCAAACCAATCGGTGCATAAAAGACGTTGTAACCCGATCTTTCTTATTGGACATCCAATAAACATTGAGCTGTGAAATATTGGAATGACGGTAGGCGCTAGGACGGGCAGCACGGTTAACAACCAGAGGTTTCATCAAGAATTCACCACTTGCATTAGCTGTGAATAAAACTGTAATCCTGTCTTTTGAAGTTTTTACACCCCTTGCATGTTTTTCATCCTTAGCAATGAAAGTGGTCTTAGGTGAGTGCTTCCAGCTCTATCACAAGAGTTTAAAAGACAGGTGGATATTTTTCTGCTGCTATGACATCAGCCGATGCTCTCCCCCCCATGTTGGTGGGCAAACTTGACTTCATAACGCTTCTTTAAGGCAGCCAACCAATTAACAGAAGCATTGAACGGTGGCGGAGAGTCAACACGTTTCTTCTGCGTAACTGCAGCATAATAAACACGTGCCTGATACCTTATCTGTGGCCCAGACAGGTCGCCTTGCTCACGGTTTCTTCTTTCCACCCACTTGTGAAGGTAATGTTCTGTGATAACTAACAGTAGGTTTCGTTGTGAAGTATCGGAGAATGTTCTGCTACTAGAAAATCTTGAGAATATATTCACAGCAGCAGTTAGGGCTTCCTTGTTCTTCTTAAGGGAACGTATGGTTGATTCGGGACAGTTGAACCTACACATGATTTCACAGGTACGAGCACCACTTTGATCACTTCAAGGGTGTATTTCCTCTTCTTGACCCCTTTACGGTAGTCACGCTTGGCTTGGGGCTTTCCTTGTTGACCTTCTCTACAGCCATCATTACCACCAGAAACGCTTTCGACATTTACATTACGCACTTCACTCATCGTTAATAGTTAAACAAGAATCTCGAGAAACGTAAGCACAATGGGTTATAATCCAAGGTCACTGCACCGCTCGCTCACTCAAACTAACTGCCATTATGCCGTAAACAAAAATCACTCGGTGGGTCGACGGATAACAAAAGACCGTGACAATGCGTGTGGTCCACTCAACAATGACTCACGAAACTGGTAATGGAAATCACTATTCCTGAGAGGCTGGAAATTTTAAAAGTGATGCGAAACATATGAATAGCGAATCTAAAACTCGCTAAACTTGAGATCCTACTGTATAGGAAAGTTCATAGGTTCAGTAGGAGAGGATAGAGTTGGAATTGTCTAAGGTGAAGTTAGAGAAAAATAAGATGTCAAATAGATTGGCTTTATCAGAGGGAGAGTTGGCTATATAATTATCAGGTAAGAAAAGAGGAGGAAAAGAGAGAGTGCATTAGTTATTACATATTGTTTTTGGTTAAGGACAAGAAGGATTTACTGGAAGAAGAGATAATCAGGCCAGCTGTCTCCTTTTTATAAAATTCTGCGTGCCCCAACGAAGAATAGCTTTACAACAATTCCTAGAAGTAATGAGAGAGAAGTGAGTAAAGGAGGAAAGTTTCATAACTTGATACACCCTATCTCTCTCCCTACATGCAAGAGCGATCAAACCATGATTGTTAAGTGAAAGTTTTGGTAGAAGATGGGATAAATGCACTCATTCCATCAAGTAAAACCCCAGCAATGCTGTCAGCACATACCGAGGCATCCCGAATGGAAAAGCAACATTCATCCCATGGAAAGTCGGAGAAGAATTCTTGCAAGAATTGCCAGTGTGCCCTCCGATAGTGTCATAGTTAGCATTTATAGGAGGGTGGAGGTGATCATGCCCAGTTTGATTCAATAGAAATAGGATTGAGATCAGAAGACCCAAAGGGGGCAGAAATTGAGTATGAATAGTGAGTGGGGTTAGAAGTAAATTAAAGATCACAAATGTTAGTAAGTTGATCATGTTGATCTGGAACATGTGTAGGGTGTTTAATTACTTGCTCCAGATCATTAAGTAAGGAAAAAAAAAAGAGTGCTTCAACTCCACCTGGGTCATCCCTTGCAGAGCCAAGCTACTCTGTGATGTACATTGAAATCCCTTAAGTAGAAGATCTCAGTGCTAGGGTGTGTGGCAAGCAATGATTGATGGCAAGAAGCGAGTCAAAAAGTTGCAAATAATTGGGAGAACAATACAGAAAACAAAGAAAAATAGTCATAGTTGGTAGAGATATTTTGAGCCAGATGACATAATTAAGAGAAGATTTAAGATCCTCGAGTCGAGCTATAGGTGTACATGTATTGTAGTAGGCGCATAGACCTCCCTTAAAACAGAAAGAGGTATAAAGGTTGTAGATGGAGACTTGAAAATGTTTGGGTGAAGCTGCTTTGGTCAGTTGAAGTTCAGACAGTAATAAGAGATCGGATGAAGAGGTTAATAAATAGTGTTCCATAGAAGAAAAATTGGATCTCAGGCAGCAAATGTTGGGAAAATAAAGTGTGAAAAAAGCCAATCTTCCATCAACCGTGGTGACATCAGTTGAGGCCCCAGTAGTTTGATGATGGTCAGGTTGGCCCTGGGGTCCACAACTTTCCTGACCAGTGGGACCCCTCCAAGGAGATCCAGCTTTAATATTATTTTCTTAACTGATATCATAGGAGAATAAGAGAATAATAATAATAATAATATAACCGATCAAACGTAAGAAAATATATGTATGTTGTGTTGTTAAAGTAAGAGAAACAATTGAGACCCTGCAATTGAGTGTAAATGAGGCAGAAAGTCATATCAGCAACCTGGGACTTGGTCACAATTTTTGTGATACCATATGGAAGCAGGGTCTACCATTAGACAACACATTATGCTTCCAATATCTTCCCAGGCAAAAGTACCTTCCTGTTTGATAGCTGCCTACTACCTACCTGAGATGTCTAATAAGATTCTGCTTGAAAAATATGTAATACTGGAATATACAGTAGCTTTCAAGGAAATGAGAATCTTCTAATTTGTCATATATTTATTATAAAATAATCAAATCCTCTGTTCAACACTTCCTCATTGGTCAACATTAAACATAACAAAGTGGGGGACCAGACGGTTAAAAAATTTCATATGCCCATTAAAATACAATTATACAGGACAAGAACGGGGACTTCCAATGAGCAGGTGTTGTTAGACAATACAATCAACAATTTACATACATACATCACGTTGAGCGTTGGAAAATGTGAAAACAAACTTATCAAATCTTGAAAGAGAAATAAATTAAAGAATTGTATAGAGGACAGGTGGGTGAGGCGTCGTGACGGGAGGAAAACTGGCTGCAACTTCCCCCACCCACATACCTTCCATCTCGCCTTGCTACCCACATAAATATCCTCCCTTTGGTAGGTTTGAGGGGGGGGGGGTAATGGAATGGGTCAGCATTGGGCAATGTGTACTAGTTTGTTTGGGATGATGGTAGCAGCAGCAGCAGCTATCCCTCTGGTCCGCTGCATGTGAACACGTTCCCTCGTTACCCTCTCCCCCTTCACTGTCAAACTGACAGTACCAGCAGAGACAGCAGACCTCCCCAGGGCAAGTGCGTTACCTACAGGGAATGTCAAAGATGAAGGGAGGCCACTGTTGAGGTTGTGCCTGCACTGCAGTCTGTAGTTTTGGGAGATCCATGGGCACAGGGCTTAACAAAACCATTACATTTACATCCTTTTATCACTTATTGTGCAGAAATGTACAGGCACAATCCCCTAGTACATTCTGCTCTAGTAGTTCAGCAAGCTAGAATGCACCATAAGTGTCTAGCTAATACCTTGGCAAAAGACCTATTTGCACTCTTCAAATTATAAACAAGACAGCAACTGCCCAAAATTAATGACTAATGCAAAATTGTACAAAGTTACTGTAATAAAATTTCCATTTCAATTTTTTTTCATGTAACCACTGAGTTTACTTTTTTAGTCTTCATAAGCCTAGAAAACCCATGTAGGGTAAGTAAAGTGTCTTTTAAGGAATTGGCATGAGTTTATAGCTCAGGATCTGCAGAATATTCCTCTGGGTTTGCTTCAAGGAAGCATAATATCTTTCCTGTTTTGCAGATAAAAAGCACTGCAAAAATAACAATCACAATTTGTAGTCTGTATGAGAATCCATGACTTACATACAAAATATTTACAAGGTACTATCTACAAGGGCTAAGTAGCACACTGGTACTATAATGTCTCCACAAACTTAGAGAGTTTGTCTTGTGGGGTAACTTCTGATTCTGAGGTGGCCACCATACCACTCATCTGTTGGTTGTTGGCAGGCTGTAAGGGAGGCAGCCCCTGGTGAGTCTGATGCCCACTACCTGGCCCTAGTTGGGAGAGCATCATGGAATCTCCTGGGGCACCACCACCACCCATTGCTGGGCCTTGTTGACTACCAGGATGTGGAGAGTGCACTGGAGCTGGGTGGTGTGGAGAGGGCACAGGTCCCGCACGTGGGGACGGGATGCGTGGGGACGGGATGGGACCGTGGTTTCTGGGCGAGGGGTTCGGTTGTGGTGACCGCACTGTTTGGGGTAGATTACTTGGCGGGGGTGAAGTCACTGTCTGCATCAGCTGCTGTGGGGACGGGTTCGTCATGGCTGACCCTGGAGGCATCATGCCTGGAGCAACATTCTGTGGAGACATAGATGGTGGCACTGGTTTCATTTGTTGCTGTTGCATCAACATTTGCTGCTGTTGTTGTTGTTGCTGAGGAAAACCTTGGCCAAACTGGCCATCACCACCCTGGAAATTATGCTGCTGTGGGAAGTTCAATTGTCGTCTTTGTGTATACATAGGTGCCTGAGGTTGCTGGAAGCCACCTGGTTGGGACTGTTGTTGTTGTTGTTGTTGTTGCTGTTGTTGTTGCTGCTGTTGTTGCTGTTGCTGCCTTAATTGCATAATCTTCTGTTGTTGATACCATTGTTGCTGATGTGCCATGTTGGCTTGAGTTGGGGGAACTCCCATAGGCTGCTGTTGGCCCTGCATGGGTTGGTTGGTTGCCATTTGGGTCACTATACCTCCCTGCATTGTGGTCTGCATACCTCCTGGTTGAATGTTGGGTTGCATTCCACCTGGCTGCATATTAGGTTGCATAGACCCCTGCACAGATCCCTGCATCCCACTTGCACCTTGTGGTATCAAGCCTGGTTGTCCTCCTGTTCCCTGTGGGTTTTGCTGCTGCTGCTGTTGTTGTTGCTGTTGTTGTTGTTGCTGCTGTTGTTGTTGTTGCTGCTGTTGTTGTTGTTGCTGTTGTTGTTGTTGCTGGCTTTGTTGCTGTATTTGGCGATGTCTGATGAAAGCTGCCATAAGCTGAGGATGAGTTTTGAGTATCTGTAAAACTTCTGACTGTTGATGCGGTCCCGAGGGATTCTTTAATGTTTGTAGAAGCTGCTGTAAGGCTTGTGTGGCATTTCTCTGTGGCTGCCCACCAGGCTGGCCCGGCTGACCAGGCTGCCCTGGCTGGCCTGGAGGGCCCATCACAGCCGGGCCTGGAGGTCCTCCTTGCTGACCCATTGGGTTGGGTTGTGTCATCATTCCTGGTCTGATGCCACCACCCTGTCCTTGCTGTTGCTGTCCAATAATCCCACCAGGACCAGGATTTGGATATCTGAAAAAATAAATAAGTACATACATAAATAAATTAATAAATCATTAAATGAATAAAACTTTATATATATATATATATATATATATATATATATATATATATATATATATATATATATATATATATATATATATATATATATATATATATATATATATATATATATATATATATATATACACACACACAGTATATATAAAATAATAACTATATGGGAAAAAGAAAACACAAAGTTCCCAAGCATTTTCGTGTAATTCACATCTTCAGGGATGAGTAGACTAAGGAGTAATTACTGACATGGCTAATATATACAGCAAAGGAGAGTGAGATCAAGTCCCTAGGGACAGCAGGTGTCCACCTTATTCAGGTCATTAGGTAGTGACCCTCCCTTCCCACACCCAGGTACTGGGTAGATTGAGCCAGCCACAACTGACCACAATGATAACAAACACCAGACTGACCAAGCGTGGAGCGCCGAGATTTTCCCAGATAATTTTATGTAACTTGACATTTCCTGAGTTATCAAGGCAAAATAATAATAGTAATAGTAATAGTAATAATAATAAATATAAACAAATAAATAAATAATAAATATAAAAGAAAAAGAGTACGGTGAACCCTCGAATATCCGGACTAAAAGGGGGAACCACCTGTCTGAAAAAGCTGGCGAATGTACCAAATGCATAAAAATAATAAATATATAAAAAACACCAAAAAATACAGTAACATATTTTATGGCATACAATATGCATCCCCCATTTTGGCAGGGAGTATTTAGGAAAAAACTTGTGTGTATTTTCCTCCTGTAGCCATAGTTTTCTAAAATTATATATACAGTACAAGGAAATGTGGAATTAATACAAATAAAAAAAAAAAAATACTATTGCCAAATCAGTAAATAAAAGCCAAATGGGAGTTTAACACAGTCGCCATTTGCATACACTACCTGCTTCATCATAGCAACGGAGTAGCAGACCAGCTGGGACGCAGATTCCCTAGCAACGCTCCCTCCCCCTACATTCTGCGCCCTCCACCCGCTCCCTCACCGAGCCAGCTAACTCGTGTATAATGAAATGTATATTCCCTATACATGTTTGCCCTTAAGACAATGATTTCTTTTACCTTTTTTCACAATATGTATGTAGGATGGTGTGTGCATATAACTGACTAAAAATAAAGAAAGTTACGTATATCTACCTAAAAATACGATTTGAAAAACAGCCCAACACCTCACAGGTTGGCCCAGTAGCCTGGTGGTTAGTGAATGAGTCAAACCTGGCTACAATGCCATGATTAATCACTATTACATCAGTAAACACTAATAATAACAGTAAATCCAGTGAAATACTGCAAAGCGTGAGTTACAACAACAGAAGACACTCGAACCAGCGGTCACTCACTCCCCGTACTTGCTTCCTTTGCCAAGCGTACGATCAAAATACATACAGTATTTTGGAGTCTAAAATGAAAACGGTGATGGACACAGTGATAAACATATTATATAAACCATGCATTTATGTATGATAACATAATAAGAAACATTGTATCATTACTCGAGTGAATGAGATAATATTCCCACAAACAACAATTGAAAACTGTTTATGTTTTCCGTCTCAGGCACCTGTGTCCTGCACTCTGATAACTTAGTTAAACGGGCCTAAGATGATTTTTGCTCTGTTTTGGGAATGCTTCTTAGCCTCCGGAACCCCCAAATTTTGTACGAATCTTCCGAAATCCAGATTTACCGAGTCCGAATCTTTGAGGGTTCACTTTATGTTAATCTACCCCACAATGATGCCGGAAAATCAGCTTTTTGAAGTTAGATAGATTGTAAGAGGATGGAAACACAGAAGAAGGCAGAGCATTCCACAGTTTGGCTGTGTGAGGAAAGAAGCATGTACTATAACGGGTTAGTCTAGTGTGACCGACATCCACAGAGAAACGGGCACCACAGGAAAGACGAGTGTTACAAGCTCACTACAGTTGATTACTGAATGATAATTAAGTTTATATTAAGTATAAGTCTTATTGTATGACATAAAATTGTGTGTGGTTAATTAAAGCAACCTGTCATTTATTTGTCATTTCCTTGACTGTTATATTTTGTTACAGGAAAATGTCCTCTAGGTACACAATAGTTTCCAAGAAAACTCTCCAAATGACATTGAAAAAGCATGTGCAAGATGCAACAGCTCAGCTAAAGCACACTTTATTGTAATATGGTTAGGTATAGCTAGTAATTAAGCTACGAGGACTCGGTTGGTGGTGGCCGAGCGGTGTAACAGCACCTTTGCTTTATATAAATATTCACCCAACTTATTCACCAAGTGAGTCAACATGTTGGTGTCACAACACTAACCACCACCAACAGCACCACACTCCTATAACCAATTGTCACCACTACCTCACACCACCCTGAAGTTGTAACTCCCTCCCACAATCACACACTAACTACTACAGACAAGAAATTATAATTTTTTCTTGATCTTACGATGATAATTCCTTTTATTTATTTCAATGTTTTGTATGAAAATTTGTGTGTTCATATGACAGAGTAAAAGAATTTGAATAAAAATACATACATTCGAAAGTAAGAGTCGAAAAATAACATTAACGCAACTTAAAGGTTGGCCCAGTAGGGGGAAGAGGTAAGGTGATGTAGCAATGGTGGTTGGCGACCTACGCACGCACACACACAATGTAACCAGTATAATATACATACTATATAATTCAGAAAGTAGTTGATAACTTACGACCATGGATGTATATTTATGAACATTTATTATTCATTGACCTGCAGAGGTTAGAGGTTGTTCTTAAGGGCAGGCACTTAAAGTAGACATAACAGCCAGCTTTTGGTCATGCTGACTGGCCGACTGTTATGACTACGAGATTTCCACAGTATGATTCAACCCCCCCCCCCCCTGTGTAAGTAGGGAGATCTTGGAAAAATTGACTTGATTGCTCATATTTGGAAATTGGACACTTTGTTTCACACTCGCTATTCCCAAGTATTTGATGAAGTTATATAATTAGCATATGTAGAGAGTGGCACCGTCAGTTAAGAATGAATCATGGGCCAACGAGGTCATTTCCAATCGGTTATTTATAAAATGTAACCACAACAGTGCTGACTTGTTAACGGCAGTACATTCCGAAGAGGTGAGGCATTGCAGCGTTTCTTTCTCGAAGAACCTTCTAGAAAGTTTGACTCATAGATCACCCTAACGGGGCCTGCTTTCAGTCTATTGCCGGACCCCATAGAGCACAGATCTACCATTGAGACCACCTCAGTTCTAGAACATCTATCACTGAGACCACCTCAGTTCTAGAACATCTATCACTGAGACCACCTCAGTTCTAGAACATCTAACACTGAGACCACCTCAGTTCTAGAACATCTTAACACTGAGACCACCTCAGTTCTAGAACATCTAACACTGAGACCACCTCAGTTCTAGAACAACTATCACTGCGATCTCCTCAGTTCTAGAACATCTAACACTGAGACCACCTCAGTTCTAGAACAACTATCACTGAGACCACCTCAGTTCTAGAACATCTATCACTGCGATCTCCTCAGTTCTAGAACATCTAACACTGAGACCACCTCAGTTCTAGAACAACTATCACTGCGATCTCCTCAGTTCTAGAACATCTATCACTGAGACCACCTCAGTTCTAGAACATCTATCACTGAGACCACCTCAGTTCTAGAACATCTATCACTGCGACCACCTCAGTTCTAGAACAACTATCACTGAGACCACCTCAGTTCTAGAACATCTATCACTGAGACCACCTCAGTTCTAGAACAACTATCACTGAGACCTCCTCAGTTCTAGAACATCTATCACCGAGATCACCTCAGTTTTAGAACATCTATCACTGAGACCTAAGGGTCATCAGTTTATAGCAAGGCAACTGATTGGCTAGCAGATGGACATGCAAAGGTTCAGTACAGTTCTTTAGTACAGTATTTAATCTAGCGGGTATTTCATTTATACTGTATCTAATACCGTGTACTTTAAGGGATAATAACTTCTCTATGTTGATCTCTGATAATTTCTGCAATTGGAGAAGCAAATATTAGTTTGTGAAATGCACTGGTAGTAAAAATATAATTAAGGGAAAATGAGCATGATGAACAAGTTCTGGCAATATAAGTTTTATTCTGCCAAGTCAATTCAGAGATATTTTATATGCAAAAAACTTAAACCACCCTCTATTTGACCTATAACTAAGCACTTGGTAATCTCCCTGCTGGCTGTCAACACCTTACCTCACCCCCCCCCCCCCAGCCAGGGTGAAGGTAGTTTTAGGCATAAAGTTTTTATATTATAAAATGTGACAGACTAAACTTAGCAGAATATAACTTGCAGGTGGCCAGATATACCAAGATTTTCCCAGCAATAATAAACCTCGATAAATTGGAATTGTTTTTCTCGTTCTCTCCAAGGTGCTCCGGACTACCCCTCTATATACATATCATAAAAATTTGAAAAAGTCCGGAAAATTGCACCTCAATCCAGAAGGTTTGCATGTTCGTATGTGCGTTAGGGTGTGACCGTTGCCCTCCAAAAATAAAAAAAATGGTCCTACATTGCTGTTCAAAGTTGTGTATTTATTTAGGAAACACCCCTGTAAATTTTCTTGGAGATCGGTGCATGTTTGAGCTAGCACCGTCGGCTTTACAAAATAACAAGGAATATTATTATCTAATGAACAAATTTAGTGGAATTTCTTTTATTAGACTTACAAGATATACTAACACCAAGCAAATGATCGATCATATCAATCTTAATACCCCTAAAACAATATTATAGATTAGTACGAAATATAATAAATGCCATTTCTCTCAACTGGTGTACAATGAAAAAAATAAACACTACTACCCCGCAATGCCTGGAGTGTTTGAGGAGCGCCAGCAGGAGATGGCTGACTTTTTCCGTGAATCTCCAGCCCAACCATTTACACGTAGCGACTACAGGGAGCTGGTAGAGCTTTGTCTGCTGCTTGTAACTAAAGGATCCGAGCCAGTGAACTTCACGATGGTCTACCCAGGCACACTTCACAAAGCAAGGTGGATGGCTTAACTGCTTTATACCCTCAAGATTGTTCTTTTGTCAGGCCAGATCAAAGAGCAGTTTCCCAAAGCCGAGGTTGTGACTAAAAGTCAAATCAGCAAGTTAGAACGGTTTGTTGTGTTCACAGTCGCTGTTTATGTCCCATGGTGGATTGTTTGCCCCGTTCCAGCAAGTGTGCCACTGAATGACTTGAATTTGGTCGAAACCTTGGCTGAATTTGCCCCATATGACGCCACAATAGTTGACAAAGCACGTGTGGCACTCGGTAGACACACTTGGTACCTAACTGAGGAGTTGGCCCCACTGGCTTTGTTCTCGTCCCAAGTACAAGAAAGAACAAAAGAGGAGATGAGGAAGGCCCTTCTTTGCCATGAAGGCACTGAAGTTACTAAGAGAGTGGGGCTCAATCATGGGGGATATGGAAAGCCATATCTTCCCTGTCTCAGAAAGTGGCACTGCCCTGGTGGACCTAATTGGGCCTGACTCAAGCGGGTTCTTCACCATTTTAGGCATGCCCTATTAGTTTCTCCACAGTCCAGCCAGTGAATCGGCGGATAATGACGACTACCTGAACATGAAACGGGTTGTGGACAAGCTTCAGGTTGTCAATGAGGCTACAGAGCGTGGTCTAAAACTTTGCCATGACTTTCTTAAAGTTGCCAGGGATGAGGAGCGCTTTCAAGAAGTCCTTCAAGTAGTCGAAAATGAGACTCCGCGTTCCTAATCAGCACAAGCAATCATCTGTTTCCGAACAGAAATTATGGTTTCTTGCTATAGAGAAATAATACCTTGTGAATATATGATAAAACCCCTTAATGTACCATGAGAGAATAAGAATGATTAACTTTTTTGTGTTAAAGATAACAGCTTTTAATTAAGACAGGCAAATGATTTGTGTTAATATCCCTTATGATGGTTGTGTAATCTCATATATAGGCGCGTATGCCGTATAAGCAAAATCGCTATTTTTCAAATTGCTGGTGCTCACTCAAATATGCACGAATCTTCAAAAAATTGCACGTGGATATTTTGTATGTCAATATGCAACACCAAAATTTTGAACAGCATTGTAGAACAAAGTTGGGGCAACTGTCACACCCTAATGTGCGTGGGTGTCACGCGTATGCAGTACGTGCCTCAGTGAGTCCCTTTTCCATATGTATCACCAGTGCGCTGCTCCTCACTGCCTACACTCATTTACATGAACTTTTTGTGTTGAGATAGCTTCTCCTACCCCATCAATGTCTCATGCCTCTACACCTTCTAAGAAGAAGCTGTCCTTGCAGGTGAAGTTTGAGATGTTGGTAGAGTATGAACGAGGAATCAACAGCAGGACCCTCTTTGAAAAGTATGGGATCAAGGGGTCAACCTTTTATGATATTGTTCTTGCCAAGGATAAACTCAGGGCCCTGGCAAAGAAGCAAAGAAGACTGACACAGGAGGGTCTGAGGCAAAGGTGTTTCGTATGAAAAAGTAGCCGTTTGTGGGTCTAGATGATGCAGTGTACACATAGTATACACACAATAACGTACTGAAGATGTACCAGTGCGGGGTATAGACGTTCAAGCCACCGCAGAGCTTCTTGCTGGACATCTTGGCCATCAGAATTTTACGGACAGCTCTGGACGGTTGTTCAGATTTAGGAACAGGCACAATATTGTGATAAGGCCATTACTGGTGAGCTTCTCAGTGTTGATCGTGAGGCTGTGGACCCCTTTGTGAATAGGCTTGATAAAATTATCTCAGACAACAAACAGAAGAAGAGGCAGTCAGAGATCAGTGATTTTTTCAAACCAGTAGTTCCAGCGCAGCACTCCTAAGATACTCCTCCTGCACACACTCCAACTCCTCGTACCTCTGAGAGTGAGGTAGAGTGAAGTGTCCCTGCCCTCTGTCGCTTCATATTGTGACCCCCGAGTTGCCTGACATCATATTCTAGGATGATGAATGGTGGCGAAGAAAGATATTGCACAATACAGTACAGTAATATAAGTTTATAGTTAACATTGTACAATACAGTACAATAATATAAAGTTTGCACAGTTAACATTGTACAATACAGTACGTACAGTAATATTAAATTTGTACAGTTAACATTAAGTATAATAAGCTAAGTGAAAAAGAACCATGTACAGTACAGTCGGCCCTTTACATACTCGGGTTTAGCATACACGGATTCGCAAATACGCGGATTGCCCTGCCGGAGGAATATTCTGTACATTGAAGTACATTCAAATCGCGCGCGGCACCCGCCCGCCACCCCCCCCCCACACACGCGTCACGCCACCCCGCGCTCCCTCACTCAGTCAGTCTCGCTGTATCCACACTTGTGTTGACATCAGCATTAAAGGTCAACCCTGATTTTTTGACCCAAAAATCGTTAATTTATGATATTCCTTGTTTATTGGTCAACCCAAATTTTTGAGGGTATTGGAACAACAAAACCTTCAGTAAAAACACTACGTCCTATAAACTGAGGCTCACCGTGCCTGAAACACCGAGTGCCGAGGGCAAATTGTTTACCATTTATTATTACAACACTTTACACTGAAACGCGGGTAGTTTCAACAAAAATATTATATATTTCCATTCAAGTATTCATTCAAGTCAATTAGGAGGGAATATTATTGTAATACAAATTTTTTTTAACTGAAAACCATTTGAAAAGCGATTACGGTAACATCTTTTGAACGAAAGAAAGCAAAAGTCATTGCTTTCGTCACGATTTTATCCCACTTTCCAGCAAAAATATTACATTTCCGTGAATGTATTATATCAAGCACAGTATGAATAGAATATCACTAATATAACAGTATTTTAACCGAAAACTATTAAAAAAACGAGTAACATATCTTGAACATCGGAAGGTTAGGCAAAGTCTTTTGTTTTCATGTAGTTTATCCTAATTTAGATTGAAATACATAACGTTTCAGCAAAACTACTATTTATTTCTGAGAATATGGAAATGTAATATTTTTGCTGAAATGACATACGTATTACAGTGGAAAGTGGGATAAAATCGTGACGAAAGCAATGACTTTCGCTTTCTTTCGTTCAAAAGATGTTACCGTAATCGCTTTTCAAATGGTTTTCAGTTAAAAAAAATTTGTATTACAATAATATTCCCTCCTAATTCACTTGTGATGCAACAGTTTTTTAACTGAAAACGATTCAAAAAACACGTGTACCTTCTAGCTGATACGGCAGAGCCTTGGTCGCGGAGGCTTTGTTTTTGCATCGGCCCTTCTTAAGCAGCCTTTAATTTTTGTGTATGTTGAAATTGTGTTTACCAGTATATTTTTATTTTCTTGCTTCTTATTTTCCAGAAATATGACAAGTTTGTATATAATACAATGTTACGGTACTTTTAATTTACAAGTGTTCATTTTTAAAAATACAGAAGACATCAAACAAATACCAGTACAGATATTTGTGTGACTCTCCCGCCAAAATAGACCAAACAGCTGGTACTCTCTCCCTCAGCCCTACCAAAAATAGCCCAATGACATCTTTCTTATTTATTCTCTTCTAATTTCTCACTTTAACTGGTATTTTTTACTTCACATTGCCTACATCAGATAAACTACAATAATTGAGGTTAGACACTTATAAATTTGATTACCAGGTACTGGCAGGATGCTGTTAGAACCACCTAACCCTACCAACAGTGTTGCAAGTCAGACACAGCATTTTTTTATTTTTACATTTTTGGTGGCTCCATTTGTTATTTTTTTTCTGTGGGGTTTGCACAATAGTAAACTGTTTTACCTACAGTATTGTAAAACGATTTGGGAAAAGAAATACTCGGTAACTTAAAATTTTAAAAGGAAAATCTTGAAACTGGCAACTGTGTGCTGAAGACGATGACAAGGAAAATTATTTTGATGGATTTTCATGAAAATATTCAGAAATATGGTATCGTAGTATTTATTCAAGTGAATTAGGATAGAATATTATTGTAATACAACAGTTTTTTAACTGAAAACCATTCGAAAAGCGATCACGGTAAAATCTTTTGAACGAAAGAAAGCAAGTCATTGTTTTCGTCATGATTTTATCCCACTTTCCACTGTAATACGTACGTCATTTCAGCAAAAATATTACATTTTCATATTTATTTCTGAGAATATATTCATTCAGTCACAGTTAAGGTAAAATATACTTGTGATGTAATATTTTAATGAAAATACCCGGTATTTAGAAATACGGTATCGTAGTTTTCTTTTGTTTCAAATTTAATTAACAAAGATTGATGTTTCAAATGTAATGAACAAAAATTTATGTACAGTATCTATAAATAAATTAAAAAAAATGAATACTGTATGTTTTACATCATCCTGTGCATACCATACCATGCATTTGGTTACTTTGGGCTTGTTATGATGACGCAAGAGATCTGCCCTGGCAACTGTACTGACACTCACAGCTGGTGGTGCATTGGTGCGTCGTTTCCATTGTTTACTGGTAGTTACTGGTAAATATTTTCCAACCTAACGAAACTATTACCCGTTTAGAGGTCGACCCCCAATTTTTTGCCAAATAATTTGGTCTTAAAAACTCGAACTACACACAGGTATATACGGTAAATAAGGACAAGGGGGGCCAGGGGTTTTTTAGGGAGGAGGGGCAGCAAAAGTAATGTATCATGTGTCTGAGGTGTCTCCGTAGGTGTGAGTGTATTTACGGAATTAATCTCGATTAGGCGAACTAGTTCACTAAATCGAGCGTAAAATAACAAAAAAAATACCTTCAGCTAAATTGAGAATTTGTTACTGTATATCAGATTCCATTAAATCAAGAGTATACTGTACTACAAAGAAATTACTCTAAAATATAGGTAAAATTCCACAAGAAATCCTTGATACCTTAGATTTTGCAAAATTGTTGGTTAGCATAAAATTCAGCCTAAAGGTCTGATTATCCTAAAATGGGTGTTTTTTGACAGCACTTTGGGTAAGGGATACCAAACTTGTATTATTATTACAAACATCAAGTTACTACCTGTACTGTACTATAGCAGTACAAGGATAGATTATTGAAATATTTCTGTACTGTACGTTCATCCCTACAACAGTGTATTTGAGGCCCCCCAGACGAAACCCATTTTTTTGTTGGAAAGCACTATTTTCGGCCTAGTTCTATACGATGATAGTTGATAAGCTCTCCTTACTACACTGTAAATAAGGTTGAAAGCCCTTTGAAAATAGGGTAGAAGATCAATTTGTGGCAGACAGGAAAGTATGGGCTTGACTTTCGCGTCGTCAGGTGCTCTCGTCCTGTCAGTGAGTGAGTGAGTGAGTGAGTGAGAGGAGCGAGCGGCCAATCAGGGGCCGGCCTGCTGCCTCTTCCCCCGCCTCGGTCAATGACAGTGAGCGTCTGTTATCTACGTCACGGCCCCTCCAGCTAATGAGGCGGAATCCCTCTCTCCCTCAGTTCTCCTTTGTTGTGGTGGGATCTATACTCTGATATCGATTAGTCAAAAAAGCCATAAGCGGGTGGGAGTTTTGTTGCTTCAAGTCAACATTGCAAAAACCCAGTACATTACTTCGTGAAGCGCTACCTACCATCTGCAAGTACAGTTCTTTAGCTCCAAAATGCATCAAAAATGAATGCTGTATCTCAAATAACAACAAATAACCCATATAATGTAGGAGCGCCTCATACATACTGTTGAGCTTCTATGCCCCCCAAGTCTGAATTACCTTATACAAATAATATTTCTCAAGCCTCCTCAACTATCTTCCCAATAAAATCACAAACTGAGATAACTGTGCATTTAAGTAAAACTTTTACATACCTGTTCCACAACTGCTCCATTCCAGGTAAAACTCTTTGCTGTTGCTGCTGCTGTTGTTGCTGCTGCTGCATCACAGCATTAGGTTTACCCACTGGATTAATTTGTGAAACCTGAGGGCCCATGTTACCCATTTGTGGAATAGCATTGGTGGGCATCTGTGGGCGGACCTGCTGCTGTGGGGCAATGGGAGGGGGCATCATGGGTGCTTGACCAACTGCAGCATTACCAGGATTACCCTTCCCATAGCTCACAGCAGTAGCAGGCCCAGTTTGTCTTGCAGCTTCCTCCTGAACCTGTCACAAGTGAAAACACAAATCAGGTGATATACTTTCAACAAACAATAAAAAGAAAGCTACCAAATTTGGGTTTAAACATCAAAATTAACTTCTCATTCAAGATAAAATTTAATAAGTCTTGAAAAGTATCTTTTTCAATGTTTCCAATATATATATATATATATATATATATATATATATATATATATATATATATATATATATATATATATACACACACACGAGTATATATATATATATATACCTGTCACAAGTGAAAACACAAATCAGGTGATATACTTTCAACAAACAATAAAAAGAAAGCTACCAAATTTGGGTTTAAACATCAAAATTAACTTCTCATTCAAGATAAAATTTAATAAGTCTTGAAAAGTATCTTTTTCAATGTTTCCAATATATATATATATATATATATATATATATATATATATATATATATATATATATATATATATATATATATATATATATATATATATATACACACGAGTATATATATATATATATACACACACACGCACATACAGCTCCTCCCCAACTACGAACTACGACCGCCTCAGTCGTACCAAAATTTTGTCAAATTACGTATTTTTGAGTCCAAACGTCAGTGATTGCGCTGTGTACTGACAAAATTTTCGTTTGTAATTCACTTTAAAATGGCTGGCAAGCTTAAAAGTGAGAGTTTTGTGGTGCTGAGAAGAAAAAGAGACACCCATTTTAGATTTTCTATGTATTATTTAAGCATTTTCGACTTACGACCTGGATTTGGGTCCCTAACCCCGTCGTAAGTCAGGGAGGAGGAGTAGTGTGTGTGTGTGTGTGTGCAGTGGTGGGCACGGTTCCGCTAACCGCTAATTAGCGAAGCTAACTTTCTCGTTAGCAGATTAGCGTTTTTGCTAACTTTGGAAATCATTAGCGAAGCAATTAGCTTCCGCTAAATTTAAGTCCTCTAACAATATTTATACATGTTTGTTCCTGTCTGTTGTAAGCGTGTGACACCTCGACGCGTGTCTCCAACAGCCAGTCAGGCACGCTTGGCTGACTGCGTGTTAGTACGTGTAAACGTGACAAGACTTTTTTTTACAGTAAATAAAGACTCTCAGTGTATGTTGAAAGAATCATAGAATGTAATTATAAACTGATGTATAATTTATTTTCTCATTTATTTGTTAATTTAATTAGGATTTTTTTGTGTCAATATATTTGGTTATGCTAAGTACTGCATAAGTTCATAATCAGGATGTCATCCAAGGAGTGCGCCATACAAAATTTTCTAAAAACTTACTTTTCATTAAAGTTTCGAGTTTTCTGTTTATTTACATGACTACGACCAACAATAAGTTATATAAAAATGCACTGGTATAATGACTAAGACCAACAATAAGTTATATAAAAATGCACTGGTATAATGTGAATGTGGTTGGTATTGCATATTTACATGAATAATGAATAAGGTCGATAGATTGTTTGAGAATGCAAATGAATTATTTGTGAAATTGTGTACAGTGTACACCTTGATAAGTTGATCATCATCTGATCTTGGCATGATGCTATTTGCTACCTATGCTATACAGTACTATAGTTTTTGGATTCGTTTAATACTTTCTGTCTTTTCGTACAGTAAATAAAGATTATAAAGTGTATGTTGAAACTTGAATGTAAACTGTTGAATTTAATTTGTTCATTTAATTATTTGTGTACACCTTGATCATCATCTGATCTTGGCATGCTATACCTTTTTGGAAAGCTCTATGTCTAATCTACAAGACAACATATGTAAATTTCAGCTCTCTAGATCTGTTTTTAACGGTTTTAGAGCCCAAAAAACAAACAAACCGAAGCTAAATTCATATAATAAAAGTTAGCGGTTAGCTTCCGCTAATTTTTTTTAGCTGTTTAGCGTTAGCGAAGTTAATTTTTAGTTAGCAGATGAGCGGTTAGCAAAGCTAACTTTTTGTTTAGCTGTGCCCTCCACTATGTGTGTGTTTATATATATATTTTTTTTTGTGGCATGGTGCAAATTTGCTAGGGAAAGCACTGAGGCCAGGTGCATTACGGGGACCATTCCATTACTTGGAAGAAAAACTGTAAAGTGTACAGTAATTATTCTGAGTGCTCTATAGTAACTTTTTTAAAGTACAGTATAGCATACACCCTGTACACTAATGATTTGTTTACCTTGAGCTGTACATCAGAGGATTTAAGTTATGTTTCTGTTTCTCAGAGATCAATTCCCCTAACCTCTTATTTCCCATTACACCCAGCCCTTGTCAACTATGGGATAATGTAATTTTAAAACATAACCTGTGTGGTAGGCAGGTGTGGAATTACTCTATAACAGCCACTCCTGGAGTTTAGGGATTATTACTAAAGCTGAAAATGAAAAAGGTATTAATGCAATAGATTTGAAAGGATGACATAAAATATCATAAAGAATTTTGAAGTAAAATTTTATAGTGAAATCACACAACCACAAGGTGAAAATAATATTTTTTTTTAATAACAAGTGAAAAGAAATAAAACAAGGAGGTGAATCAACAGCTGTTTACATATGACATTGATATACAGTAGTAGACAATGTAGAAAAAATTACAAATATCAGAGAATAAGTGTGATAGTCGGTGTATTAACCTACACAAGGGTGAAAAGTGGCCAACAAATGGTGGTAGTGACAGAAAAGTTAAGAAAGAATATGTCCCAGTGATGACAATAAGCAGAGAAAGGAGAAATGAACATTACTTTGATATGTTTTCTTTTAAGTACAGTACTCTTGTGATGGACAAGGAGAGGTTCACAGTCGAGTGCCCTATGAAAGGCAATGTCACTGGCAAATGACCTATGTGCATCAAGTTAAGCTTATCTAGCACACCATGGATAAGAAAAATGAAAATGAAAAATTCAGCTAAGTAAGAAGAAGTGGGTGTATACCTTACATTTATAGTTATAAGCTGTAGATGATGGCATGTCGTGAGATAGCAAGGAACACCATGATCAAAGTTTTTTTAAATGGCAAATTTTCTAAATAGGGGGTGGCACAGCAGTAAGTGCTAAGATTGGGACTGAAAGTACTGGGAATAAAAGTCTGGATTTCACTGAAAGACTGTCTATATGCAGTACTGCAAAGGGTGATGAAACAAAGTCCAACATGAGGAGAATGAGATCTGGTTATTATAGAGGTAAACAGCTTCAAGATTGTATTTTGTCTTTTAGTGCCATTCCAAATTTGAGAACTGTATTCCAAGTGGGGAGAGAGTAGGATACGCTAAAGAGTATTAAGTTCTTTAGAAGATATAGACAAGTCTGAAAAGGGCTTCCTAGTTTTAGGGGATGAATTGTTTGCAATGTAAGAGATTGGTGATTCCAAGGAAAATTTATTCCAGTCAGACCTCCCTTTACAAAGTGGATACTTTCAGAAGAAGACGTGCATAAAGTGAGTCATATAGAGAAAGCGATTTTCCCATAAAAATAATGGTATAAATGGAGGATATGTTCCTTGGAACTGACTTTCAAACCTCGTATGCAACCAAAACTAACCTAACTAAATACAAGACACATAACAATGCAATAAATTAATAATGAAATACAGGAAATCCCTGAGTTATTAACACACCATGTTCCAAAATTTTTTTCCTTCATAACTCTAAATTCAATTTCTCATTGACAATGTCATAAATGGGGGGGAATAGTTATGTTCCCAAATCTGCCTGCACAAGTATTTGAATAATAATTAAGCTGAACTATTGTACATTTGCAATGAATAATACTGTACAAGTTCAACATAAAATACTGGTATCAGGAAACTTGTAATGAGAGAAACCCATACATTTTCACAGCTGTTATATGTGTGTCTGGGGGTATGTTCTTAATTTCCAACCACCATTCATTACAAATAAATAGGACATGAAATAGTGAGAAAAAAATCCTACCTGTGCAATAGCCTTCATAACATTTGGTGGTGGTGGTGCCTGTGTAGCAGGTTTGATCCCTGGCTGAGTGTTGTGAATAGGGCTCTGAACAGGTGCAGGAACTGGAGCAGCAGGCTGAGGCATAGATGTATTGGCTGCCACACCAACCATACGTGCATTCATCTGCTGCATTCTTCTCTTCATTAACTGCTGCTGTTGGAACCTTTGCTGCATCTCCTGTTGCCGTAACTTTTGCTTGATGTTAAAGCAGTATGGGACAACACATCTCTGCTCCTTGCAATTTCTTGCATGGTAACAGCAAAGGGCAATGAGTTGTTTACATATTGCACATCCACCATTATTCTTCTTTTTGCAGGACTTGGTATGAGATAACACACGCTTCATCTTCTGACATGATGGAAGTCTGCAATTTGCGTCTCTGCATTGAGAAGCATGCACCAATGATTGGATACACCGCTGTATGGATTGTCTGCGAGCCTCTTGTGGGTTGAGGTTCTTGTTCTCTGTCGAGACTGATCCATCCTCCAAATCCAACCCTAGTTTTATCATCTTATGAGAATGTCCTTCAGCCTTGAAACAAGAGGTACACAAATCAAAATCATCACATTCTTGGCAGTGATAACGTGTTTCCACATGGGCCTTGCAATGATTGCATGTGTACACAAAACGGTCTTGCCCCTGGTTATGAAGCTCATACATCATAATCATTGTGGAATACTTAGCACGGCGCAATGATGAAAACTCTAAGTGTCTTTCGCTGGCCAAGGTAAGAAAGGCATCTCTACCATCCATGAGATCACATACCATAATAGGGTCAGGGTCTTGAATAGGGGGCAAACTAACAGCAGACTGAGCACTGTGCAATCTTATTACAAAAAACACATCTTTGTGTTTCTCCATCGTTGCAAATATCTTTTGAGCAAGATCATTACAGCCTGCTGCATTGCTCTTGCTCTTCGACTTGTTCTTCTGTTGACTTTTACTTTTGTTCTTATTTTTGTGTTTCTTTTGACCTTTCTTTTTACCATCTTGACTGGTTTCCTCCTCTTCCTCTTGTCCCATTGCTGCCTGTGCTGCAGCTTCTGCTGCAGCAGCTTCCTCCTGCTTTCGTTTCTCCTCTTCCTCTTGGTCCAGTTCTTTTATGCTCTCTTCCATCACATTGGGCCAAAAGTCACCTTCAAAATAAGGTAACTCTGCAGGAGATTTCATGTTGTCTTCAAATGCTTGTTTATGGATATCCTTGTAATCTAAGACTATTCTTTCTATGATACCCTTATCAAGCATCTTCTTGTACCATTCTTGCAGGCGCTTTGGTTTAGGAATCTTCTGGTCACTAGGATGGCAGTGGAAGATGTAGTCATCTCCTTCTGATGGTGGACATGCCCAAATGTGTGCCATAGTATACCTGGAACACGAACCAAAGTTTTACATGCTGATAAATTCAAGATTATGCCCATCTACAATTGTATACCACAAATTACTTTAGAAAAATAAAATAAAATGAATTATGTACTGTATTTATATAAATATATTGTACGAGTCTGAAAGAAACTTTCTATTTCCACATTAAATGACATTTAGTGGCCTCAAGAATGGTCAGTTCCTTCTCTAGCCATTCACCAATAAGTCTGTATTTCCCACCACTGTAAATGTTTTCTGGTTCCTTTTACCAATCACTTAAAGCTTTTTATCTCTCTGGGGATCCAGCTTTTAATTTAATTCATCCATCCTAGTCTCTGCCTTCCCCTAGCCCTCCTACCCTCAACTTTACTCATTAATATTTCTGTGATTATCTTCTCATCTCTAAATTATATGACCAAAGTATCTCATTTTTTCTTTTTCTGTAGATTTTAAGCACAGTATTGTTTCCTTGAATTTTTTTGCTAACCTTAGTACTTCTTCATTTGTTTTCTTGCCAGTGTACCTTATTCTTAACATTCACCTATAATGCCACATTTCTAAAGCCTGTAACCTATAAGTTTAATGTCCTCTACCTTATCAAAAGCTTTTTCAAAATCAACAAAGCAGATATACTACAAATATCTTTGTATCTTTTAAAACCCTTTCACTCAAAATTATTTAAACCAAATATGGCTTATCTAGTTCCAATTCCCTTTCTAAATCCATTTTGATATTTAGATAACTTGCTGTCTATTCTAAAATTTATTCTACTTATAGTTATGTTTAATAAAACTTTGCAGGCATGACTTATGCTAAATATTCTTAAGTGGGTGCACTCTAAGGCTCCTTGCTTTTTAGGTAATACAAGTATCCCCGCGCGACGGAAACTCAGGTTGCAGAAATTTTTAAATAATGACCACTAAATTCGGGGTACAGCCCGAAAATTCTGCCTTATGGAAATGGGGTAAAATTTCAAAATTTTTAACACAAAAATCACAACATAGAACCAAAAATTTCACAGAAAATATAATTTATTTGGTGTGGATTTCTTGGTGTTTGCAACTACCAAGTGTGGGTATGCTGTGTATCCACGCCTCTGGACTCAAGTTTGATTAAATCTCCCAGCATGTACACTTGATTTCTCAACACTTAGATAGGCATCTTACTCAAGACTGTCCTTATTCAAGATGAGTGGAAAGAGGCTACCAAGTCCAAGTGAAAGCATTAGTGCAAAAAGAACCCATAAAGGAATTACATTGGATATAAAACTTGATATTTAACGAAGGTTTAATGTGGGAGAAAAACTTATCCAGATTGCAAAAAACATTAGGGCTTGCTACATTGCCCAAAAACTCCCATTGCACCACCTCAACTCAAGCAGCACTCAACATCATTTGTGGTGAGTTAAATTCATGTGTTTTGTGTATTTATTATCATAATATATCATAAAATAATCAATGTATGTGTTTAAAAATGTTTTTTTGTCATTAAATGTGCTTGTATTACTTCTTTTTTGCCAAAAAAGTTTCTTTAGGAACACATCTCAAATTTCATAATGGAGGTCAAAGGGAAGATGGGGTTCACGTTAAGAGTCAACTTTTCAGAGGCATCCCTTCCGTAACCCGAGGGATTACTCTAATACAAATACTGTACCGTTTTTTAAATCACTGGGAAGGTCTCCCTTAGAGTATATAGAATTAAATATTTTAGTCAGATATTTTATCATATTCTTGCCCACTGGTGATATAATACCCAAAATGAACAAAAAAAATCCACCAAGAGAAAGTCAAAGCTGCTACTGCATAAGAGCAGGGCACAATGGTATTTTGCATTTATGAATTCTATTTACTCCACATACTACTGTACTCTCAAACCAGTCACTTCTGTTACTTGTAATATGTTTCTTCCTCTTGCATCCACTATGAATGCTTCATAACTGTATGTTGGCTAAATACCCCTGTACATTCCTTTCTTTGTCTCTTTTAACAAGTATATATCTGAATTTCACATATCCAAAAAATCACAGGAAACTGAAAGGTCTGAAAAATATCTTGAAAAAAATCTGCAAAATTCACAAACAAGTACTACTCCCAGCCCAGGAGACCAGAAAGGAACAAGGCCCTGGTGCCAGTAGCCCCATCCATCCTATCCCACACCTCCTGGGACTCCTGGGACCATCTATGCTCTGGTATCAGGTGACTTCTATTAATCTCAGGTCTTTTTGCTTGTTTACTAAAAGTGCTATCTCATTTGCTTGTAACACCTCCACCCACAAAAGCCATATCTCTTGAACTATTTCTTAATTATCATTCGTCTTGACCAATGATGAGATCACTTTCTGAGGTGAGAATTGTGGAGATGCATCAACTCCTGGCACCACCACTATCATTCCACACCTAGCAGCTGCCTCTAATGGAAAAAGTGTGGTGTTGTATTGGTGAAGTACGTACTGAAATTATATATTTAATGTTGAATTACAGTACAATATACAGTAAATATTGATTTACAACGGTAAACAGAGTACTGTTATTGCATATACTGTACTGAATGGTCTGTTGTTACCTTTGGAAACTATATAGCGTACTACAGTCGTGTCGCATCTTACGCGCATTTAACTTACGTGCATTCAACTTCAAGTGTTTGGCTTATGGAAAAAAAAAAAGATGCAGTGAGAGTAGGAGTGTTTGGCTGGGGGGAGGTACTTCCACCCTCAGTTGCTGCGTGTAGTTCACTGTGTCAACAGCTCCCCCTCACTGTCTGTGACTCTAGTGTGTACATGTTTAAAGCTAACATTTTCATACAACATGGCCCCCAAATGCTAAGCAACTACTTCATCAACAAAAACAGCGATCTATTCTAATGTTGCAGGAAAAAGTGGATGTGTTAGGCTTATGGCTGCAATGAATCCAGCATTCGTTTGATAAAGATTCGAGAGAATGAAACTCGTCAAGTTATTTCACTGAATGTCCCAATGACTGTTAAAGTGACGAGCCAAGTGTGTGATAAAACTTTAGTGAAGACCGAAAATGCATTAAATTTATGGCTCGAAGATATGAACCATAAATGTGTTCCTATCGACAGAAATGTTTTGCGAGGAAAGGCTCTTAGCCTTTATATACAACTTAAACCTCCCAGTAAAGGGGAACAGGCTTCTCATGAAAAAGAATTCAAAGCTAGCCAAGGATGGCTTAACAGTTTTAAGAAATGCTTCAACCTAAAGAAAATCCAGCTCGCTGGTGAGGCATGCTTCTGCCGCGAAGGCGGCAGCAAAGGTCTTCCCTAAGGAATTAAAAGAAAGTTATAGAAGAAAATGACTATCTTCCAGAACAAGTTTTTAATGCTGACGAGACTGGATTCTCCTGGAAGATGCCCAACCGTACATATTTTTAAAAATAAAAAAGATAAGCCCATGGATTCAAAGCAGCTGCGTGTTTTGCAGAAATGCAGCTAGGCATTTAATAAAGGCAAGCCCTACTTTGCAGGGCTGCAAATCCCTGTGCCCTAAAGGGCAATAACAAAAATCTACTACCTATGTTCTGGCAATCAATGATAGTTCTATTTTCTGTTTTAAGCATTATTCAACTTTTTATGACAAAGCAATAAATACTGCATGGATTGAACTGGCCGCTGTCTCCCTAAACTGAAATAGGGGTAACCAGCCTAGTCACCAGATGCACTATTGATACACTTCACACTACTTCCACACTCATGATCACTGCCCACACAAAATGCACACACACACTTTTCATTTTTCTTATTTTATACTTTTATATTAAAATTTCTCTATTTCTAAGTCACATTAGAGTATCGAAATGAATTTTCCGCAACTTTTAAAGTTTCATTATTTGTAACAACGGCAACATGCATTACCCTCTCCCTCCCTCACACCCTAAAGCAGGGTGAGGAGTGGAAAGACATTTAAATTGCTGCTGTATGGGAACCTCTCTCTCTACTAGTCCTCCCCTTCCCCATGACCCTCCACCTACTCTTCTCTTTCCTCATCCTCCATTCTCACTCTACCCGTTTCCTCCTGCTCCCTCTCCACTCCCACTACCTCACTTCTTCCTCCTCCACCACTTTTCCTCCCTCCTCTCTACCACTCCCATATAACCTCCCCCCTCTCTCTCCTATATATCCCCTCTTTTCTCTCCATCTCAATCTCAACTCCCTCTTCCCCTGCTCTCTCCCCATTTTTCTTCCATCTCCTCCCACCACCCCCCTTTCCCACACACACACACACATGCTCTTCATTTTTTCTTATAGTTTAATATTATATTTTCTTTATTTCTAAACCCCTTTACAGTACAGGTATATTTAACCATGGGCTTATGAGAGATTTAAGGGATTTTCAAGGGCAATTTTGACAATACGTATTTTTGCCTTATGCACCCTCTTTGAAATGTAACTCCCGTTTAAGATGCGACACGACTACACAGTTGGATTAATCTACCAAATTGCAACCACACAGCAAGTAACAATAAATACAACCGCTGGTGTGAGAGCATGTTGTCAATTATATACAGGTGTGATGAACAAATTATTATTATTATAAGTTGTCAAAACTTTTAATTTTGCTTGTAATCATTACAATGTATTTTCATTCTCCTTTTAAAGGTACTGAATAAGGTTTGTCACCTTTGAATCCCATACAGACTTATACTGTAGAATACCTTAAAATTTAATCCCGTTCAAATAATCTCACAAAACCATAAATAAATTTAAGCAAAGGGAGTCTTGGTTCCAGGACTTTTGAATATGTGAATTTCTACTGTATATCTCATTTAGGCCCAGCATATGAAAAATTAAAGTATATAGTTATTGGCACAGCATTGATAAAAAATATCTTATAGCAAAGCAGAAACAATGGTATTTGGAAAAACTAAAAATCTATAAACTGCTTCTCACACCTCAAAGCAAAAAGTTAAAGAATGAGCAAACTCACCCTAACTGTTTCACATAGTCAAGATACCCCAGAAGTATTTCATGGTAGACAGCTGTTCTATATTGTCTTGGTTTGAAGAAATGTACACTGTCCAGATAAGCTAAGTACACTCTTCGAGTATTTGGTACAGGACTGTCAGACCCATACTCTTGTACATGCATACCGAAGAAGCACACATCTTGTCCATCAATATCTTCATATGCAAACAAAGCTTTGGCACGATAAGGAAACTCAGGAGCAAGTTGTTGAGTGTCCACAAATCTGGAAAAATGATAGATTACATATACAGTATTACCTCTCTATACCCAATGAATTCACTATATACCGAACCCACCACTAAACCCCTCCTCAAATATTTAAAATTTACTGTCATAATAATAATTTTATTTTACCATCTTTCAAAAGGGAAATCTTAGTTTTTGGTGCCACTGTGTTGTGCCTTTTATGCACTAGTATTCAGACCATGGAATTGATATTTTTACATTAATTTCATAAATCTGGCTTTCATATAAGGTAAAATAAATAATAATAATAAAAATATAAACTTATTTTTTACTTCTAATAAAAAATAAATAAATAAATAAAATCCAAAAAGTCTTCCCCCAGAAGATGCAATCAAATTGTTGCCACAACTGATACTTTTGCAACTTTTGGTGTAAATTATAATGAACTGAAGGGAAAAAATATTTGTTCATATATATGCTACAAATATTTTCAAACTGTATTGTAATGAGTAGTTAACATTTTTTTTAAAGAGAGTGGTAATTTTGGTTTTCTTATACCTGTAGCATACAAATCATAAAACCTATGATTATATAAACCTCAATGACTGTGTGGGTGTGTAGTGGAGATGATGTGGATGTTTCGTGGATATGTGGTGGGTGGGTGGGAGGGGGGTGTGTGTGTGTGTGAAAGGAGTTCTTCAATGATAACCTATTGCAAATTGCTTTTTTGTAAATTGGATCACATTCTTAACCTCCATTACAAAATGTGGAAAAAAATATAAAAAACTTCTCAATACATTCATTATGGCAACACATTCAAAACTTACAATTCAACAGACTTCTCTCTTACCTGGTCTTCATGCCTCCTTTGACTTCAACAATTTTATCTGTAGAAGAGACAACCCTGATGTAAACTTCACCAGCACCAGCCTCCTTTTTCTTTAGGAAGTTGTTGACCCGAGTTTCTAAGAAATTACTCAGTTTTGTAGTTGGCAGTTTCTTGGAGGTAAACTTGTTCTCTTTACGTAGTGAGTTGTTTTTTTTCTTGAGACAACCATCACAGACAAAGCCCTGTGGCCAGATGGCCTCCATGTACAGCACACATATCTGGTGCTGTTTTCGACCACATTCAAGGCACTCCACAAGAGGCTCCAAGTCCAGGGCATCATTTTTCATCTCCGTAAACTGGGATTTCTTGATCATTCTAAAAAAAAAAAAAAAAAAAATATATATATATATATATATATATACATATATAGCCTATATATACAGTATATATAAACTAACATTAATATATTTATTACATCCGTTAAAAAATTAATTGTACAGTAGGCTCTCGCCAATAACGACTTCCACAATAACGGTAAGTTACAATAGATACCCATTTTCGATAATAACGTCTGGATTCTCATGAATAATGGAGATTTCGCGGGAAGCGTCGGAGTGCATCAAAGATAGCGTTTGTTTGTCGCCATGTTGATGACGTAGTTGTCCTCTCCACCTCACTCTCACACACGCTCCGTGGAATACAGCGCTGCGCCCATGTGTGAGATTTTCACCTCTATAACCAGTGGTTGCAAGGGTCGGTGAACAATAATGCATTTGTGACTGTGGGGGCTAGGGGAGGTGGTGGAGGGAGTGATTTGCTACCTGAATTCCCGGGAACTTTTAAAGTGAATGAGAAAAAAGACCCCAAAGCTAAGAGACAAAGCCACACGAAGCAAGCCTACTCAGTCAAGGATAAAGAATAGATTGTTGAGCTCATTGAAAGTGGTGCACGGAACATTAATATTGTGAGGAATTGAACTGTCCTGAGTCTACAGTGAGAAATATTAAGAGGAACTTAGAGGAGACAAGGAAGAGTATTGTGCTGGCTAAGAAATATTTCGGTAGTGATGGAAATGCGAGGCGAGCTATGAATGATAAAAGTGATAGAAACAGATTGTTAGTGATAACAGAGCATTTTCTTGTGAAATGGTTGGCTTGTAGAATGAAAGACAGTGCAAGTGTTAGCGGCCCTCAGATACGGAACAATCATCACACCAAGCACCTCAAAAATTCCCCCAAACTAAGTGTTATATTACTCAAACTCTTTATTTTGATGATTGAATAACAATTCTTTTTATTTCTGCAAACAATAAGTGTTATGCAGGGCTTCTAAGGGGAAAAATTGGGCGAAATTCTTGGGGCGGCAGCACCAATAAACTGTTTTTACATGTATTTTAATGTGACACAAATAACGTTTTCGCTAATAACGGCGTTTTTCAGGCAACTATTAGAAGTTATTGGTGAGAGCCTACTGTATTAGGATACGATACCGCTTGTAAATTCATAATAATATATATACCAACCATGGTTTAGATTTCAGACCGTTTTGAAGCTTCTAATTGTCATGAAATACTCGGTAGGCAATCCTCTATTGGCAAGACCATGGCCCAGATTTTCTGAGAAGCTAAAGGAATTCTGTTGAATAACCACTTGCCATAAAAAATAATGAACACCAGTAACAATTGAACTGGCCACATCTGAAAACTGCATGGAGTCATCCAGGAGGAATGATGAATAATGCTGACAAGAGGTGTATTCATGCTTCACAATTGCACACCAAGTCCACAAATGTCTATTTACAACTGTGATTTCAAGCAGCTCAACCATCCTCCCAACACCCCAGATCTGGCCCTAATCAATTATTATGTTTTTAAACCTGAAGATCCACTTTCAGGATGAAGAGCCAAAGGAGATTACAGCACCTGTACAGCAGTCCCAAGACTTCTATAAGAGGGACACAATGAGTGTACTGAAATAAGGGGAGACTACATTGAAAAACAAGAGTATGATTTGCCTTTTCATCAATATCCAGTTTGAAAAATCTTTATGATCACCCATCATATCTGAAGCAAGCACATTTGAATCAATTGGGTATATATGAGCAAATGAGATTTCAAAAGAAAAATCTTAGGCCCTCCCATATGCCCCCTGTAAATTTATAAGTGTTTGGCTGTGGCAATCATGAGTGAAACCCACCTGAACACTGACTATAGAAGCAACTAGACAATAGGGAAAGCATTGAGACATCACTGGGAATGTAGAATGCAGGAAATTTTCTGGTAAGGTCATTATTATAGTGCTTTTTTTTTCTTACCTGAATGAAGATGAAATACCCCAACACTATACCCAGCCCACAAATGATGGTAGTATTCCAACTAGGAGCACACATGGCTTACATTAAAATCTGATTGGTGGACTGAATGTGTGGGGAATGACATCTGTTTGCAGTATTAATTTATATTTCAAGTCTTTGCTTAATGTTGAGGTGAAGGAAACCGAGCAATAATTTAGAGGGTTGGATTTTTCACCTTTCTTTGGGGTTGGGTGAATTGTTAGCAGCTTTCCATTTAGAGGAGAACTCTGAAGTGCAATGAGATAGCATTAAAAGTTTGAGCAGAAGAGGATTTCTTTTCTTTTAGTACAAATGGGGGAATTTCATCTGAGCCATAAGCCTTGTCAATTTTTAAAATGCATACATATCCACTATAGGAATCACTCCAAAAAAGCAACATACAGTATTTAAGAAAAGGGTTTTTCACTTGTTAACATAAATGAATGAATGTCTCTCTCTCTCTCCTAGAGAGAGAGAGAGAGAGAGAGAGATCCCATAATGGATTTTTCTTCATACCTCGAGATAGAAATGGAGGTACAAATTGGTAAATGCTGTGTACCTAGAATGGGTATTGAAATATAGTTAAGTTTCAAAACCTTTGACAATCCATTCATAATTATCTGTAGGGTTGTCTCCCATACTTGATCATACGCTTTCCTCTTCCTCCAACAATGTTCAGTACCCAGTTCCATCACTACTCATGTCAAATTATAAAGTGAATCAAAGCCTCCTCAGGTGAACTGGGAGGTTTGTAATGCTGGAGTTCACTTTCTTTAACTTTGTTGTTGATCAAAAGCATCCATCCACACTAAAGATCACTTTAAGGGTCACCCATCTGACCATAGACAAAAACTGCTTTATATAGCTCTTAAGATCTCAAAGTGAAATAGTTTCCACAACAACAGCATCTCTACATGCAACCTTTATAGATTGGTTGAGGCTAAATATCACTAATCTCAAGAAGGATTTAAGCTCTAAATAAATTAATGCTTTCACTTCACCTTGAAATATCTCTAATGTGAAAGAGTGCCCCAGAAAAAGAAACACTGTTACACAGCAAAACTAGCAATCTAAAACAACTACAGTAGATGTAAAACTACCTGTAGACTTTGTCTTATTCACAAAAAATCCTGCTCTACCAAGAATACTCATACTCACCCCTGTATCTCTTTAAGCTGTATCTCTGGATGAACTATGAACCAAACAATTACATAGGTAGATGATGGAGTATCTCCTTTCTTATGGATAACTTCAAACAGGGATCCATACAATTTCCTAAATATCCCCGAACCAATTCACTCCAAAAGAAAGGAATTATATCACATTACTACCTGGAAATTTAACCACACAATGCAGAGTGGTGTCATTCTAATTAAAAATGGATACATTCCTCCACTTAGGGATTCCAAAAACACTAAGTTTGATCAATAAATAACATGTTCAACCATTATGTCTTCCACTAAGTCCCAAAGGACTTATTGATTATTCTTTATTTGAAATCCTCTAAGTGCCTGAATCTCTCCATTAGCCCAGGGAGAATCTGTCCTAAAATTCTAGAATGAGAAAGTCTACCAAACTGGGATTAACACAGTTCCATTCTTCTTGAGAGGCAGAAGTTCTTACCACTCTACTCCCTAACCAAAAAAAAAAAAAAAAAAAAACTACCCCCTGTAGTCTAATTCTCTTATGAGAATGGGCCACAATTCTCAAGCTTTGAGATAAAGTTACAGTCTAAAACAACTCACCTCTTCAAAATCAAGAAACATTAATCTGCAACTAAGTACAGTACAGTATTGTAGAATTTATTTGCAAATAAGCACTTAGTACTGTACATTTCTAAATCTTCCAAAGCCTTACAACATTTAACACTATAAAGGTTAACAATCAGCAGTATAATTGATATAAATATCAAAATAAGCATAACACTGTAAGTTATACCAGACCATATGGTTACAAGTCTAACTGCTTGTTTCTCCAATGAGCACATTTTCTACACATATAACAAATCTATGTCCCTAAGAGGTCTGGAGCTACCTATCAAAATACAGTATTTCCTTTCTTTACTTAGTAACATCATCGTTTGGGTGTACCTAAGATTCAGCAAGTTACAGGGGGATTTCGAAGTTTACCCCCTCTTAAAAATATATTCATTAACCTACCCAACCTACCTGTGCTTGTTGACACACTCCAAGAAAGTTTTACAAATGTTGAAACCATAAAATCAACCCCTTTTGGTTATCCAGTTCATTGAGCCAGTTCATCCAGAAACAATGGACCTTGCATTTGAAGGCTAAAATAAAATCTGCATCGAGTTACATGTTTGTGAGTACTCAATTGTACTGTACTGTATTGTACTGTGCTATGGTAACAAATTATAGTGCAAAAGCCAGCCACCTTCTGGCACACCAGCATATAACTGGCTAGGGTAGTCAAAAGTAAACCTTACAAATCAATAAATGTAAGAGCAAAATTTCCTTACCTTAACAAGATCATCATCTATGGTAAACTTGGCTAATATATCTCTTAAGTGCCCTAAAAACAAGTAGCTACATCTTCTTGTCCCTTAAGGGATGGGTAAGGCAATAATACCTTATTTAAAGAGGCTACTTTGTGGACATCCTGACACACAGCAAAATGTATGGAAAATTAGGTTCAGTGAACAATGGCCTTATGGTATGTATATATATTCAAAGTGTAAGAATACAATGTTTCCAAATACTCACAGTGCTGGTTGAGATGGGTCATCTCCTAATGTTATGCTGTCTCCCTGGATGTCATTAAAACATCTATAACAGTATGTATATCTGAAAATAAAACAAAAAGTCATTTCCTGTACAGTATTTATTACAATCAAACTTTCTGTACAAGCCACCTGTTCTAAATGTTAAGCTCTATAACTTCAATGTATCGTCAAAAATTATTAATAAAATAATATAAAACAAACTACCATAATAGAAAATTTTTATTATAATGGAGAAGGTGAAACTGGTTGAGTAAGCTTAAACCTTTCATCGGCTGAAGACACCAATTGTGCCACTACACGGACCGCTAGAAGAGAGATGTCTCCCATGACCCTGAACGCTCAAACTGGCACATAAGATATTATCTTTCCATACTCATTTTCAGCCATCCCATATCATTTGAACTGTTTTCTTCTTTTATCACTTAGTCAGATAGTTTATCTTATAACTCAATAAAAAAGGAAAAAATTACATAATTTTACCTGTAAATGGCAAATGAAAAAAAAATAAATTAAAATAAAAGAAAGGAAATCTAAGCATTTTGGGTGATGCAATTTGAGTCATCATCCTATCTAACAGTGACATAAAAAAAAAAGGATATCAGGGAATGGCAGAGACTGTATAGTTTCCATGTAATAAAGAAAAATGTGATGAGTATTTGTAAAAATCACAAAAGAATGAATCTGCATTTTAACTAAGGATGGAAAACAAAGAGACAAGAGGGGAAGGAAACCTCCTTGGTTTACATGAGTAGGTCTGTTAGTTTTGACATGCAATTACTCCCCCCAGGAAGAATTATATAACATATCCAGCAACATAAAATCTATAAACATACCTATTCTGGTAGCTGAAGTATTTGGCATCACGAGGAATAGTGCAGAGCTGTTTACCATAGCAACACAGCACCTGGGGGTTGAAGGTATATTTGCGACCACAACAGTACCCCAACTGCTGCATGACCGGATCTATCTCTGCTTCAAATACTTCTGCAAGCTGTTGAGATAAAATTCATTCATAAGTAAATCAAATGGAACACCTCTAGAAAACCCATAGCACACCCGTGAAAGCAAATTGGCAAGTTGTTATTATTTATATTTAATTTTTTGGAACAATTCATCAGCTGCAATGAGACTTTGTACTGTTTTATTGATCCAATATGTGACCAGAATGTATAAGGCTTTTAACAAGGTATATTGTCTTACGATAAGGGTAGATAATACAGATGTAAGTGATAATAGGTTCAAGGCAAACTGTTAGGGGAAGGTCTCTGAACAGTGAACGTAAATATAAACCAACTATGGGGATTATAAGAGATGGTATTTATGATATTAATGTCGCCTCAACAATTCATGATGAATTTTGCAAGCTTGCATGAATTAGAAATTTTTTTGAAGGAAATATTAATGAAAATGTCTTACGGTGTACTTCCTAACAAAACTCATCTTAAATTTGAAGTTTTAAGCATTCCTTGGTATATTCCATTGACTCAACATTTCTTACTCTGCTTGGTTCTCCTTATTTCTATATGCCCTTTCATGCATCTTCTTCCATTTTTAATACAACATTCACTCTGCAAGTGCATATAATCTCTTTGAAGTGTATTTTTAAACCCTTCTTCATCATTCCCATCTCTCTCATTTTCATTATTCAGCACCTGCACCTTGGAGAAGATTACAGAAACCTAATTGTACTATCGTCAATTTTTGGCTTAAAGTGCTTAGAGTATAAAGTACATTTACTATACACCAAAACTTACCTTTGTGCAATATCTGTAGACACGTGAGGTTTTCCTATTGTAGATCCACGCATTGTCAAACATCAGCCAAACGTCATCCACGTAATCCCAGGGGTCGATGTACTGTCCCGTGTCTAACTTCCGCTTGATAGTAGATAAATCCATAGGTTTCTTAATAATATCGAAATAATCTGGTATCCCAAGAGCCTGTGGGTCAACAGGCTGACGGAAAGGAATAGATTCAGGATCCTGACGATATAATTTTTCTAACGTGGGAACCAGATGTTGCCGTAACTCGTCGGGTTTGAACAAAGGGGCCCGATCTTTGGTGGAAGCTGCAGAAACAATGGGAGCCGGCTTGGGTGGTGGTGGTGCAGGTCTTCTGGGCGTTATTCCACTAATGGCTGGTTTATCACCCTTGCTATTGATTCCTTTGTTGGCTCCATCATTAGAGTTACTAGATTCACTTGGAGTACGAGCCGCTGGACTCTTAGGCTCTTCCTTTATAAATGGTTCTTGTTTTACATTACCTTCTTCTGGGGCAGTAGTAACTTCCATAGGTTCTGCTTTAGGTTCAATTTTAATCTCTTTCCCATCTGGTTCTTCTGGTTCACTTTTAATTTCTGGAGGTTCAGTTTTTACCTGAATTTTACATGGTTTAATATCGGATTTATCATCTGTCATTTCTGCTGGAGTAGATTGATTGCCCATTGCATTATCTTTAGTATGAATGGACGTAGGTACAACTGTATTCTCACTGTTAGCATTTGTGGTTATCAAATTAGGCTGCGAAGTAGGCGGGAAGGTATTTTCACTGGTTGAGGTATTAGCCATAGAGCTTGGAGTAGAAGACTGAGAAGCCAAGCTCATAGGAATACCCAAAGTTGCTGCAACTGAAGACACAGGTATGGCTGGAGAGGTACGGTTAGACATCTGGTTCATGACAGATGTATCATTAGGAGTGCTATAAGGTGGAGGAGGAATACTGGGTCTAGGCCCAGGCATCATATCCACATGGGAAACAGTGCCTGGGAATTGACCTGAAGAATTAACGATGGTGTTGTTACTACTAGCGGTGGTGGTGGTGATAGGCCCACTAATAGGAGGACCTATTACCATCTGATTACTAGATTGGCAGATTGAAGTAGGCTGAGATACTTGGTTGTTAGCCATGGGATGATTGGTAGTGATCAGATTCCCTGATGGGTGTGTTGGTCGGGGACCTGTGGGACGGGCTACCATTCCTGCAAAAAGAAAGAAAGAAAAATTAGTGCAATATACTGTACAATATTTTCTCGATTTAAGGAACTCAATTCAAGCCACCCCTTTCCATTAAATAGAAATTTCCACTAAATCGAACTTCCGTTGTTTCCGCTCGATTTAGCAAGCTACAGTATACTCTCGATTTAATGGAACCGATATAACAAACTCTTGCTTTAGCAAGAAGCTTTTTTTTTCGGCCCAATCAAGTGATTTAGTTCGTTAACCCCTATGCCCTGGTTGACGTTCCGGAACGTTCATCTAGGGTGCCCCGGTTGACGTTCCGGAACGCGCGCCTTTTCGCGCCATTGTTTGAATGCCCAGCGCGGATTATAAGGTTCCAGAATGACTATTTGGTGGTCACACTACACGCAGGGTAGTGTGGGTGGGCTCAGTATGGTTCGTACGCACTAGCTTGTCGCCATGGAGTGGCATCCCTCATGTTGTATCAAAGTAATACAATATTGCTAAAAGTAGTGTAGTTGTATTGTTGTGTAGTATTACTGGAAAATAATGCTATGATTATGTTATAATGTATTTATTTGTGGAATTATTATTCCGATAATTATTTCTATGCCTTACTTGCTCTCCCAAACACAAAGACATCCAGACAGCCTGGCGACAGACTGCGTGTGTCGCTGAGCACTTTTTCTGAAAAACAATGCAAATAAAATAAATTCTAAATGAATTATTTATAAGAAATAAGTATTATGATCAGTAAATATATGCATTATTGGCCATCCCGGACACAAAAGCAAGCAGAAAATGGCTGCTAAGTGTGTACGTGACCACGAGCACTTGCTGTCAAACAAGCTGTCCCCTTTCCCTCGCCACTGTGGCCCCAGGGAAGTTTCTAGAGGGTCAATACACCCAGTCCTCGCTTAACGTCGTGGTTACGTTCAAATAAAATACAACATCAACAAAATCAACGTAAACGGAATCAATTTTCCCCATAAACAGATAAAATACGCTAGTTACATTCCCCAGTCTCCCTTTGCCCCATAAAGTTTATTACATACACAAATTCAATGTAATTTTTATAGAAAATATATACTAAACATCCAAAAAGATAAATAAACTAAATTAATGTTTAATTAATAAGATAATACCATCATTTTGCATTGTACTCACTGATGGGAAAAGGTGGAGCGAGTGTGTGGTGGGTAGTGGAGAGGAGGAGGGTGGTGAGTCACTGAGACCCGGCGGGGTTCCCCCTTGGCTAGCATCACTAACACTTGATGGATGCTTGGGAGCCATTTCGAAGGGTTACAGTACAGTATTTATAGCAAAAACACTAAAGCACACACGTACGCTGTGGAAGTTTAACAAAGACTGGGGAGAAAATGCTTGGGGACGCTGTGATGCTCCGCGGGAGAGACATAGCGCACCAAGATAAGAGAGGGTGGCACGCCATACAAAGTAGTCCGTGTTGGGTGACAACTTTATATAACGAATCGGTCGGGTCGTAAAACAACGTTGTCAGAATCATGGGTATCTTAAGAGTAGCAACGTTAAAACTAAACAACATTGTTTGGGACAACGTTAAGTGAGGACTGGGTGTGTATAATTTTTTTTACTTTTTTTTTTGTTTTATCATTTAAAAAGGTTGAAAATTATTTTTGGAAAAGATGATTTACCCCGCGTTGGAAGTACAACCAGCAGCACCCTAGCCCGGGATGTAGGGGTTAAATCGAGATAATTCTTCTAATACGCTCACGGAGACACCTCAGACACGTGATACAGTGAAACCTACTTCAACTTTTGGCGATTGTAGTAAATGTATAAAAATGATAAATAATGATATAAACCAATTACAGGTGCTGCTCTACTTAAGAACATTCAACTCACAAACTTTCAGATACAAACATCATCACTGAGGGGGGTTACCTGCCAGAACAGGTGTTTAATGTGGATGAGACTGGATTATTGTGAAGAAAATTCCAGATAGAACAAACATTACCTAGGAGAAGAGTGAGCCAGGTTTTAAGGCTGTATTAAAGGGTATAACTGTACTAAATATCCATAATCTTTTCATTTTTTACAATATGTTTGGTATCTACAAGAGTAAAGTTGGACTTACAAACAAGCCTCAGGAACGTAACTCATTCGTAAGTAGAGGAGCACCTGTACTGGGAAATCTGAGAAAATGGTGAGAAAATCACTCTAAACCCCTCTGCTCTGCGCCTGAGGACAAAGGTTCCTGGCGTTACGAAAGACTGCACCATGTTTAGCCGCATCCTCACATGGATGGTGCATGGGTGGAAAGACCAACCGCTTGGGTAACGCTGGATTTTTCTGCCCTGGGTCTATTTATAATTACTGTGCAAATATAAATACTTCTTTAAATGTACATGTTTACTAGCTGATCACTAGTAAACAGACCATTTCACGTCACATAGTTTTAGCTGTGTTGATTTACGAGTGTTTGTTTTAACATAATACTACAAAAAAAACAATGTTTTGTTTATTCTAGGAGATGAGCGGAGGTGCATCTGGGTAGACTCTCAGTCTTTTTAGTATTTTGTGTTTCTCTCAAGTACCAAACTGAATTATTCCATTGAAACAACACTTCGATTTAGTACGAATTCGGTTTAAAGCGACCTCTCTTGGAACGTATCTTGTGTTATATCGATGTTCTACTGTACAGTAATAAATCAATGTAACTCTGAGCTGTGCAAACAAGGTGGGAGTCAGGTGGTCAGGTGGCAAGGCAGTAGGTGAGGTGACAGGCCAAGACACATACACAGCACACACATTAACAGCACTACTAAACCATTGTCTCAAAATTGATACATGATGGCTCAATTTGGCTACATCTATACTCAGACAACTGATCAGCGAACAAATCAGGACAAATGGAGATGCATTATACACCAGTGATGTCATGAAGCTTCGCAACTGCAACCACACTGTATAAATTATCACAATCTGTACTCAAATGTTTGAACCTTTTCTATTTAAAGGATCAGTTTCAAGTGATAACTCCATTGATGTTAGTTACCCTGTCCAAATTTTGAGGGATGCTGGTGCGTTACACAGTATAATGGAAAGCGGGTCAATACTGTTCATTCAGGATGCTTATACTGGTGAACATGTCGTCCTTCAGGGTATTTTTTAGTCAGATCTGGTTAATCAGTATGTGACAGTTGCTTGGCAATGATGTTGCAGGAAAACTTGTTGTGCCCAACCCTATAGTTCGTTTAATTCCATCACTCGTAAGCCCTACTGAACAACTAGAGAAGGATTACCCTAACCTTTTTCCCAGTTGTGAGGTGACATGAAGCATGATTGTCCAGACTACAGTACATGAATTCCCTAATGTTGACGTGAGCTGTGTCAGTGATTCAGATAACTGTGGATTGGGTATTAGTAAATTGCTCAAGGTTTATGACCCTTCCAATGATAGAGAAATTCAGAATATTACCCTAACACAAGACAATCTCATAAAAGCTCAACAGGAAGATAAAGAACTTGTTCACTGTCTCAGTCTTGCTGTTGATGAAAATGAGGCACCGGGTGGACCATGTTATTTAAATAATTATCTACTCATGAAGAAGTATAGGCCCATTGATACTTCTGCAGATGACAAAAGTACCCGAGTTCACCAGTGATTCCTACTTTATGTAGGCATAATGTACTCAGTACTGCACATGATTTTCCTGGAGGTCATTTAGGTATAAATGAGACAAAATAGCTAATGAGGCATTTCTTCTGGCCTGGGATGAGAAAGGACATGTCAAATTTCTGTTGCAAATGTCAGTTGTCAGATGGTGGGTTAACCTAATAATGTTATTCCCCCTGCACCCCTGAAACCAATTCCTGTTGTTCATGAACCTTTTAGTCACATAATTATCGACTGTGCCGGGCCTCTCCCCAAGACAAAAACTGGAAGTCAATACCTTTTAACTATTATGTGTGCATCATCTTTTAACTATTATATGTGCATCAACCCAATATCCTGAAACTGCTCTTTTGAGAAACCTTTCTGCAAAGATCAATGTTAAAGATCTCATTAAGTTTTCACCAAGTACGGAATTCCTCGTAGCATTCAATCTGATCAGGGATCCAATTTCACATCCGGTCTGTTTCAACAGGTGATGAATGAGCTAAAAGTGAAACAGTATCTTGCCACAGCCTACCACCCTGAATCACAAGGTGTTTTAGAGGGGTTCCATCAAACTCTCAAGGGAATGTTTAAGAAATATTGTACAGAAGAGGATAAAGAGTGGGGTGAAGGTGTTTACTTAATGCTCTTTTGCCTTCTGCAAGAGTAAACAGGAGTCTTTGGGATATTTCCCTTTTCAATATATATTTAGACACAAAGTCAAGAGGACCACTCAAAATGTTGAAAGAAAGTTGGTTGACAGAAAGGGAAAGTATGCCACTACTTAAATACTAAATCAAGCTTGATTCCGTTAAATTAAACACCAAATGTGCCGCTTTGGGTTTGTTTTCATCTGCTCGATCTGTGTCCTGCCACCATTGTTCACTGCTACCTCTCGGTCTACATCTAGGTCAAATAATTACTGTGCTTAGAAATCATGTCCAAAGTCTCTCAGAAGTCTCAGAAAGGAAGTGGTGAGGGGGAGAAAGCCAAAAAAAGGCAGCTATCAATTAGAAAAAAGTTTTGAAATTATAGAAAAATTTGAAAACAAACACTGAACCCCCCCTAGTTTAAGGTAATCCACAAATGATGTTTCTATGTACATATCATGTCTGAGGTGTCTCTGTAGGTGTGAGCGTATTAACGGAATTAATCTTGATTTAGCGAACTAGTTCACTAAATTGAGTGAAAAATATCGGAAAAAAATCCTTCCACTAAATCGAGACTTCGATACATCGGATTCCGTTAAAACAAAAGTACACTGTACAGTATATCAAAAGAACTATGAAGAAAACTATTGTATTTGTATTTCAATGAGTGAAATTAACATTTTAACTGAAATACAATAGAAAAGTAAAACATTGCAAGATATTACATTTTGAAGTATTAAGTATTTAAAAAATAATGCATAATTTATTCAATGCCAGCCATCCTGCAATAAACAAGTAAACAAACAAGTAAATGCTGAGCAGGGACTGTCAACTAACTTACCCATGGCTGTAGCTCCTGAAGTTGTAGGGGTGAGGATCTGACCAGGGGCAACAATTGGTCCTGAGGGCACAACTCCTGGAGAGGGACCAGGAGGACCAGGAGGGCCTGGGGGTCCAGGAGCTCCATCCCGCGGAGTCGTCTGTTTCCTCTGTAGGCGTTTCTCCTCCAGCTCTTTCTGAATTTTGTAAATCTTCTCGGCCAATAGATGGTAATACTCAGGCTGAAGGAAAGGCAAATAAAGTATTTTCTTGAAAAATAAGGAAACAGTACAATTCCTTTTACTTATTAAAACAATAATTCTGAACTTATAATAGCCAATCATGAAATCTGATTCGTCCACAAATCCCCTTCCCTGATAGAACCTGTAGCTGGGCATAATAAAAAATTTCAAATTATGAAGTTCAGTGCGCTTAAACATCCCCTAATTACTCAACCTGGATGTTATAGTATGTAACCCAAACATCCCCACTTTCTACCATAATCTTGGCCTAAAATGGATGGAATTTTGTGCTACAAGTGTTCCCTGGAGATAAAAAACTTGTTTGCAGGACTAATCAGCACACACACCAGATCAAAAGTTATCGGTCTGACATATTGTTAGTGATTATGTTGTCTTGGATTTAATTCCTACTGAATTATGCCACAAAACTCAGAAAAGAGAACGGGTGTCTGAATTGCCTGGGTACAACCATTTCTGGCTTACACTCTGTCAGTTAATTTTTCATAATCCCAAGTCACCTAGCCAAGAGAGAGGTGGTACTTCCCATAAGCTCTATGATTAGTTAGAGTAAAATAATTGTCCCAGTCTTCAAGTTGAAAACACACATTAAGCTCCCAACCTTCCCTTACCATCAAGTCCTAGGATTACCTTTGATCTTAAGTTTTTGATAATTACTGCCTCATAATATTTGACCATGACAGTGCTTTAGAGACAAGATAGGAAAAATTATGTCTGATGCATCATGCACTGTACAGGTCAGTTGGAAAGGAGAAAGGTCACAACAGAAGAGACCAGGCTGCCTTATCAGTACATACCTTGTTCACACTCTCTATTCCCCTAATCCCCTCCCCCATTCTCTCCTTAATATACCATTCCTTCGGTCCCTCCCATTATTTAAGTGATCACTGTCTACCCAGGGTACATTGTACATCTTATTTTTCATCATCTGCATCATTCTTACAGGTCATAACAGCTTGGCAAGCCTCTTTTTATCCACTTCACCACTCACAATTTACACCATTTTCAATTTCCTAAAAAATCAAAACTTAACTCTTCCACACAGTAATATTTCTATTAGCCAGAATCCCTCAAATCCGGAAATCTCCGATAGCCAGAATTGACATTTTCTCAGAAAATCGTTCACAAAGCCTCGGAAAAAAATTTCCAGGGGGCACATTTTCCAGAAAATTCAGAGAAAATTTTTCCAGTGCAGTACTTGGAAAATTCCAGGGATGAGGGATTTTTTCCAGCTTTGAGAGTCATCTCGTTTCCCGGAAATCTCTCATTCCCAGAAGTGCTCTGCACCAATTGTTCCGGCTAATGGAGATATCACTACACTCCTCTGCATTCCTATCTCCTCCACTATGTCTTTTCTACGGATACACTCTTTTGGCAAGGTTTTTCTTCATGGTTCTCTTTTACTTGCCATTGCTTCTTTTTCTGTGCATTACCCCAACATTCTGAATTCATTTCTTCTCAGACAGGTTCAACAGCCTCACTTACGATTAAACCATTACAGCTAACCCCCCACTTTACTTGCACCTCCTTTGTCTTTTCTCATTCTCTCTTTTTTGTAAACTTTTCTTATATCCATTATGAGTTTTGTAAATAACAGGTAGTGGTATAATATTTTTTTTTTTCAATCCTCTTAATTAGTTTTGCATTCTTCTTGGACTTCTTAATCCGCTCAACTACTACTATGCATGATCTACAATCCAAAATTCAAATTCCAGAAAATCTCAAATCTGTACAGTATGCCCACACATTCAATTGTTTCTCCAGAATGGCTAGTGACCATTTGGATCCATGCTTTGCTCACTTAATATGCAATGTGGTTTTTCACTCTAATTCTGAATAATGGTGTAAGCAAGAAGCAACACGAAAAAATGTTTCAAGTTTTATGCTTACGAGTAGTTTAAATACTGTATATACTCGTGTATAGTTCGAGCTTTTAAGACCAAATTTTTAGGCAAAAAATTGGGGGTCGTCCTATACATGCGTAATAGTTTTGTTAGGTTGAACCCGTGCATGATGGGAAGGGCGAGGAGCAACTTTTAGCTTCAGACATGAAAAATATTTACCATTTACTGCCAGTAAACAATGGAAACGTAAAATATGTACCAATTAGTAATTGAAAAGTTGTGCAGTTCCTTCAGCAAATGAAGCTCACCAACTTACAATAGGCTAAATTACCTTACAACGTGCTTTCAGTAGTGTATGTTGAAGTTCTTAGCACAGGCTAACTTATCATATCATATACGGTATCACAGTTCTCATTGATCTACAAAAAATACCGGTAATAAAAACCTTTTCGATATTTCACACTTAACATAATACCCGGTAATCTACTTCAACCTCCCATTGTTTACAACGACACATGACGCGCCACCAGCTGTTGAGTATGAGCTAGACGGTACACGTGTTTTTTGAATCGTTTTCAGTTAAAAAACTGTTACATCACATGTATATTTTACCTTAACTGTGCCTGAATGAATATATTCTCGGAAATAAATAGTAGTTTTGCTGAAACGTGATATATTTTAATGTAAAATAGGATAAAATACATGACGAAAACAAAAGATTTTACCTAACCTTCCGATGTTCAAGAGAAGTTACTCGTTTTTAAATAGTTTTTGGTTAAAATATTGTTATATTACAATGGTATTCTATTCATACTGTGCTTGATATAATGCATTCACGGAAATGTAATATTTTTGCTGAAATGATGTACGTATTACAGTGGAAAGTGGGATAAAATCGTGACGAAAACAATGACTTGCTTTCTTTCGTTCAAAAGATGTTACCGTAATCGCTTTTCGAATGGTTTTCAGTTTAAAAACTGTTGTATTACGATAATATTCTATCCTAATTGACTTGAATAAATACTACGATACCATATTTCTGAATATTTTCATTAAAATCCATCAAAATCATTTTCCTTGTCATCGTCTGCAGTGCCAAACAGCTTCTCCCAGTCCTCTCCTTGAACAGGACTAAAGGGTAAGTGTTTTTCGAATCGTTTTCAGTTAAAAAACTATTACATCACACGTATATTTTACCTAAACTGCGCCTGAATGAATATATTCTCGGAAATAAATAGTAGTTTGCTGAAACGTGATGTATTTCAATGTAAAATAGGATAAAATACATGACGAAAACAAAAGACTTTACCTAAGCTTCTGTTCTTGAGATGTTACTCGTTTTTTTAATAGTTTTCGGTTAAAATTCTGTTATATTACAATGATATTCTATTCATACTGTGCTTGATAGAATACATTCACGGAAATGTAATATTTTTGCTGAAATTACATACGTATTACAGTGGAAAGTGGGATAAAATCGTGACGAAAACAATGACTTTCGCTTTCTTTCATTCAAAAGATGTTACCATAATCGCTTTTCGAATGGTTTAGTTAAAAAACTGTTGTATTACAATTATATTCCCTCCTAATTGACTTGAATAAATACTTGAATGGAATTATACAATATTTTTGTTGAAACTACCCGCGTTTCAGTGTAAAGTGTCGTACGTAATAATAAATGGTAAACAATTTGCTTTCGGCACTCGTGTTTCAGGCACGACGAGCCTCAGTTTATAGGACGTAGAGAGTTTTTAGTGAAAGTTTTGTTGTTCCATTACCCTCAAAAACGTGGGTCGAACTATAAACGAGGAATATCGTAAATTAACAATTTCTTGGTCAAAAAATCAGGGTCGACCTATAAACGAGGGGGGGGTTATAGACGAGTATATATGGTATGTCATTATCAAGCACAGAACCATTCATTGAACATATCAAATAAAAACCAGTGACATGATACATCCCTGATACACTCCTCCCACACCACTGAATATTTGCCCAAGATCTGCTCCCATTACAAAAATTTTTGAGAGCCTTCAATAAACATCAACTTATCACATACAAGGTCAGCATTTTCCACGTGGCTTCTTGCTTATCTTTTCACATGGACTTCATTTCCATCAAGCACTAAAAAACATTTCCCCCTAATGTCTATGATACAGTATTTACAAACCTGGATTACTCTAGAAATGTCATACTTACAATATTTTAAACCTACTGCCTATGACACACCTGTATACCAGAAAAGCAAGGCAGAGAATAAAGGTAAAGAAGCATGTTTCAACTTGTTCCTTACCCTTGAGTTAGCCATTTCAAACATGTCCCCTTCAACTTTTCTAGCATAGGCAACAAGATTCTGCATTCTCTTATCAAGCATTGCTTGGGGGTCTGGAGTTGGGAAGATGGCTTGTACACTGAAACAAACAGAAGACAAAATATTAAACTACCTAAAAACTGGTGTACTGGTATATGGACAACTACTGACAGCCATCCAATTTCCTCTCAAAACACTGCTTACACTTAGAGTGAACTGACATATTAGTGATTCACTTGAAATAATTACGAGAGCATAATATGTTTGTTGTACTGTTTTTGTGGCTCTTGGTAATGTTATCAGGACTGTTGTAATGGCCAAGGTCATGTTGATGTAATGGTAGATTGAAAGGGCAGATTACTGAAGCAAATTATTTACTGAAGTTTGACTTGAAATTTAAACACCTTAAAGATTTAGATTAAAATACAAAGCAAAATGGTGATTTGGTCACTGCTTGCACAGATAATAACCCTCAAGGGCAATAGTATAATAATAAAGTTATGTAAGATTCTCAACTAAGTAAGAAGTAAATCATTATCTTCAATTATTTCTAGAAAAAAGGGAAAAGATAAGGTAAACTCACAGCTTGTGTACAAGGTGGTTTCTCAGCTCATTCGATATACTTTGGTGCCATTCTTTGGTCCCCTTAACAGGCTTGGCAGTAACAGCACCAAAGCCACCAGGCAGCTGTGCAGGTTGATTCGGCAGATTGAGCCATGAATCAGGTAATGACTGTAAAGACTACAAAGATACATTCTTTAGTATATATATTTATACACACACACACCTAGGAAACACAATAATTCAGATATATCATAGTAAAACTCATAAATTACATGTACAAAACCATCAGGAATCCTTCCATCATTCATTGATAATTACCATTGTACTCACAACAGGATTTTGATTGATGCCAACATTTGAAGGCTTGCCAATAATTTGCTGTTGCTGCTGAAGAGTATTCAATGGTCCAGACCCAGCATTGGGCCCTCTGACCATCATACCCGGGGAGTTCATACTCTGGGGAGTGGAAGCACCCATCATCGTCCCCTCAGGTCCCTTATTAGGCACACCTGGTCGCACCATCTGCCCAGGCATACCCCCTGGTGCTCCAGGTACACCTGTGGGAGCACCTGGAACATTTCCAGGTGCTCCCTGCTGGGCATTGGCAGGCATTCCTGCAACACTAGGCACCTGTGGTCTCAAGTTTCTCATTAAAGAGTCAGTGGGTCCTGGTGGTCCAGACATTGCTGGTTGTAAAGTTTCTCCTTCATACACTCTTTTAACACCTCCAGGTCTTGGTCCAGCATTTTGTCCAGGTCCTGTTTGCATTTGACCTGTAACATTGGGTGGACCCGGAGGACCTGGAGGACCAGGAGGGCCAGAGAGCGGTCCTGGAACCCCTCCTGGGCTTGGGCCAGGTTGGGACACAGTTGGTGGAATCTGACCCGAAACCCCCCCAGCTCCTGGCTGCTTCTTGTCCGCTTGTTTCAAAGGTTCACACACTGGGCAGTCCTGTCGTGCACAATTTTTCCAATGGGATATTATCTGTCTGGATGATGCACAATGAGGAACTGGACATGACTTACCCGCCTGGCAAGTGGTCATATGAGTTAAAACATTCTTCATTGTCTTGCAGTGAGGTAGATTACACTGAGGAAAAAAATATGGATTAGTAAAATTATGTAAAATACAAATTATCATAAAATGTGCAGCACTAATACCTTAACATTCAACAAATGGCCCACAGCAAAACCAAATACAAATACCTATACCATAATATCTACATTTGTAAGAAACTAACTGTTCCTAAGCCTAGACAGCAAATGTCAATTAAAATATTCTGTAAACCAGTGAATGAGTCACCAATGGTATTCAATCAAATAGGTCTATCAACTGAAGATGAGTTGAGAGCTGAGGAATTTTGCAAATTAATGAGAACCCCTGCATATACCATCTTCAAAAGGTGTAACCATGAACAAAAGGAATTCAGAATATTTATAACTTTCTCAGGTTATTTACAGTATCTTCATTTGGAAAGAACTAAAAAGAAAATAAATTCAGAGACAAATGGTAAGACATAACAAAAAGACAGGTGGATAGACATAAAACAACATGGTTCATGAGTACCCTGTATACCCATTGAATTCCACTGGTCATGGAGTAAAAAAAATCAACCTTTGACCAACATGACTTTAACCCTCAATGAGTGGAACCTGATTCTGTCTCACAATACCTGTACATAACTGGTAATGGTACACATTATTCTAAGTAGTTCAACAAGCTATGGAACAGAGTAAAAAAATATATATCACTCATGAACTTTGACCTTAACCTTTGAGACATGGTTGTTAATTTGTAATGGGGAGAAAAAACCCATATGCTGCATTAAAAAGGTCTAGTCAAAGTTCTTACAGTCAATATGGAGTGATAATCACAGACTTTACTAATATACTCCTAAACCTAATTTCTTCCTTCTACATTTACATTTATAGTAGATTAATATTTGTTACAGATTTCAGTCTTTTCCTTCTATAGTATTATACAAGATAGTTAAAATAAGGAACAAGGAGTTTCATTCAATTATAATACAGTATATATTGTTCTAAAAGTATCTGACAAATTTTAGAAAAATATCCTGCTCCCATTTACATACAATATTTTCTAACAAACAGTTCAGCTAAACAGAGAGATAAATGGTAAAACTCACGGGTTAAGAGCAGTCCTAAAGTCTCCTGGTGGGAAACTTATGATAAGTAATACACAGCAATTTATTTATATCTACTAGTGTTCCCATTGTCATTATAAATGGAAGTTCCAATCTACTTATCATTTATATTCCTGTCAAACTTTTGGGTGGAATGGAAAAAGGTTCTGTACTAAAATCCGAATATAAGTGAAAACAGTTGGGGAGAAAGTTGCAATACAAGAGTCCAGTAGTACTGTACAAAGCAAAAGGAGATGGCTAAGACAACCAGAAAAATATTATACAAAACTAACTTATACATCCTATATAAGCAGTATGGAAATCTATAAAATCAATTTACAGTGCAACAAAGAACTATTGTATTAATGTTTGTGCCAAATGTACTCATAAATAAATTTTGTACTCTAATTTAACTGTGTACATACATTCCATGAGAAGCAGAGGACTGACTACAAAATTCTTTTTCTAGCAAAGTGCCTAGCCAAGAACTTCTTACAGTACTAGCCAGGAGGGTCTCCTTACAGTACTAGCCAGGAGGTTCTCCTTACAGTACTAGCCAGGAGGTTCTCCTTACAGTACTAGCCAGGAGGTTCTCATTACAGTACTAGCCAGGAGGTTCTCCTCACAGTATTAGACAGTTCTGAAAGTTTAACTATCACACTTCACTCCTTTGACAGCTGGGGGCAGGTCTTACAATTATCCATTTCTCTTTGTCACAACCACCACCCCTCGAAGAGCAAGACAAGTCCCTCTATATGAAGCTCATGCCCCTAAGTGTAACCTCCTATCTCATCTCCAGAATCTTCTGCCAAAAGGATATTCACCAGTTCCAAGATTGTCTTAAAATTACCAGAAATTCAATGACTGAAAAGTCTGGAGACCTTGTCCAGACTTGAAAGATCGATCTAGAAACTTAACCCCAGAGATAAAAGATGATGGAGGTTTGAAAGCATACTTTCCTGCTGTGAATATTACTGAACACTAGTCTTCACCACTAATCATTCAAAGGCTGACCAAAGCACAAGACTCTCCAAGGCTCAATAATATTAACATTAAAACTTTAATAGTGGAGCCTGAGAGTACCCAAATCTTGTTAACATCAAACAGTATCATCATCAACAACGAGTGAAGAAACCATTGGGTTAAGGACCCAGGAAAGACCCATACCTTTATCATTGACCAAACATGAACTGAACTTTCATCAGAGACCAGTTCAGATACTATATGTGAAATTTCCTCACCATCTATTGATGCCAGTTTCCCTGACCAATGTTTTATGGTCAAGTGTACCTACCTAGTCATTATCCTGAGCTAATAAACCAAAAAAGTGAAACACTTGGTCCATACTTGTTCTGTACTCGCAAAACTATCACCTCCTTTGCCTTATCATGCTAGGGCACTTTAGGTAGCTTAAGGCAATCATGGAACCAGGTCACAGAAAAGTCTTACTTGCATCTTGGCACAATCACTACACCCATCAAGATTAAATAAATTCAGCTGGTAACAACCGCAATGACTCAGACATTTATCTTGGGTATCAATCATGTGGAGCGCTAACTCATTGAATGGGGGTTATGAATATCTTACCTTGCTGACTCATCTGAAATAACCCCCCCAAAAAAATCCAGATAATTAATCCCCACTACTGTTTTCATTATATTTGAAAGCAAAGGAAAAGTTACAATGTACTGTATTCCTCATTCAATGAAAATTGATATATTGTCAGTTTCAATAACATAAGCAGATAAATTGTTGCCATGCAATGGGAATAATTTATTTCAATGAAAGATGTCCTTTCTGGCAAGCAATATCTGGGATTACCACTTTCGGAGCAAAATCAAGTGGAAGAGGATACTGCATAGGAGAGGATAACTTAGACGCTTGAAGTGAGGCCAATGATCCAAGTACTCCCATTAAATGACCCAGTCCAGTGAAAGCTGGCAATATAATTCACTTGTGGTTCCAGCATTTCCAAATCAAACATCAAGAAGCACAAAATAATTTATATAAAAAAGAATTTTATGAACAATTTTGTGCCATAAACCAACTTCCAAATGGGATTACAGTGCAGTATCTTGATATTCCAATCAAGACTATAAAGGCATATCCTACTAACTGCCTGTAGGTTATATCCCACATCCAGGGTAATATGAACAGAGAAAAAAAAACTACACGTATTGTAACATGAGGTAATGGCAGCTGTACTGGGAAATATTGGCCCTTAATACTAACTCACTAGATAACCTCAAACTGGATAGTTAAGCAATTACAAACACCCTTGAAACATGATAAAAACACATCTAAAATGTACCTCAGCTCTACTTACATCCAGCATCTACAGGAGAACCTTTGTTTCTAATCCTTCCACAGACGGCAGCGTTGTGACCATAACCTCCCAGTTCTCAAAAGAAGTGCAGTATGATAGCCAAGCCCCAAGAAATGACTAGCATAATAATGAGAGTTGCTCGACTAGAAACTAGCAGAACAAAAAAATGGACCAGAATATTACAAGTACAGACCCCCAAATCCAGGACCACTGGGACCAAGACCGAACTGGTATCGAGGATTTTCTAATTTCCTGGGTCCTAGGTCATCCCTCTGTTTCTGGGAGGCCTTACCTGTTGACTATGTCAAGTTTTGCTTCTACTCACACAACTCAGCTGAACTTGTTTTACTTCTTAAATAACAACATAAGAGAAAACATTACTGTAAGCATACTTAAGTGAGGGTGCATTCCCATGTTAGGCCTACATGCATCAGATTCCCATAGCTTCACAGAAGTAAAGTTCATAAACAATTATTGCCTGATTGAATAAAATAGCCCAGTACAATACCTTGACCATCTTTATTTATATTTATTGTATTAAAAAATATCATAATTGTTTCCATACAGCTTTTGAAATCAATACAGTATATGTTAAATTAGCCAATGACTCAAGACAACTTACGCCATAAGTTGATTGTTCTCACATGGCCCATGTGAGAACAATCAATAGTTGCCTTAAGTTATCTCAAATCTTCGGATTGATTTGACCAATATTTATTTCAAAAATTATGTAAAAACTACAGTAATATTTTAATAAAAAATATAAATAAATATACACTAACCCATCCAACGCTAATTCTTTCTGGGAACTGCTGCTACTAACTAGAAGCTTCTGGAATGTCAAAAAAATATTTAACTCACTACTTTTAAATAAACTGTATCTTATGCAATTTTTTTATTATTATTTATACAGTGATGTTTTACTTTTGTTATCAAAGAAGTAAAATAAACATTCAACTGCATTTGTGTTAGTGTGGCCAGGGGAGAAAATTTGACCAAACACAGGGAAATAATGTCCAGTTTTTGAGGGTCTGAACCTGTACTGTAATTAACACCTGATGCCAAAATATAAATAAAATCTATACATTAGTGAATGAAATAGGAGTTTCAAACTTACAAGGAAGAAAAATTAATATCAAATAATAATTGCTAATCTGATCAAATTTTTCTAACATCTGAGTCAAAAAAATAAAAATGTAAAGTACAGTAATTAATACACTAATGTTCTTTATGACCAAAAACACAGATAAATGAGGGTCAAGCATAAGTTTTCTGCAAGTACCATCATCAGTAACTAACACTAAGCATTGGGTGAAACAGAAAAAAAAGTCACAAAAACAAACATTTGCTATACTTAAAACACACACAGACATAGGACAGACAACCCACCACACATGCATTCCCTCCCTCACTGAACTCACTCTCTGCTTAAGCAATATAATTCTTTCAACACTTCAGAAGAATCACATTCAAAGTGAAAAAATCTACAAGTTAGTAAGCCATGACAAACACACACATAAGGAGCAGAATAAAACCCAGAGACCAGAGTCCCTACGTTATCTACTCACCTGCCTCACCTCTCCGTTTGCCTGACTCTCACGACGCTGGCACTTGTGGGCATGAAGGAGGAGAACTAGCTGCTGTTGTATTAATTTTCTTTTCTCAGGGTCAGCTGGATTTGGTCTTGGTTGACCAGGCACCATCTGCCCTGAGCCACCAGGGCCACCACCCATAGGTCCTGGTGGGCCAACAGGAGGGCCACCAGGGACTCCCTGAGCACCAGGACCTGTGGGACCTGGACCAGGTTGGGGGCCCCGAGGCATAGAGCCCATCATACCCATCATTTCTTGATTGGGATAACGTGGTGGCATCCCCATCCCTAAAGGTCTTTGGCCAGGTCCCAGTCCAGCATTGGCCTGACCCACATTACCATCCATTCCTTGGCCAACACCTGGTCCTCCAAAGTTGTAACTTCCCGATAAGTTGGGTTGCCCAATACCACCTACACCAGGATTCTGTGGGAAAAAAAAGAAAAAATATGAATATTTATTTCAGTAAAACTTTATGTAACTGCTACAGTTTTAAGTACTGTACAAGTATTTACAAGATTCAGTTGATCTTGGCTCCCTGCCTGATAACTGAAGACCAAAGAAGATAAACAGCTATTTTTGGTGGGACTAACCACTGAAGTGGATTTTTTCAATATTCTGAATTTTGGGAAATATTAGTCAAGTACGGTACAGTTTCAGAAAATACATCATACTTTTCCTATCTCTCCTTTTTTTTCACCAAAACATCATGTTACCTGCTGCAATCACCTGGTTGTCATACAGATGTATTCAAGCTCTATCAGTCCAATAATCTGACAATGCATGCTCCTGACAACTAACTAACCAGCAGTTTTATTCCCACCACAAACATTTCCCTCTTGTGACCCCAGTCTAGTTACATGCCTGTGAATTCTTCAGTTAGCTAATTACCATATCCATGTGATAATTTGGGAACCACTATAATGTACAATAAAATGTTTACCATTGTGCACAAATATACGAGAATCCAGTCTAGGTTCCAGAACCTGGTCGTTGTTTTAAAAAATTTCCAAGGTCTAGCTAAATGTTTAATATTTATCTAATGTGATTTTTTTAAGTGTCACAAGTGTCAGACTGAGAGCAATACAGCCAACCCACTTAACTTCGCTTCAACTGACACTGCCATCATTTGCTGGGTCATAATCATGTGAGGTCAAGCAGGTCATAAACACTTTTGGCTTGAAATCATCAAGTGTCACCATCTCATCTTATTAGGACCTTTGTTAATCAAATCCTACCATGGCCTTCACTTTTGGGTGCATTCTACTGCATGCATGTGTGCTGTTTTATGCATAGCAAAAGGTATTAATCAATGCCAAAACTCAACTGCTTCTGGAATTTGTGAATATCCATTCAGCTGGGCTGAACTACTGTAATACTAAATCAAATGTTACCAATACCCTTACTTCAAAATTTTGCTAATACACAATGTAAATATAGTTTGATATAGTGCACAATTGTTATTCTTGGTATCTAAAATGTACAGATATACGGAACTTTTAGGTTTAGTCTCATTGCAAAATTTCATCACAAAAATATTATTTGAGCAAAATTTTTTACTCTTTCAACTTGAGTAATTTTGTACTGTTATTTACACAGTTTTCAAGTAGGATGCTATTTACTTTTACAAGCACACATTTTTCAACAGTACCAGCATTCTTTGTCAAGTTTTCCAATACCCTTGCCAGTACAATACTGCCAAATACCTTAGTGCAAGTATGCCATCTCTCTATAAAATAATATGAAAAAATACTGTACCTATCACACTCACCTGGTATCTAGCTAGGTTATATCCACATACCAAGTTTCAGTGAATTCTGTTGTTAGTTGTCAAAGTTATCACTTCCATTGACATATGTGCACAAGCACTGAGAAGCAAATAGTGCCCATTACTTTCCATAATGAGGAGGGAAAATAATATCTAAAAAACTTGTCTGAAATATTTAGTTATATCCACACATCAAATTTATCAGAGCAAATACAGTACACTAGAGTCCCAGTTATCTGGAGTCCAGGTAACTGGCAGATTCAACTAACTGGCACCAAAATGAAATACCTGGTATTGTACGGTTATAATAATAAAAAATAAAATCCTCCAAAATCAGCTAGAATCGTAAGTTTCAATACCACGCACAAAGGGGATGAGCTGCCATATTTATTGCCATTACTGACAATCAAATTAATACATAGCATATCATAAAATACTATACTGTACAGTAGTACATATTTTATATACAAAATATAACTCTTACCACACTCAAACAATTCTCTGGGAGACAAGACACAGTTCAGCCAGCCTGTTAACCAGCTGACTCAAAGATGTGACTGCTGCGCTGTGTGCATGATGACCTTACAACGGGAGGAATTGACCGATTGTGGTAATTACATCCATGGCAACTCATCAGCTTAGGCCATATGTTGCCGAATTAAAATAAAGGCTTAAAAAATAAAAATAAATAATGCGAGGTAAAAAACATAATAAATAACAAAAACTTTTGCAAAAATCATTTAAATATTAATATATAAAATTCAAAGCTTGTTGTGTAGAAGACCAGCTTCCTTCACAAAGGTTTGATGTCCCCTTCCATGCTACCCCCTACCCCAGCACCAAAGAGAGAGAGTAACACCCATCTCCACAATGAATATCTCTGAGACTGGGGCACTGCACCAGGTGTCAGACAATCAATGGGACCAGGCAGTCATCACAATGGGGAAGGGGAACTCTCTCCATTAAAAAACCATGAGTCAGCCGTGTGGCCAGAGTGGAGAGAGGCCAAAGCAGTCTCCTGGCAGCACAAGTCACTGATATCCCCAGGCACCCAATGCAGGATGGGTGTCGAAGAGCTTGTTTGTTCCGACAGCATCCCACCTGCATTGCCAACTCGACCGGATGGCAGCTCTTATTACTGGCCTCATATAAGATACAGGTAGAAGGGAATGATGTGCAGCAGGGTGAGAAGCAGCTGCTTTTGCCACAGCATCAACATGCTCATTCCCCTTCTCCCTCACAGAGCCGAGCACAGTCCCACAGTTATAGCCCACCATCTCCACATACATTCACTTGCCATTCAATCACACCCATTCTCTTCATTTTTATTATTTTATAGTTTTATATATTTTATTTTATTTCTAAGCCACATCATTCATATACTGTAAAGTGGAATAAGCGTAAAGCAGTACCGGGTACGATTTTCTGAGACACAAATTTGCGGGGTCAGGTTGTAGTACTGTGCATTGTAGGATTTATTGGGGAATCCTAAGAGTGAGGTTCAACTAAACTAAAGCGAAAATATCTTTACCTGACACCTCTCGATCCCAGTAAGTGCCGGATAACTGGGGTTCTACTGTATATAACTATTTGTTCAAGTCATCACAATCAAAATGTTGCTGTAAGAAAAAATAAGGTGATCAAAGTGGCCATAACCCTTAAATAAGAAGGAAAATACTGACCATTAAACCCAAAGGCATTCTTGTTGGGTTTTAACCACAAACTAATTACGAACTATTAAAATTTTAATTAACAGTCCTATATACAAACACACACATGGAAACAAAAGGAGCCATAGTAATCAAATGCAGGAGAAAACACAGACTATTACCAGTACTGTACAGTATATTTATCAGAGAACTTTTTGGGTTATATGTATAAAAAAGTTTCAAGGAAATTTGTTGCTATTCATCAAGTTATTGCATATAAAAACCAACACACCCAGAGAAAAATAAAAACAGCTGCACCTCCCTAAAAAAGGGAAGGAAGGGGAGGGAAACAGTAGTTAATGTACTGAACTCATAAAAATCTCATTGGGTTATTCTGTATCTACACATAATGTATACCAAGTTTCATAAAAATACTGTACACTGCTATTTCTCCTGAGTTCTATTCACAAAGCCAATGTGCTGATTTTTTTTCAGTCAGATGTGTGCCGGCATAGGGTAACAAATAGCCTTTATAAAAATGAGGAGGGGGAAACCCACATGATGTATGTAGTGTAGCCCAGGTTAACCTGACTAGTAAAAAACTTGATTATAAAACGAATATACGATCCAGTAATGTGATGGTCTCATCAGCCACATTCTTAAGTTTTGGAACCGTCAAAACACAGGAGGGGGAGTGGTTAGGCCTCCCGACCCAAATAACCTCCAAGAGTAGCTAACACTTGTACTATAGAAAAACAAGAGGTACTAGACTTCAAAACAACCTTTGAGCATGAGAAAATTCTACCTCTCTGGGAGCATAATTAGAAACCTTTCTTGTTAAGGGGAGAGTATTATATTACTGTTTAGGGCCAACAAAGGTTATTGGCAGAGGCATTATTGAACAAACTATATACAATACAGCAAAGCCTTGAATAACGACGGTAATGTGTCCTCCAATATTACAGTGTAAGGTGAATCATCATATCGTGAATCATTATTTACCATTAAAATAAAGCAATAATAATGAGATGCGTTTCAATGTCTGACCTTTTCATATCCTTTGTGTGGCTTTTTACTTTCTTCTCCCCCAAAACAATAATATTAATGAAAAATGCAAACTATATTTTTCAAATGTTTATGAATGCGCCTTATACAATATAGTATACAGTAAATAAATAATAATATGGTCACACAAGAGATGGTGTAACAGCACCATTTTTACAGTATAACAAATATTCATCCAAATGTTTAATACTTATGTATAATACCAAATTATTCAACAATGATTCAGTAGTTATTCACCAAGTTATTTAACAATGACTCAGTAGTTATTTAACAATGACTCAGTAGTTGTTAATGTCATACATGCTGAGGTCTATAACGTCATCAGAGGTTGAGCCAGGTCAAGCTGATTTAGCAAATACCTCGCCCGCTCCTCCTTGACTCTCACGCTCTGAGCGAGAGGAGGGAGCAGGCAGACCCATATCACTTGTTACCCAGTGAACACCTCACTTACGTGTTCTCATATATACATTAAGTGCACTAAGACACTTCCCCTAGTAAAGAAGGCATAATATACTCTCAACCGAACTAAGTACCTGTGAAACTATATTTTTCTACAATAGAGAAAAATCAGCAAAGTGTTTACTTCAGCCAAGCCACTTACTATTTCCAGAACAATTATATATATCTGTGTGCGATATATATAAATAAAGGACAATGGTTCTTCATCCTGGTTGTAGCTGTAGTAAAATGAATGTAACAAAATGAATACTGTATATATGTTTTCAGCATGTAATGTCATTTAATCTTAATAAATGGAACAATAGAAGTAGCTAACCACTAATGGCAAAGGAAAAAAGCGAGATGGATTGGGAACGCCAACAAATACTCTAAGTGCGCATGCAAGGAAACAGTGTAGATTATTAAAATACAAAAGAGGAGATGAGACAGCATTGTTGTTATCAGTTTACACCCATAATGTCAGTTATCCACCTGAAACTGAAGAAAATATGACCCTGGTTGTTGTTGTAGTAAAATTAATGTAAAAAATATGTGTTTTAATTAATGCTATTTAATGTACCGTAAAAGTAACCACCGATATTAAAGAAAAATACGGTAAGTGAGACATAGTGGAACACCAACGTATACGTGAGCACTCAATGAAACATAGCGTCATTTATCTTAAGAATATACACAAAAGATTCATTACTGTTTATTACTGAATATGTATTGATTGAATTAATCTTTATGCAGTACGTATATACAAAATGAACAATACAATTCATTAATAATACGTAGAATTTCAAAATAAACAAGAGACGAGACGGCATTGTTTTCGTTAGTGTTTACACAAGTGACGATGGTTCTACATATGAAACTGAAGAAAATAAGACCCTGGTTATAGCTGGAGTAAAATTAATGTAAAAAAAAATGAATATATATGTTTTAAGTAATGTTATTTAATAAAGAGAGATGGATTGGGAACGCCAATGTAGGTAAGTGCGTACATGTGATAACACATCGTCATTTCTCTACATAAGAATATGAAAGCAACACTTATTACTGTTCATTATGTTTTAAATAATACTTACGAATGTAATACAAAAATTCTTCGTGTTGAGGTCATTTGCATTTTTCATGTCCCTGTTAATTTTAATGCTTCATTCTGTTAATGGATCCACTTCAGAAAATATGTTCATTACTTGCTCCATATAATATCCACAGACCTCTCACCTTTTCATATCGTTTTAACACGTCTAGTTTCTCGGCTAAGCTTATACACTTTCCTTTAGCTTTTGAACCAGCACTACCATCACTTGCTCTCTTGCTCATGTTGAAAAGGGACACAAAAATTAAATAAGAAACCCGAGAAAGTTCTTCTCCTTTTCCTGTTCTGATGCGTGAAAACCCAAGGCCCACCAGCTGCGACTGTTTACAGCTAGACCCCGACTTACGACTGCTTCGACTTACGACCGCCGCAGTTGTGACCATTTTTTTTTTCAAATGATACACGCATTTTCTATACCGAAACGTTTCCAGTTAATGTAGTCTCCATGTATAATTAGAAAATTATGGGGGCCCCATGTGCATTCAGCTGACTACATTAAAGGTAAGTGCTCAGTCACACTGTATCCATTCCTCATTATTTATTACTTTCACTGTACTGTATCCATTCCTCATTATTTATTGCTTTTACTGTACTGTATTTCATTGTAGATTTTTTATTTAATTTTATCTATGTCGGACTTACGACCTGGATTTGGGTCCCTAACCCCGTCGTAAGTCGGGGTCTAGCTGTATACTAGTGATGCTGGCGTCACCACTTACAAGCCCGGCAGTTTCCATACACAAGGAGCGGATTTTTTATTTGTATAATACATTTCAAGATTTAGTTATTACAATATTTATATGAAAATTTAATTCATTATGTTATTTTTTTATTATATTATCGTTGTAAATACGAAGAAAATAATGGTGTAAATTGAATAGGGACCAAAATTAACCAGAGTCTTAAATATGAATTGTCGTTATCAGAGGCTTCCCTGTAGTGGAGTTGACAGAAAAAGAAATGCCGCTTATTAGGGAAAGACAAATTTAGGCACTTGAGGTTTTCGAAGTCTTAGACAGAATCCCTGGAGACAAGATCTTGTAGCCATTGGACAGACCATGAGCCAGCCTCTCTCTCTAGGTGCCTGTAACATGTAGATAATATCTGGTGACTTGGTGGTTTACTGTATGTATATTAACTTAATTTAAATGATGAAGAACCATTGTCCTTTATTTATATATATCGCACGACGTAGTATCAGATCACCGGGACGCTAAACGAATTTTTGGTTTCTAAAGCTTAGCGAAGAAGTACCAAAACGTTAAGCGGGACTACATTAAGCGTGTACTTATTGTACCTATAAAGTATCTGGACAAATATATTGCACTTGGAAAGCAGCTATGAACTTTTTTTAAGTGATGTCTATTCACCCTTAAAACAAGTATACTGTAGTTAACCAAATTAACATTTGATGAAATACTTATTTTTTGAGTAAGTCATCATAAGACAAAAATTAAGGAATAGTCTTCTTTACTGAATTTCAGAAGGCAGAAACACTAGCTTCCCTACTGTCTTACATGCAAGATACTACTGTACACCATTTTTTATATTTATTAGTACAGTATACTATACGGTATAAGCTTCCCCCTTCTTTAAACTAGCTCAGGTGGACCCGAGTTCTAACCACTGAAAATCCTGGGAAAGTTAATTAGGACTTCTTACAATGTAGCTATAAGGGAAAACTGTTCTTTCTTAATACCATCAAGCTAACTTCCCTCGTTCATTTTACAAGTTTACCAGGTATCTTCACATTACCCGTTGAATATACGTTATTCTAAAATTTATATCTGGAATCTATAGTATTTGCTTAGCCACTTCATGTACAGAATAAGTCTTCATCCCCTAAACTCTTGAGATCGGTAAATTTTTTGAAACAAAATGCCTTGGCCAATCCTCTGAATTGTTTGACTGGGATGAAATACTGTGGAAATCATTACGAGTTACAATTCAGATGACTGCAATGAATTGGAGAGTGTGAAAACAATCTTGAAGTTCTGAGTGACATACACTACCAACTAGAGTTGCACTAAGAAAAACAAAGTAAATAAAAAATAAAATAAAAATGGCCACACAGGCATTCACCCGACAATCTCCATGATAATTTTAAGCTTCTAGTATTATCCTGAGGTACTGGAATCAATTCCTCATACTCAGGAAGATGCCTCATAAGTAGGGACCAAAGAACATCCCCAGTAAATTAACCTTGCAAAACGGGTCTCAGAAAGGTCAAACAAAATACCAGTAGATGCAGTCCTTATCAACTATGAAACTAGGGTATTCCACATTCATACTCACCATCAGTAACAAACCCTTCAAAACTAGGTGGCCAGCATGTCTAGAATATCCACAATTGTATAGTAACTTGTAAAATTGAGAACAGCTACACGAGACCATGTTACCAACCACTCTTTGACTAAAAATTGTAGAGGGAAGTTGAACAGGATTCACACAAATTTCAGGAAAGGAAATCACAACCTATCAAAGTACTAGGGCAAAAGAGAGCCACTAATACAGATATCTCAGAACCACTTCAGCTTTAAAGTCACTTGCAGCAAAAGAGGAACAAGATCAACCTGTTCCCAGTTCTTCCAATCTAAAATACATCCACTCCTGCAAAAATTGGCACACAATGATTGGAGGTCAACACTTCTCTAACACAGCAAAAGTGCTCATCAAGGAAAAAATCTCATTTTACATCTATTTGGATGATGTCATGACTATTCAAACATGAGTCTTCAGACCTTGAGAGTACCAGCAATATTTTACCATGTCCCTTGAATCAACCTTCTTTTTGCTACATCCAAAGGAAGAATGTTGAAAACTTTAACCCACAGAACACTATTTGCTTAAACTATCCAGATATCCCAAGTCATCAATTGCCATCACTAAAAACTTTGTGACACAAATTGACTGGAACCAAGTGTCAAGTCTAAACCATAACCCTATACAATGTCAGGGTCAGTACCAAGGAACAGAAGGACTGAAGCACAAGCTCTAGCTCTGTGATTCTATAAAGTGGTTAGCTACAACACTAGCCAAATCCTCGGCCTCCAGATTGGGAAGCTAACCATTTCTCTGGAAACAGAAAGATCTAATACAAAAGTCAAGAGAACTCTGCCCCATACCTTAAAATACTGTAGCTAATGTAAAACATTCGACTACACGCTTTATATTCCTACAAACCCAAACAGTCCATTGCATAACAAACCTTGCAAAATGGGACAGAACCTGTGTAATGCTTAACAAAAGCCTTAAGTCCAATGTAACCACCATTATCCACTATCATGTACTGTACTGATTAAATATTCTTAAAAAAAAAAAAAAAAAATACAGGTTGACAACCCTTTATCCGAAATTCCGAAAACCGAAAAGCTCTAAAAACCGAAAGTTTTTTGTGGGGCTTTTTTTTTTTTAACAGGGATTATTAGCCCACCCGGGCACAGATCAGTGACCCACATCGGGGCCTGGGGGGCGAAAATGTAATAATAATTATTCATAGTAAATAAATTTTTTAATAAAAATACACCAAAATAAAATAATAATGATAACAATAATAATAATAATAACAAAAAAATATAATAATAAAATTAATAATAATAATAATAATAACAATAATACTGTAATAATAAAATAATAATACATTAAAGAAATACAAGAATGAAAAAAAGATCAAAAGTGAGAAACACGACCTAGACCTATGAATTATTATTATTATTATAATTTTTATTATATTTTAGACTTCCAGGCCCCAATGTGGGTCAGTGATCTATGCCCGGGTGGGCTAATACACATAAAAAAAAACCGTAACCATTCTGAAAACCGAAAAATTCCGAAAACCGAAATGCCTCTGACCCCAAGGATTTCGGATAAAGGATTGTCAACCTGCACTGAAGTGCACATTGCAAGAGTAACAAGCAAACAACTTACTATGACTCAATGAAAGGAATTTCAAGTATATTGGAAATAATCCAGACTTTTCCCTTCTGGGTTGCTATCCTGCAGTAACCCTGAAACAACGGTGATTGTAAATAAACGAGAAACGCCAATTTTTCTTGTAAAGACAATGATCATCTATATAATCCGGATGTTTCCACATCTAAACTTTTAGTGTGGCACCTAATTTCTGCTTGAGTGAATTATTGTGACTTGTGGCAACTTTTCCTTCCCCATATTGGTCCTTCCCTGCACCAATAGTGTTGTTTGTCATCACGGAGGAAGTACCTGGTATTTCCAGATACGCATCATGTGGAGACCCCTGCCGCAGTAGTGTTGCCTTTACACCCTGATAAATAAGTAAAATATGTGTGATGCACATGTGCCAGGTAGGAGAGCATCACTAACACGTGCACAAGGTGTAGGAGAATGAATTAATGCCGATGATTTGGACCGCAAAATCATCATGGAAAAGCAATAGTACAACAGCACTGCAAATGAACCTTTGTTTGTTTTTGCCCTTACCAAGTTGATGATCCATGTCCATAAACTGTCCTTTATGATTACTGAAATAACTACAACCATCTGAGCACATCTGTGTTTGGGATGTATACCTGTAATTGTTACACCTCAAATCTGCATTCCTTATAAGCCTAGTCCTATTATGACTCAGTCTAAATTATAATACTCTAAAATGAAAATAAAAACTATACCAGTACTATATAATTATTTTCATCTCAATACAGGTATTTGTTTAAAATATGTTTGTCATCATAATAAATGGTTTCCGATTTATTGAAATGTTTCAGTCGCCTAAAATGTCATGGAAAGGAGAGAGGATGAAGAGGTCAGAGAAGTGATACCTTCTGATACAGCTTATCCTTCTATTTTCAAGTCAAATTACAAATAATATATATTGTATTTTTCTATGATTAAAGATGTTAAGTGTGAGGACTCGTACACCATAAGAAGCCAACCATATGAGAACAAAGAATACTGTATAATAATGAATCAATAATAAAACCAGGTCCTCCTGGGCACATAAGCAATATCTTTCCTCCCCTTGTTTGTAGCTCTTGTTAGGCACACTTGTTCCTTAAGATTTCATTTAGGGATTTGGTTGTAATACAAAAGTAAGAAGAGCTAATTAATAAATCAGTCCAAGCCAAATGCCAAAGGTTTGACCTAGCCTATTAGGTGCCCAGAACTATCTGTTTAGGAAAGCACCATACCAGTAAACAAGAAATACACTCAGCTGCCAAACTAAAGACTGGGACTTACTAACATATGACTGACCCACAAGGCACCCAATGGGGAGCAAACAGTCCAATATAAAAAGCACCACAAGTGACTACTCAGAAGGCATAGTTCACAAAATGATAAATATTTCAAGACATTAAACTACAGGAAGAATTCCCACCAAAAGAGGAAAGCTAATTACACAGCAAGATGGAGTATCAAGTCAATACTCCTCCCTTCTATCAATACCTAAATGAGATCTTACTTTTAAGTAGGCCCCTAAGCATGCCTTGAGTGTTAGTGATAAAGGTGAGAAGAAAGTGAAGAGGGCAAGGATCATAGTGACCCTAGAAAAGAAAGTTAAAGTGCTCGATAAACTAGCACGTGGCAAGAGTGTAGCATCAGTGGGATGTGGGTATGGGGTTAAATGAATCCTCAATTCATATGATTAAGAAAAGTGAGGCTACAATAACGGATAGTCATTCTGAAACTACTTTAATGATATTCACTTCAGAATAAAGCCTTTTTCCGAACAGGATCCTGAATATCTATGGACAAGCCTTAGACCAGACCCCATTACTGGTATATAAACAAAAAGGCGAGTACTCAATGTCGAACGATGCCGGGTAGTTCTGGGTCCAGACAATAGTATGCCAGTTACTAGCAACAGGCTCATTAAACAATTTAAAACAAATTATACAAAATAAAATACCTAGTATAGAATACCTTGCATAAAAAAGTCAACTAGGATATGAAGCATGAACTGATGTGTAGCTGAGACACTCTCGAGTTCTTGGCTTCTAGTAACCTACTCATCAGTGCTAAACCCATGTTAGGTACTGTACAGCAGTGGAGTCGGAAGAGATTTCACTTCTAGTTCTATAAGTATACTGTATGACTGATTTTCTAAAATGTAGTTCCAGTGGCACAAGTGTGAGTGTATGTCGTGTTGGTGGAAAAAATATTATAAATGTGGCTAATTGAATACAGTGCTCTCCTCCTGTCATAAAGTTCATTGGTTCATGCCCTGGATGCCCTCAGTTCACCCGTCAATAGGTACCATGCCTAACTTTACAGCTGAAGAATGAATGCAGCCGACTGCAGTGCCAGTAAGACAGCCAAATGTCAAGTCTAAGAACTTAATTCCACTTTTGAGTGTAACAATTTCAGCACTTATAATACTAGTTGTAAATTGAGCAAACCCCAAACAAACTCTGGGAAAATTTAAGATATGACAAAAATGACTCACCTGTAATCTTGGCCCTAGTTGTCCTGGACCCATTCCTGGGTGTCGAGGACCCATCCCCTGAGGTCCAGCTCCAATGGGTTGTGGCGACTGCCCTCGGAGATTCGGTGGAACCATGGGTCTGTTTAGGCCAGGCAGTGGACCATTTGGCATTCCCTCGTTCATTTGGGATGCCATGGGACCACTCATGTTCATTGTGGTTACAACACCTTGCGACTTATTCATGGAATTCATCGTGTTCATAGTGTTTATATTGGTCACAGTATTCATACCACCAGCCATGCCCGCACTGTTTGCCATACTACTGAGACCCATGGATGTGTTGGTATTAACAAGGCTCATGGAAGATACTGCAACACTAGAGGCCATGGACATTGACATGGTTCCTGTCACATTGGCAGCCATTGAGTTAGCTATACTATTGGGCATAGTGTTCAAGTTATTAACAGAGTCACTCATAGTTAGTTGTTGGCTAGATGTAGGAACACCACTCATTCCCAAATTTGTATTTTGAGGTGACTGCATCTGTCCACCGTGGGGACTTTTGGAATTAGTCAACGCATTAACTATCATATTGCTTTGGTTGGGCATATTGTGGGGCCCAGTGGCCATAGCATTATTTCCAGCCATGGAGTGCGGTGGGGTTTTAGTCTGGAGGAGGTGCGTCAGCTGTTGGGGGCGGTCTCCAGGGCCACCACCATTTCCTTCCATCATACCATTAACACCTCCCCCACCACCACCTCCACCACCCTGAGAGTCGCCTGGCCACATCAGGTCATCTGGCAGAGCATTCTCCAACATTGCAGCAAAATCATCTGAAAAACAGAAACAAAATTAATATTTGTATATGCTTCTAAACATTGTCATATTCTTATATTTATAGCTATAAATAGCATTTGCTACATTCACGTGCAGAGGGCATTTGGTAGCTTAAAATAATGGAGAGTCCATGGTACCTCAGTTAATATTTCCCAGGTACCACTGAATTCTCAAGGTACAAGAGTCAAGCTTAAACACTCAAAGAGGTCCACCATAGTGTGTCTTAAAATTTATCACAGGTAATAATAATACCCCTGTATAAAGTCTCCTCTCCCCTCCCCTTTCTCTCTCACAGCATAATAAAAATAATCTTGCTCCTTCACATCCGAAATACTTGGCACAAATTGTGAAAGAACATTACAATATTAATTATGTAAAGGAAGGGCTACATCACATGACCAATGACCATACAATAATATAACACTTATAAAATGTATAAATACAGTACTGTAGACAGATACAGGACACAAAGAACATGCATATACTGTACAGCATAAGCATGTTATTTACATCTTCAGATGTGAATTACACAAAAGCGCTTGGGAACTTCATGTTTTATGGTTTCCTATATGGCTATCAGCATATAAATGGGCCACGCACACCTCCAGTGATTTAATTGCATATATAGTATATGGAGAAAACAAATTATTACAAGTGCTGTACCCTGTACCATACTCACCAAAGCATCACAGAATCTTTAAAAAAAATGAGACTTTGCAAGGTGAATCACTCGGTTAGGGGCCTCTAGAATTTTTAATTTAAATTCTTGGGAGATTGTTTTTGTCTCCTTTGCCTTACTAAGCAAGCTGGCTGTTTTCTTTCCCCTGGAGCAGACATTATAGTGGCATATCACACAACACTCACAACCACAAAACCATTGGCAGGGAAAATGAAGAAGCTAGGTGTGCCTATGATGACTCTTTAAGCTGTGTTCTAAATTCATCTTCATAGCTTCAGACCTACAGCATTAACCGAAAAGATGTAAAAATTAAAACAAGTGTAACAACTATTACTGTACTGAAATGGAAAAATAATTACATACAATATGAAAAAATCACCAAAAAACAAATACGTATACTAATACAATGTGACGCAATCACTTAACAAAGGCAAGCCACTCGACTGGTGGTAAATCCGGATTGGGAACTCACAATCCAGCATGAGGCATTTGGATTTATGAATGCACCCAAGCATCACCTAAATTATTGCATAACTTGAAATATATACAGGTAATGATGTTTTGAAATCTCAACACTGTGGTTTAAATGTAGTGTAAATTATGTGAGTTTTTTCATGTTACATATGAATGTTTACCTATCTCTACAAGAATTTATTGTCTAAAAGCTGGTCTTTTGGGTATTTATTTAAAGTATTTACTACGGTATAGTCATACACATCCACCTAGATGTGAATAGGTACCTCACTTAACAGTTGGAGAAAGCAAAGGCAATCAGGTGTAGAGCCATCAAGTGTGTCCCCTTGTGTACCAAAACAAGGGCTTAGTACTGTACAGAGCATATAGTTGTATCTTTACTGCCCCTAATGGACCATGTGGCCTATGAGATCCACTTTCCCTAATCATGAAAGATATGATTACAAATACTATAGTATTAAAGTTACTATACCGTAAACAGCACACAATTGCCAAGCAACAACTAACAACCCACAACAGCCAGCCACCAAGCACCATCTACTACACCCATTTTTATCACTGTTGTGACACTAAAACACTAAGCATGTAATAAATGTAAGAATGTATAAGATAATAATGTAAGTTGTGGTAATGACAGATTTACCGAGAGGCATGTCCATGTTCTCCCTCTACACATTTAGAAGGTTTTCATTAATTGCTGCATAGCCAAAAGTAATTAAAACGTGGTTTGATTTTTCTTATAAAAGCATTAAGAAAAAACAAAATGCTGGTACAGTAATCCTGTGTTTTTGTGGGTTTCTTTATCGCGGACCATTCACGTTTTTTTAACCAAAAAATTATATATACAGCTCCTCCCCGACTTACGCCGGAGTTAGGGACCCAAATCCAGGTCGTAAGTCGAAATGGTCTTAAGTCGAAAATGATTAAATGATACATAGAAAATCTAAAATGGGTATCTCTTTTTCTTCTCAGCACCACAAAACTCACACTTTTAAGCATGCTAGCCATTTTAAAGTGAATTACAAACGAAAATTTTATCTGTGTACTGACGTTGGGACTCGAAAATACGTAATTTGACAAAATTTTGGTACGACTGAGGCAGGTCGTATTTATACTGTAAATGTATACTGTACGGATTTATACTGTAAAAAAAAGTCTGGTGTTATTTTGTGGCATTTGCCTCATAGCTAACACACTTGGAGTTGCAGAGAATGTGGTTGGATCACCTGAGGACTAGGCACCTCAGCTTATTTCATTTGATGATTGTATGTGCTTACTCTAACCTAACTCCTCCCAGTAGTGTTTAATCATCACGTGAAATAAGCTGGAGTGACAAGTCTTCAGGTGCTCCATTAGCTTATGAAGGCAGAGTCTAAGAAGAGGCTTACTCTTTTAACATGTGTAAATGTTATTGTCATCCACAAACATAGCCAACTAGTGATAGAAAAGTATTTTAAGCTTCATACTCAGAGAAGCTCAAAACTTTTTCCTGTGCCTTACAAGGCTAGTCAGCTAGAAGGGCATGGATCACCCACAATATAACCAACTGGTTTACCTATAGCACACTGCATTAAGGTGGGGCTGCCAGAGGACAGTAAAATTATCCTTCTTTGAGATAACTGCTCAGCTCACTGTTTGGAGTATAGTAGTTGGATACCATCAACTGTACTGTATTACCATTTCTTTTAATTTTAATTCTTTTGTTATACGGTGTGCACATGTATAATTTTTATTCCAAAACCTGGAGGGCTTGGACTCAGGCATTCTGGATTTTCAAGGTAATACTGTACTGTACTTTATTACTGATACTGTAGCTGCCAATGCTCAATGGTTTGTCCTTGCTAAAAGGAAATAAAACTTCAAGGATGATTTGTTTTAATTCAGCAGAGCAAGCCAAAAGCAAGCAAAGCCAGTGGCATACCCGAGTGGAAAAGTGATAGTAGCTAGTGCAGGGTTTCTCAACCAGGGGGGAATTTCCCCCCTCAGGTTTTCAGGGGGAACTGATACTAATATGGAAAAAATAAAGGATTTTCAGTATTATATGCATATTATTTGGAATGCACTTTTTGAGGAAGACAATCTTGGAAAGGAGGGGGAATGACATTCTGACATATGGTGAAAGGGGTGCATGGGGCAAACAAGGTTGAGAACCACTGAGCTAGTGTATCTGTAGAGTAAGGCAAGAGTTTGCTGTCATTGGGAGCTGTTCACAAATCCATGAAATGAAAACAAATTCAGCATTGGACAAATTTGCCCAAATTAATGATAGATGCTTATGATCCGGGACATATACAAAATATGATAGTATTTCTTAGACAAACACCCTATTCCATATGCCTTCTTTTTAAAACTTAATCCTGACAATATCATCATATCATTGTTAAAATTAAATTTAAACATTAGGAAACAAGCCTGTGGCACAATGATGGCTTGCCCATCTAATGAGGTTAAAATGGTTTCTCAACCCCCTGAAGAGTTTATCAGTAATTAATACTGCACTGTACTACAAAGTTGCTCAAGACATGACCCCAGGTTAATATCCTTGGGAACTTGTGGAAAGGCACAGTCACAAGAGTTTATAAATAAGACCAAATTAGCACAGCCAGTATACATTTGTTTTTATAGTAATACTGTATCATTAGCATTTGAAAAAAAGGATTCCAAGCCATAAGACTTATAAATACATTTACCTATTCACCACACCCAATGTTAATGAGCAGTATGAGCCATTGTCAAGGAATAATCCAAGAACTGGACAACCCCAGAACATAATCTGCAAATTACTGTTTAATAGACAGAAACAAATGGCATAAAGAAACTTCCCATAGCTTCACCCTGCCCAGGAATCGAATCCAAGTCTACTCACTTACAAGTTAAGTACTGTATATCTAATTACCGATACAGTACTGTAGTTACAATCCAAACAATATACAGTACTGTATATCTAATTTAAAAAAGGAAGTGACCATTGAGCCGGGTCAGACAATAAAATAACTCGAGGCCGATTGAGCTGGATCACCTGGTAAAATAGCCCACTGCTGTATATAGCTGGGCTGTTTATTGTTTTTACCAATGATATAGAAAGGTAAAATAGCTCAAGGACTTCTGAGCCAGGGTCACCTCGTTCACACTTACACAGGTGAGCATCCTTCCCTTACCTGTTCCAGAAAAATGCCAGGTGACCACATGACCTAACCTGATTTGAGGTTAGGTGCCGGTATATCTTCGATAAAAACGATAAACAGCCCTTTTGCATACAACTGTAGGATGTTTTACCAGGTGACCCAGCTCAATAGCCACTTCCTTTAAAGAATTAATGATATACCAAATGAGAATACTGTACGTACCCGTTTATAACACATCTAATAAATCAATGAGATGCCTCGTATGTGTCACTCAAACAGCTTGGAAATAGGAAACAGTACAGTATATTTATGTACAGTACCATGCCATAAAGTGACCTTATATTTCATGAAAAATTCCCTCACAACATAAGGCAAATCTTAAAAAATATTTCCTGGTTCACTAAATGCAAACTTATTAATTTATTTCCAAAACCAATTAAACATGCACGTAGAGACTCTTAACACACTTGCAAACAAGCAGACTCGCTCTTTTGCACATACTGTAGCTACACAACCTGACAAGCATAAAAACACACACAGTGGCTGAGTCTTCCACCATCTTCCGGAAGTCGGTCAAAATTTTGAGTGAAAATTCTAATCTCAGTTAAATTGCTATGATAAGCAAGCCAGTCCCTAAGTTAAGAGAGGGCAGTGGGAGGCAGGAGGAGACCCACCAGGCATGGGGTAGCCCCATGAGACCATTGTGGTCAGGATTAGTGACCCCATTATCACCCTGTGTTCGTACGCAGAAAATTTCCATGCAACATTGCCCTGCCACTCCACACCCCTACCAGGTCTTCAGTTAAGCAGCAGCACTCACCAATACCGCACCTACAGTGTGACATTGTCTTCCCTCTTGTTACCAGCCAGGAAAGCAACCTATCGATTGCTTTTTCTTATGCAAACAACCTCACACATCATAGACAGGACATCAGCGATAAGGAAATTCAAGGAACATCAAAATATCTCAGAGTTCTATAAAACTTTAGTGGTAATGGGAGAGGAATTTATCCAAAGGATAAATGGAGAGCACCTCCATGACTGACCAGCTCGTATCTAAGAAAGGATGGAAAATAACAGGGCAGTAATCTGATCCATCACCAAGACAATCACTTTATGTGGAAAGCAAGGATTGGCACTGGCAGGGCACAGAGACAATGCCACTGATAGGGCACAGAGACAATGCCACTGCAGAATTAGGAAACGGGGAACTTTCAAACACGGGTTGATTTCCAAGTATACTGTAGCATCAGGAGATAAACTGCTGAGTGAGTACTGCTGGTACTTCAAGAGGGGTGCTCCAAAAAGGTTACCTATAACTCCAAGACCATCCAAAATTAACTTATGAAAATTTATGGTCAAAGAAGGTGGTAGCATTTTTGCTGTGATGGCAGATGAGGCGACTGATGAAATTAATACCTAGCAGCTGCCCTTGGTTCTATGATGTGTTGATAGTAGCAGACAGATCCAGGAGGAGTTTGAAGGGTATATATTACTAATGCAAGTCAGTATCAAGAGGCCATTGCAAGTACAATATAATAAAAACAGCAATATCTGACCTTGGACTTGACTTAACATGTGTGTCGGCCAAGAATATGATGAGGCAGGGAATATGGCAGGACCTTGCATAGGTGCTGCTGCTGCAAAGAATAGCAGATCATCAGTATTTCCATTGTATAACTCATAAGTTGAACCATCTGTGTAGTGAATAACTGCAGTCAGCAAGTTATTAAAAACACAATGGACACCCTGGAAAAACTTGCAATATTTTTCAGCTTCTCACCAAAATGCCAGAACCTTCTTGGAGATAAAGTGAAAGAGCTCTGCCCAGGATCAGAGGGAGAAATTGCTGAACATGTGTCACAAGGTGGATAGCCAACACAGATGCCATTGAGGGCTTCCTAAAGGAAAATAAGAGACTCAACACCCACTAATTTTATTTTAGATGGCCCTGTTTGGAAGTCAGACAGTTTTAGAAGTTAAGAGCCGCCCAACACACACGTACAAACATCACACACACACTCATGTCATGTACCCTTACACTGTAATTAAGCACATCATTTTACACACACACACACACTCAATTACAAAAATAATGCACAGGCAATAATAAAAAAAAAGTATCTGCAAAACAATCTATTGCACTTACACAAAAAAACACCAATAATATTTGGCATTGTACTTACATGCGTACATACACAAATAGGCAAAAAAATCAATAATAATAATTCACAGACTTTTACATACTGTACTGTACATGCACATAGCACACTGTATATACTCTACTCATCTGGGGGTGTTGACTGCAGAATGCCATGTCACACTGGGTACAGTAATAACATCAGAGTTTACAATGCCAAGGCCTTCAGTGTCAGATCAAACAAGGTCATGGACACGTGAGTGTGAAATGTAGTGAGGTGCTGCTATTACAGTCCTTAATCATCATTATTTTTTATTCTCCTTCTATTAGGTAGCTATAGAAGTACAGTACAGTACTGGTATAGTTTGGCATGTACCTATATACCAGTACTATAGATACCATACAGGTAGTACCGGGTAGGCAGCTAATAAGGAGGGAGGTACTACCACCTGGTAGGATATTGGAAGCATAATGTGTTGTCTAATGATAGACCCTGCTGCCATATGGCACCACAAAAATTGTGACCAAGTCCCAGGTTGCTAATCTGACTTTCTGCCACATTTACACACAATTGCAGGGTCTCAATTGTTTCTCTTACTTTGATAACACAACATACATAATTTTATATAATTTCTCTCTTGATTTTTTTCTTTTTTATTGTTATCATTATTATGTTATTATTATTTTTAATTGTGTATTTTTTATTATAAATTTTATTTACTATGAATTAGAATTATTATTAACATTTTTGCCCCCCAGGCCCCGAAGTGGGTCAGTGACCTGTGCCCAGGTGGGCTAATCCCTTTTTATATATATATATATATATATATATATATATTATATATATATATAAAGGGATTAGCCCACCCGGGCACAGGTCAAACGACCCACAACGGAGTCTGGGGGGCGAAAAAAAAGAACGGAAAGAAATTGAAAATATAGAAAAAAAGGTTATACTGTATTAATCTACACCACGAAGTTGCCGGAAAACCAGCTTTTTAAAGTGAGACAGATTGTAAGAGCATGGAAACACAGAAGGCAGAGCATTCCACAGTTTGGCTGTGTGAGGAAAGAAGGAGGTACTATAACGGGTTATTCTCGTGTAACTGACATCCACAGAGAAATGGTGGGCACCGCGGGCAAGACGTGTGTTACGAACCCACGGCCTTGCTGGCGGTACACAGGATGCCAAATCCACTGAACATTGCCAGTAAAAGTACCTGTAAAAGAGAGAGAGTGAAGCAACATTGTGGCGAAGAGAAAGGGGAGAGAGATTGTCGACTAATGGAGGAGAGTTAATAAGACGAAATGCCTTTGATTCCACCCTATCTAATAGTTGGACAGAAGAAGAGCCACCCCAGATATGAGAGCAGTACACCAAGTTAGGACAAATGAATCCCTTATATACTTGGAGCAACTGCTCAGGAGTGAAGTAGCTGCGGCATCTGTACAGCATTCCCAACTTTCGGGAGGCAGCTTTAGTTATACTAAGGATGTGTGATTTCCAGGACATATTGGAGGAAATGGTGAGGCCTAACATATTTATTTCAGAATTTGGGAGGAAGATAGCGTCCTGAAATGTAATTGGTGGGAGATCGTCTACTTTACAAAGTGTAATTGGTAAATATTGAGTTTTGTTACTATTGAACTTAACCAAGTTTGTATCTCCCCATTCAGAGATGCTGCACAGATCCGCATTGATAGAAGTAATGATATCAGTTATAGAAACAGATCTAGTTTGAGAGTTAGGAGGAAAGGGAAAATGTGAGGAAGAGTGAAGAGTAGAATCATGGGCATAAGAATGGATAGAATTAGTTGTAGTGTGAAGTAAATCATTGATAAAAAGGAGAGAGAGAGTTGGTTTGTAATGAAAATGTGGCACACCAAGATATACGTGTTTTTTATATTCAGCTTTCTTTCTCCCTACATTCTAAATATTTTCACAAAGACCATACCATATTCAAGTATTTTAATATACTCTGTGTTATCCTCATGGAATGTTTATTGATGTATTGGCCTACACCTATTAAATTGACCGAATATTGTATACCGGTAGTAATATCAAATCAAACCAGTGATCACCCTACTGCCAGCTGCATGTACCGGTAAGTATTATAGTCAGAGTAAAAATATGCTTGCTATTGATTTGACAAGTGATTTGAAAAACTCCTCACAGTGAAATTATCAATACTGTACCAGTACTGTACATTCATTGGCAACAAATACTACCTTAATATCCTTCAGGCCATAGTACAAATTATTAATATAAACATGAAACACTGTATTTGTAGTCTACTAAAAAGTAGAACCATTAATATGAGAATAAAAAATAAATAAAATAAAACCTTTCATTTTAGTCAAATTTACTTAAATAAATACACTGGCTATTTTGTTGTGACCGGGTAAGTTCCTACTAATGCTATAATACCGTGAGTGTACTGATTGGCTGAGTAATTTCTGTTTAATATGACGAGGGGTCCTCTCCCCGGGTAGGACGTTAGGTAGGTTTCTTTGGTTAGTTAGGTCAGGTTTTATTAGGTTCTAGTAAATGTCGCCTCTTTTATAATGATAAAAACATCCGTAGAAAAAAATTACCTTAATTAAACAACTCCTGGTTAGGAATGTTTATAGCTACACAACGATCAATTCACGGTGAAATATTGGCCAAATCAAAGGAGGATTAAGGGGGGGGGGTGTCCTAGGGGTCCAGACTCCCCCTGTTTCATAAGAAAACTGCAATAGGTTTTCTTTATTGCAGTAATGTACCCAGGCATTTTTGTGAAATAAAACGTAATTACAATTAACCTCAGAATACTGTATCTCTTAATTTCAAGTGCACATGGCTTCAAAATGACCATAATATTTGTCATATTTCAAAAAAAATTCAGGGGAGGGGGGCTTACAACACCCCCCAGCTGGGTGGGCTCGCTGTGCTCACCGTGTTCCCCCACCCACAACATCTTGGACCCCCCCCCATTTTGTTATTCCTGGATCCACCCCTGCAAATGCCGCCAGAGTTAATCAAATATTGTTCTCGCCTAGTTTGCCAGTAATGGACGATTAGCCAATCACAGCACACTCACAGTAAAATAGCGTTAGTAGGAACTTAGCCGGTCACGGCAAAATATCCACTGCCAAATAAATATGAAGTAAGTACAGTACCATCTATCAAACCTTATTGAAAATTACTGTACTGTACTGAAGTTAGATTGAAATAAATTCTCTGGTCTTTAAAAAAAAATTTTTACTCATAAATATGGTTGTATAGAATTTTAAAAAAAGTATAGAATTTCAAAACAAATTGAGTCTGAAAAGTGATGACTAGTAAGGCTTGATCAGCTGAATTAGCTTTGTATCTACACTGTTCCTAAAAAAATTGCAGTCTGCATTGGTATGTAATCACTCCCAAGTTACAAGATTATCATACAATCACTTGGATAGTATATATATTCTGTGCCATGGGCCTAGCATTTTGTTATCTTTTAGTATACGGTATTAGTATACTTTGTATTTCTGTCATACTAATACACTGCAACAACTGTAGTGTAATATTCACTTAAATGTGTGTTCTGGTTGACAATGTTAAATACTAAAAATCACTTTCCAGATATAATTCAAGAGGCCTACAAGGGCCATAAACCTGAAACACTCATCTTAAGGTGGTCTGCTAAGAAATATTACAGGTACTAGAATCCATTAACACTTACAGCCTTAAGTACAACTTAATTGTAGTGCCCCTAAACTAACACATTACCCCTTATTATTACACTCATTATTATTATTTAACTCAATTTGTTATTTAATTGAATTAATTTCAAAATATTGCATAATGAAAAAAGTGGAGAACCTTCATATGTTCCCATGTGAGGATCACACTTCTATGTTTTGGTTGAAGAGGTGACATTGCCATCAAACAGAAACTCAGTCTTTTGTTAAAATATCTGCTTAACACTTCCTAGAATATTTGACATCACTTTATTGTAAATAAGTGTTAGCTACTTCAACTGACCTGTGTACTGACAACTGTATCACTGACGAAATCTGACATGAAAGAACTGGATGAAAGTTCACATACAAAAATACACCAAAAAACATCTAAATTGATTTTTTTACGAAAGATTCCTCTTCAATATTAATATTCTCATCTAATTCCATGGAAAGCTTTGTCAAGAAAGCTCACCTTAGAGATGTCAACAGAGTTACACCACTACCAACCAATGTTGAACCATGTAAAGTAATTTGGGATAAATAACACTTTAATCAACCATCCAAAGGTGACAAATCAACACGTTCTGGTCCCTATGTGTATAACTGTGGCCATGTGAGCAGACATTGGTGGGGCGGGATAGTGTTATGAGTCCCCCTGTGTCTCGGCCAGGTACGACCAGCCCCCTAACCACTCAGGTGGGCGTCACATTTCACCTATCTTAATATCATATACAGAATCCAAATTGAAGAAGTTAGTCATTTGAAGCCTGAGGTAAAGAGAAATGAACTCACCGGTGGGGTCCGATGATGGGAAGGAGTCTATCTTGGCCCGCTTGTTGGGCGGCTCGCTCCCCAGCTGCTGCTCCGCCATGGCGTCCTTGTTTACAACGCGCTCCTCAACACAAAACCGATGCCTAAACTACACACCACTTTTACACTCAATCCCGAGTTGCTAGCGTCCCCGCGCCACTCATATTGCATCATTACAACTCAATAGCACTATCACTCCACTTTAGGTGGGCATCCGCCGTGGATCGCCGGGAAAATTGTAACTTTGCGAGGCAGACATCTCCTTGGTGGGATTTCACAACTGAGCTCTGCAGCTTCACTGACCGCTGGCTCTACACTTCCCACACAAACCACTCCAACATCCTTACACTTTATCACATTTTCTACAGTTATCTGTACAGAAAGTGCTTCTTGCTACGCTGATGTTGTAAAATTAGCCGTCCATATTAACACAAAGTTACATTATCCGGCGACAAAAATATTTTGCGCCGAGTAGCAGTCAAACCAAAATGGCGGCTCACAGTGAAAACTTTTTCTACGCTTGTCAGAGAGTTTGGGAGCGAGTGGTCCTGCGCCAATACGGCCCCCGGATTGGTCTATTGGAGTCACGTGCACGGAACGCCACGCTGATTGGCCGCTGGGGAGAACCCGAGAGTGACGTCACAGACCCGAGCGGATCCGAGTCTTAATAGTTGTAAAGCTGACTGCGGCCCGCCGACTAGCCATCCTCAGCATCTTCTCTGCGCAACACTGCTAATACCCGCCATATTTAAATAATAGGTTATCTTTGATATATGAAGCACACGTAATGAGCTTATAAAGCCTGAAACGCTAGAGCAAGTCCATGATATAGTTATTACACAATATAATTAAGTTTATTGAAACAATCGCGTGAAGCAATATTTCTTCTTTTAACATTATAACAAAATAAAGTAATAACTTAGATTGAAGTTTCATTACGATACACTGAGTAGATTATCAGATACGCGTCTAATAACAATGTTAATTTCCCTGACGAAGGGCAATAAGTGCAAAACAAGACTGGGTGGTTGGGATCGCGAGATCAGCTGATCGGACAGGTTGCGAGAGGAGTTAAAGGGAGGGGGAGGACAGGAGCACCCCGTATGTAGGGGCACGACCTTCCACTGCTAACCCGATTTTCTCATGATGATTTTCACTATCCATATAACACGCAGTGTTCAGAAAATAAATATATAAGACAATGTAAAGTAAATAGTTTACATGCGGAGTATCTTCAGATGTATATACTTGTAATATAAATGAAAAAATAAATAAATAAAATAAATAGATAACGAAGTGATAACCGTGATAACATTCTGATGGGTTCTTAATAACACCACGTTACGTGTATTATTCCAGATAATGTTAAATGTTACAGAATACTTCCTTGAGATAAATGTACAGTATATAATTATCAGGTGCCACCAAGAGAGCTCAGGCTCTCAACTGGCTTAGCAATGCCAATATTGTTATTATTATCGACTGTGTATCTGTATTTTCTGATTAAATAAAGTTTCAATATCAATAACATACCCTATATGATGATATACAGTAGGTAATATCACACATAGGTAGTAAGTAGGCAGTAGTCAGCTATTAAACAGGGAGGTACTACCGCCTGGGAAGATATTGGAAGTATAATGTATTGTCTACTGGTAGACCCTGCTGCAAAATGGTATCACGAATATTGTGACCAAGTCCCAGGTTGCTGATCTGCCTTTCTGCCCCATTTACACACAATTGCAGGGTCTCCATTGTTTCTCTTGCTTGACAACACAACATACATATAGCGTTTCTCACTATTGATTTTTTTATCTTTTTTTCTTTGTATTTCTTTATTTTTATTATCACAGTGTTCTTATGATTATTATTGCTATCATTATTATTTTATTTTATATTTTATTATGAATTTTATTTACTATGAATTATCATTATTATTATTACATTTTCGCCCCCCAGGCCCCAATGTGGGTAGGTGACCTGTGCCCGGGTGGGCTAATCCCCGTAAAAAAAAAATAATAAATAAAAATAAATAAATAAATACAGTATATAAAAGCAGTGAACAGGAATACTCTTTAATCTACAGTAACTGTAGTGGTCTAACATGAAAAACTGAGCATTAATATCAGTTTATCTGTGGCTATTTTTGTTATTTTGGTATTTATCAATTTAATGTTACTTTTTCAGCAAACAACGAACTCGGGGTTTAATAAAGTTTCGCCTTTTGAAAGCTTATCTATTTGGCAAATCTTAGACTGAATCGAGTAAAAACAGTGTAACTTCGATTAAAAGATCACAGCGTCCTTTCCAATAAAGTTTGATGAAACAAATACAAATGAAAATTAAAGCTGAATATAGTTACCTTTACAAAGGTATGCAAAACGTTAATTTCGGACTTATGTATGTACTGCGGTATATAACAACGAACATATGGAGATTTTTTTTAATACAAAGCATCAAAGTTGTCACGCCTGGCCTACTGTATAACTTAAATTAGTCCCACCTCCAAGTTTTCTATAGCAATTGTGGAGATATTATCATCTTACAGTCGATTATAGTTCGTTTCTTATCGATATTGGGAGGCCTACAACACCACACCACCTACTAAACACCACATTTTTTTCCGGGTACTCCGGTTCCTCTTAGACAATTATCAAGAAATACACCAATTGCTTGAAAGGCTAGTAAGTAGATAAATAGTGTAATAATTATTATAAATAATTAAACAAGAGCAAATCAAACTTTGATATGAATGATGAGGTTTGTCAAACTGGAGTTTTCCTTTCGTCGATGAATCAGTAGACCCAAGTAAAATAGCCTCACACAATAATCCTTTGCATGCTGCAATATCCTCGAAAGGGCTATATGATTTTCATAATCAACAGTATTCTAGGATATTATAGCATATTATAAGCATACAACGACCTGCGGTATATTTCTTTTTCATGCAAAATTAAAACAAACAATTTGGTACCTGAACTTCTGAGTTTTTCAGCTTGACATGGTACAACAGCTAACAAGGAAGTAATCAGGTGAACAAGAATACCAGCAATCACTCTTTAAAAATATTCAACCAGTAGCTGTTTTCGTTGTCTCTGGTGTTCCCAACGTAACATCTGCATTCCTCACAAAAAAAAAGCGACTGATCAGCGACTAAAGTCAGTGGCAGTTGTAGGGGAGAGTATCCACTACAAGGGTCTTGAAGGGGGATCTTGAGAGGGTCATGTTTGGGGGTCTTGTGGGGGTCTTATCGGTTGTTCGGGGGTATTGTTGGGTGAAGTGGGGTGTTATCGGGGGTATTGATATTGTGGGGGTTGTTGGGGAGTGTTATAGGGGTGCTGTTGGGGAGTGTTCTAGGGGTGCTGTTGGGGAGTGTTATAGGGGTGCTGTTGGGGAGTGTTATAGGGGTGCTGTTGGAGGTATTGTTGAGGGACTTGTGTGGATGTCGTTTGAGGGTCTTGTGGAGAATATCATGTGTCTGTCATAGTTTTCTTTAACCCCGAAACCCTATCTGGTATCTTGGGGTTAACTGTTACCGTGACATTACTTGTTCAATTTTGGCTTACTTTACTTTTATCCTCTTCACCAGTGATCGGTTCGTTAGCCGCTTGGGTTATCGGTCACGTCTCTGTTACGCACTGTTGGCAAGTACTGGGCATGCACCGGTTCCTGAATGTACTTGAACCTGCTCCAGTGTTGGAAAAGTCTGGTCTTGAAAGAGCTCACACTCGGTACCGTCACAAAACTCTCTGGCAGATTGTTCCAAGAGTTCACAACTCTCACTCCAAAAAAGTTTGCCCTCACAGTTGTCTAGACGTGCGGCTTCTTCAACCTTGAGCTGTGACCCCTTGTGGGGAGAGCGTCCGCCAGCTCCAGGTAACGACACTCGATTGAGTAGTGCCCCTTGAGATGCTTATACACCTCAATTAGGTCACCCCTTGCCCGTCTGTAATATAAGCTAGGCAAGTTCAGGCGCTCCAATCTCTCAGGGTAACTGAGGTGCCGAAGTGCAGGCACGAGTCTGGTGGTTCTCCTTTGAACATTTTCAATCAACTGACAGTCCCTAGTATATCTCGCAATGGCCCGAGAACTACAGCTCATTGTCAACATACACACCCAAGGACCTTCTCATATTCAGTCTCAAATAGTGCAGTTTCTTCATTCCGTTGAGACATGATATGCCTCCTTGCCGTTGGTATGCCCCAGATGCATCCTCTTATACTTCGTGACATTGAATCTCAGCGGCCATTTCTTCGACCATTCTTGGAGCCCACAGAGGTCCTTCTGCAGCTCTTCACAGTCCGCTTGGTTCTTAATTTCCCGAAATAACTTGGCGTCATCCGCAAACATTTGTATGGAGGAGAGTACAGCGTCAGGCATGTCATTTATGAAACAAACAAACAACAACGGGCCTAATACACTGACTGCCCTGTGGTACCTCGCTTGTGACAGGTACAGATGATGATTTCGTGCCATTAATCACCACACACTGCTTGCGGTCATGTAGAAAGACTTCTATCCACGCTAGGACATTTCCTCGAATTCCGTACCCTTCCAGTTTGATTTTCAGCCTTCATGGAGTACACTGTCGAAAGCCTTGGGCAAATTTAGGTATATATTGTCGACATTACCACCCAGTTTTAGAATATGGGTCCAAATATCCAATACCTTGAGCAATTGTGTTAAGCAGGAGCGCCCCGGCATAAAACCGTGTTGGCAATCCTTTACAAGGTTGTTTCGTAGTAGATGTTTCATCGCGGCATCTCTGATAATGCTCTCAAGTACTGTTACCGCAAGCGGTACTGAGTATGAAGACACATAAACAAACATTATGTTAGGCTGTAAGTCATGTCATGTTTATTGGGTGTGCCTGCCGTATACAGTATGTAGAGTGTTGAGATGGAGGCAGACGAAAGACCTAGAGTAGGTTGAGGTGTTGGGTGGTGTAAGGGGATCTTGTTTGCGTATAACAAACCTGACGCAGCGAGTTTGAATATGTGAGTGCCCGGCAGGGCACCACTTCCTCACTGTAGCTATCCCCATCATAGTGCCAACACGTAACTTGTTTCTCCTGAAGACTTTCAACAAGTAAGTTTAACTTGTACTTGTTGTGTACACAGGTAGACTGTTTCCATTGCATCGTTTATCATTGTGACGACATAAAAATATGACAAATTAAGTACTCATTGTAAGTGTTAAGATTAGACTAATTACATAGCTATGATTGTTATGTAAATATATATTGGATTAAACATTTAGTATGATTGCCTACGTATGATTTATTTGAAATACTAAAATGAATTATATTCAACAGGTTTGACCGAATTAAAATGTTTTGGTTTGACATGACGAGTCTGAATAATCCTTTAACCGCCCTGATTGGCGGTTACAAGTACTTTACATATTATGCTGGTCAGGCTCACCGGTCTATAGTTTTTCGTGGAGTGACGATCCCCCTTCTTGAAGATAGGACTCACATAATCCACTTTCCAATCACTGGGGACCATTTGTTCATCAAGGCATTTACAAAACAGGATCTTCAGGGGCTCGGCAAGCTCGTTGCACAACTCTCTTAGCACTCTAGGATGCACCATGTCAGGGCCGGGACTCTTATGGACCTTTAGCCTGGACAGTTTATTTCTAATACCCTCTTCTGTGAACACAATGTGGGTCAGTGTTGTGTCGAACCGCCTGTCCACAAACGCAGGAAGGTTAATCGCATCCTTTCTTGTGAACACCGAGGAAAAGAAGCTGTTCAATGCCTCAACTTTATCCTGGTCAAAATCTGCGTAACTACTATCTTTAAACCTCAGGTCTGATAATCCTACTCGCGTTTTTAATTTGACTTTGCATAGCGCTAAAACACCTTTGGGTTTGACTTGACTTCGCTTGCAGTCAGCCTCTGGAACTCCTTTTCAGCCCTTCTACACTCTGTCTTTGCTTGGTTTATGGCTCTTGCATACATCCTCTTGTCCTGCGCATCGTTTGACCTAACCCACGCCTTGAATTTCTGGGCTTTCTTCTTAACTTTGTCGACCGCCGCATGGTTCATGTGTAGGGGTCCCCTCCTATTCTTAGAAGCACTGGGTTTGGTCTTGGGTATATATTTATTGATCAAATGGGTCACTTTCCTAGTTATGATATTCAGCGTAGTGTCTGCGTTCTTGTGCCTTAGTGAATCCGGCCAGTGGATGTCCCTCATTTCTTCTCTCATCCCGTCGTAATTTCCCTTGTACAGTAATCAAGTGGACTTTGTCATATGTTCATGAAATCCGCTTACCCTTTCTCGAGTTATTTTTGGGGACAGGTAGGCAGATAGATAGACAGGACCGAAAACAAAGGGTAACACCGAAAGTTAACCTGTAAAGTAACATGCTGAGATGAATGGATTGATATCTGCTTGTACGTGTTGATTCCTTATAAATTGATTTTCGCCCAGGGTAAGCATTGTGCAGTAGGCTTTACCTCTTAAACCCTCTTGTGACAGTATTTGGGTCAGGACACACACACACACACATACTGCCTTCTTCTAGTCTTTGGATTCATAGTCCTCATCATATTCCAATATTAAATTTTGAATTCCCATTCTGATTTTTTAAATTTATGAGTGTAACCTCAGTAAATCACGTTATACCCCTCATTTAACGGGAAATAAGTGTTAACTTTTTTATTTACAAAATATCTGCAATCATAATTACGAAAAATATCCCGACAAATTTATTTAGTTTAACAGAGATATTGAGCACCGCCCTACTGGTAATAGAGAAACAAGCAGAGGGTCCGACTAATTACCCAAATGTAGCCGCAATGAAGTCAAATAATGGTCCTTCATGAATAAATCGGGTTACCAATCACTTCTCGACTAGAATTTGGTGTCACAAAGTAAAAAAAAATTGGAAAACGTAATTTAATTTGAGTTAATAGATCTAGTGCATGTACCGAACCTAACCTCGACTAGTATTTGGTGTCACGAAGTCACAAAAAATTGGTAAACTTAATTTAATCTGAGTTAATAGATCAAGTGCATGTACCTAACCTAACCTAACACAACACAACTCAGATTAAATTAAGTTTACCAATTTTTTGTGACTATGACAACAAATAATAATCGAGAAGTGATTCACAGCCCGATTTACGCTTGTACGACCATCATTTGACTTCATTGCGGCTACATTTGGGTAATTACTCACTCCCTCGGTACATGCACGCGATCTATTAACTCAGATGAAAGTAAGTTTTCCAATTTTTTGTGACTTTGTGACACCAAATACTAGTCGAAAAGTGATTAGCAGTCCGATTTATTCATGTAGGACCATTATTTGACTTCATTGCGGCTACATTTGGGTACATTTGGGTAATTAGTTGGACCGTGTTTTTTATGACCGACCGGAGAAATGAAAACCGAGAACAGTGGAAATGTTTGCCCAGTATGATACCCCCTTTAGAGATTTATTTTGCTTACACTGAACAAAAGCTAAAATTTGCTGTATGTACAAAGATCTTGGGGGCATCTAACGTCAAAATTATAACCTGAATAAAAAACTCAGAAATGTTTTAGAATAACAGCCTCCCGACTGTAACTTCTTGAGAATTCTCAGAACTAGCACTACAGTATAAAAAAAAATAATAGCAAATTCCAAGGGAGTGACCCAGAAATTACAGCCAAATGCTTCTCATCGACCTAAACCCACGTATAGCCAGTCATCAGCCCATAAGGACTACAAGCAAAGCAACAAACTTATTTCAGCATCTTGGAAACCAGGTTACTGAGGATGTTGACATGAAAGCTAATACTCACAAGTTCGTATTACCAGTAGTTAACCATGCATGTGTTCTGGGTATCAAGTTCTATCTATAGGAGCGAACACAAACACCTGTAGAGTTTTCGTAGGTTCTATTTACTGGATAAACAGATATGTACACAAGGGAGGTGGCGCTCCTTACTTTGTATGGGGGTCAACTAGCCTCTAGGCGACAAGTGGCAAGTGATACATTAACAGCTCCCATATGTCGCCAGGCACATTAATTAAGCGTGTGGGACATGGTAAATACATTGCCACACGCTGCTAGCTAGGCTGAATAAATAGTGTATATAAATGGAGCACATACATAATATACATACAGCATACATAATATACATACAAACCAGACACCATCTTAATGTAATGAACAATCCATAATGAGTTTCTGTTTCCTCTCCAACTAGGGGGTTGTAGTGGACGTCTCCCCTACAACTGCCTACAACTGCATAGTCGCAGCCACCAGCTGCTACCATCTTCCCTAGCAACCAAGCGAGCGGCGTCACCAGATGTCACCGTATCTTAGCAACGGAACCAAAGACCGGCGACTTTCTCAGGTTTTCCCAACATGACTCATAGATGACTCATGGCTGCTGGGTATATAAGCTCTGTCTCTCCATTGAGATTCATTCTGGCCTCACTTCTACAACACGCAACAACTCCTCCTCCGCCGCTGCCTGGCGGCCCTCGCCTCTCCTCCGCCTGCCTGGCGGTCCTCGCTCCCGCCAGCGAGTATGGCGACCCACCAGCTGTCCTTCTCTGAGCGTCCTCACCAACCAGCTCTCTCATTCTGGCCATTCTACTTGAACACGCAACACCTCCTCCAGCAAGCTCCACGCTGTCCAGCATTCATTCAACCAGGAGGCCAGCAACAGGCAACATCTTCTCTAACGAAGCTCCTGCACATCTACCTCCTTCAACACGCTACTCACCGAACGTCTCTACTGAGCAGCCCCTCACCACACGGCACCTCCAGCACCAGACTGTCTATCATATAACTTATATTATACAAGAAAACCACCTTAGAGTTTCCATCCATCCTGAGTGCTAGACAACATTATACCACGAATTCCTACAGGGTAATGCAGGAAGAACGACATTGTTGTCCCTAAAGAAACACGGCCCCTTGATCACACCAACACGACCACTTTATAATTATTCACCTATGTCCCACACAACGACCGCATTCTCGTCTCGCACCTCTTATCTTCGCCACATGCAGTATCTGTCTCTCTCAGAGAAGGATTGAGCAGGTGTGGGGAGCGGGAGCCGCCAGGCAGGAGCGGAGGAGGTGGAGGAGGTGTTGCTTGCTGGTGGCTGTAGGTAAAGAGAGAGGTCACGGCAGGGTGGGGTCTTATATAGCGGGGGTAGGCGGGGGGTTGATAGTTGACCTCTGCCTTGTTAGGCGGCGCTGGTTGCCGACCTTGACCAGGAGGCATACACTGGGGAATTCGAAGAGGGTCGGCTACTCAGTGACAAACGGCGTTTGTAGGGGAGGAATCCACTACACAGGTACCTGGACTGGTGTTTTACATGAAGGATCTACTTGAGTAAATACAATAATTTATAACACCTACCTTGCCAAGATGTTTACTAACGAGTCTGACAAAGATGTCTATTAGTTACAAAAGCCATGTGAAGTTGCTGTCCAGAACCAATAACAGAACACATATAGCTGAAGTCGTTTGCCTCACATGAGTTCTCCTTTTTCAAGCTAAATCACATTACAAATTTCTTTCATCTACTAAGTTCTTACGAAACCTTTTGCCGGTCGATATAATCTTCCAGCATATACCTCTCTCATTATTATGAACCAGATGCATTCTTTTACATCGGCTTAGCACCAACACTCTCCCCGGCCTCTGCAAAGGATTGATGCATAAAGATATTCCTCAAAGAAACAAATTCGTGTACCTCAGTGGCAGTAGTTTTGGCGGGAAGCATTCTGGCAGTAGTCCTGTGTGTGACAGTTGTGTGTGTGTGACAGTTATGTGTGTGACAGTTGTGTTTGTGACAGTTGTGTGTGTGACAGTTGTGTGTGTGTGTGTGTGTGTGTGTGTGTGACAGTTATGTGTGTGCCTGAGGAGATGTATATAATCATTAGCGAGCTGCATAGAAGCAAGTGAATCGATCGTTTCTGCACATAGTATGAAGTACAAGCCTAGTGACAACTAAATATAATTGTTGTGCAAGTATTGTGGAATTGTTGTGAGTTATATCCCCTGTAAAGTGAATAGACTAAGGAATTGTACACTGGTAGTGTTCTGACTATATGGATTCGAAGTGAGAAGTCCAGCTGTGAAGACATTACCCTGTGAACAGTGTTGTGAAGAATTAGAGATTATTAAAGAAGACTACAGTGCACAAGTGTCTTTGTGTGGCCTGGAAGAAATCTACCTGCCTATTGTTTGTCTGTACACTGATACCGATCGTCGGGAAATTACCGGAGACTGGCGGGACAGCCAGTGGTAATTCAACGACACTTATGATATATCTACTGCTTCTGTACATGCTACCCTGGCAGCTAGTAACCAACCAGTGGTGGAAGCTGGGAAGCGGCGATATTTTTTTTTTTTTTTTTTTGGTAAGCGGCGATATTTTTTTTTTCGGGAATTAGCCCACCCGGGCACAGGTCAAACGACCCACAACGGGGCCTGGGGGGACGAAAAAAAAGAACAAAAAAATTTAAAATAGAGAAGAAAAAGGTTATACTGTGTTAATCTACACAACATTGTACTATCCTTTCTGTAACAACGTATTATGTATAATGGCTGCAGATAATAATTCAAGCAATGAGAACAATATCATTTACATTAGTACTGATGTCCTTATTAATATTACTATTGATGTTCATCTTATTCATATTATCATTTTGATCATTTGTTGAAAAGGCAAATTGGGGAGGAAGATGTGAAAATTCAATATTGCATACGATATTATCAAACAATACACCATTCAATGTCTCTTAAATCTATTTGCATTGGAGGCCAGGCAAGTTTTTTTTTTATTATTTTAGAAATGGGTGAGGGTGCCGCCTACCGGTTATTGTTACCAGTTCTTGTACCCGCCCGAGGGTCACTGTATATTTTAGTCTATTAATACGTCTCCCTTGTGTTATCATCCCTCACAGAAGCATCCCCGGGAATCACAACCTCACTTGTCAAGTTCAACGAAGGTAGGAAGAAGTTGTGGAAGCAAACAAGTGTAGAGTGAGGTGGATGGGGAGTAACAGAAAAGGTTAGCCTCATTATAGTGGATATTTTTGTGTTTGTCATTCTCGTTCACCACACTGCTCAACCTCTGAAGTCATCTGCAGTCTCAAGAATCCTCTCACAATTGTGTTACTAGAGCATCACCTGCCTAGATACATGAAAGTGTTTATAAAAACTATACTAACTGCTTCCTGTACGCAAGACAGTTTTCAACCACAACCGCTCTTCAGGTTACAGCCCCGTATAGTTACTTCTGGCTATCTCTAACTTAGAACAATAAACTGTGTTATTACTTCTCTTCATACCTGTGATTAAGTCCTTTCTTATTTCTTGTTCTCTTGATAGTCTCTCGGCCAGTGTTCTATATTAAATTTTATACTGTCTGTTCCCTTTATATTCCTGAAGGCACTTGAGTTTCTAGATATTGACAACGGATGTTGTCTTAAGACTATGGCATATTACTCTCAGTCGGCATCATACTCAGCGGAAATCCGTAGTTGTACGAAGTAAACAAAATATCCGGTCAGTCTATAAAGTAGAAAGGAAAAGTCAGCCGAACAAGTAAGCCACTTCGGGTTGGCAGCATTAATAACAGTAAAATTTGAGTTTTTCTTAAGTTAGTTCCAGTTGACCACGTCCTCGGCGGAACACCAGTGAAGATCTTGGGCTGTTCTTGTCTCCCTTGCTCGTCCAGGGAGCTCAGCACTGAGGCCAGCATTAAATTGTTCTTTTATGAGCTTTCACTTTCCTGTCCTGTGTGATATACTTTATCGCCCCTTTTCATCTTTCCTCGGGCTTTTGGTTGTAGGATTTCTATATATTTTTCAGAGAGTTTTTCTCTACTTATCTTGTAGAGGTGCTCGGCTTCACTCAGGTGGAGGGGCAGGAGACAAGCACGATCGACCATTCCTTATAGGTCACCCTCACCTCTCTAACGAATTCAGGCTTTCTACTTCAAAACTGTGGAAATGCATAAGGAGCACGCACACACACACACACACACACACACACAAAATGTGTTTACATACTGTATATACTGTAGGTAACCATAACAAGTAATAGGTGTTTTCTCCATTTGACTTTTACTTTTATCCTCTTCACCACTGATCGGCTCGTTAACAGCTTGGGCGGTCGGTCACATCTCTGTTACGCATTGTTGGCAAGTACTGGGCATGCACTGGCTCCTGGATATATCGGTACCTGCTCCAGTGTTGGTCAAGTCTGGCTTTGAATGAGCTCACACTCGGTGCCGTCACAACACTCTGGCAGATTGTTCCAAGAGTTACAATTCTCACTCCGAAAAAGTTTTCTGGACTTGCGGCTTCTTCAACCTTGAGCTGTGACCCCTTGTGAGGCGGGAGTCTGCCAGGTCCAGTATGTACATTTGACCGAGTAGTGCACCCCTGAGATGTTTATACACTTTGATTGGGTCGCCCCTCACACTTCTGTAATATAAGCTAGGTAGTTGAAGGCGTTATAATCTCTCTGGATAACTGAGGTTCCGTAGAGCAGGCACTAGTCTGGTGGCCCTCCTTTGGACATTTTCAATCAATTGACAGTCTCTAGCATACCTCGGGGACCAGTACTCCAGACGGGGAAGCACCTCAGTCTTGAAGATCGTGACGAACGACGGATCATCCAGATATCTAAAGACCTTCTTGTAAGAAGTACCACAGTAGTTTCGTTGCCTGATTCACCGTCTTACAGTGGCCCGAGAACTTAAGTTCATCGTCAACATACACACCCAGGCCCTTTTCACATTCGGTCTCAATTAATGCAGTTTCTTCGTCCTGCTGGAACATGTGATGCGCCTCCTCACTGTTGGTGCGACCCAGGTGCAGCCTCTTACAGAGATCTTTCTGTACCTCTTTGCAATCTGTTTAGTTCTTAATTTCCGTAAATAACTTGGCATCGTCCGCACGCATTTGTATGGAGGAGTGTATAGCTTCTGGCATGTCATTAATGAAGCAGACAAACAACAACGGGCCTAATACACTGTGGTACCCCGCTTGTCACAGGTTACACATAACGATTTCGTGCCATTAATCGCCACACATTGTTTGCGGTCATGCAGAAAGTCACCAATCCACGCTAGGATGCTTCCCAGAATCCCGTACCTCTCCAGTTTAATTATCAGCCTTTCATGGGGTACGCTGTCGAAAGCCTTGGCAAAATCCATACATATATATATATATATATATATATATATATATATATATATATATATATATATATATATATATATATATATATATATATATATATATATATATATATATATATATTGCCACCCTATTCTAGAATTTGAGTCCAAACATCCAGCTCCTTGAGTAACTGTGTCAACAAGCATAAAACCATGCTGGCAGCCGTTTACAAGGTTGTTTTATAGATGTTCCATGAATGCATCTTTTATAATGCTCTTTAGTACTTTAGACACTATACTAGTCAGGCTCGGGGAGTGATGATCACGCTGCTTGAATATAGGACTCACATAAGCCATTTTCCAGTCAAAGGGGACCGTTTGCTCATCCAAACTTTTACAGAACAAGATCTTCAGGGGCTCAGTAGCTTGTTGTACAACTCTCTTAACACTCTGGGATACACCATGTCAGGGCCGGGACTCTTATGAACCTTTAGCTTTGTTAATTTGTTTCTTTTACCCTCGTCTGGGAACCCAATGTGGGTCAACGCTGTATTAAACTGTCTTCCCACAAACGTAGGAAGACTGTCCGTATCCTCTCATGTGAAAACCGAGGAAAAGATTTTGTTGAACGCCTCCGCCTTGTCCTGATCTGAGTCAGTGTAACTAACATCTTCAGACCTCAGATCCGATATGCCTACACGTGTCTATAATTTCAATTTTGCGTAGCGGTAAAAAGCCTTGTGGGTTGACTGGACCTCGCTTGTAATCCACTTCTGGAACTCTTTTTCAGCCCTTCTGCACTCTGACTTAGCTTGGTTCCTGTACCTGGCATGCATCCTCCTGTCCTGCTCATCGGTTGTCGTAACCAACGCCTTGATTTCTGAGTTTTTGTCTTAACTTTGTCGTCCATAGCATGGTTCATGTGTAGCGGTCTCCTTGTATTTCTGGAGTCAGTGGATTTGGTCTTGGGTATATATTTATTAATAATGGTTCACTTTACTGGCAATGGTATTCAGCGTAATGTCTGCGTTCTTGTATCTCAATGAGTCAGGTCAGTACATAACCCTCATCTTCCTCTCCCCGTCGTAATTGTCTCTATAATATTTGAACCTTGGCTTGATTTTATCGTGATCCAAGTAACAGTTAAATCTGAAGGACAATGTTACGTGGTGACTGGTGCCAACTGGGGCTAGGTGTACCAGCTTGGTCACCATACCCTCCTCGTTAGTTATTATTAGGTCCAGTAGCTTGGGTGTTTGCTTCCCTCTGTAATGAATTGGATATTTAATGTTAACACATAAAATTGTTTCTCAGAGTTTTACCAAAAGAGTTCTGGGGTTATTAAGGTCATTTGGCATGGTTTCATTCCTCCTGTCGATGCCGCCATAGCTTAAGTCCCTCATGACAAAGAGGTGGCTGGGTTTGAGCGCCTTTGCATTGTTAATTAAGGCCTTAGGTTCCTTTGGTTCAATAAGCAACAATTTGGGGATCTGTAGATACACCCAACAATGAGTAAGTGCCTCCCCTTTAGTTTAATTTTACACCACTTCGATTCTTCAGAAACATCCTCTACCCACAGCCAGTTTGTCAAATTTAGGGAGCTTTCCTCTTTAAATTTGTATCCATAACCGAGTAACATCTTGTCAAGGCTAACTGTCGACAATAAATAATGTCATCTAATAATAATAGATGTTAAAACTATGTGATATTAAGCTGGCCCAGATGTCGTTGGATCTTTTCTGACACCATAACTTCAAGAATACTCATAAAAGGGGGGATATATATTTTTACCGGATGCTTAGTTAAGTTAATACCTTTTTAAGGTATGTCCCCTTTTTCGATTTCAGGAGCTGTAAACACACTATCAAAATTTATAGGGGAGGGAGGAGCACTCATTTATGCTATAATCAGATAATTAGATACAGTTTGGACGTAGGCTTCCTCACCTGTATCAATATATCGAGCCACATTGTCTAGTTTGCGGACGATACGAAGATATTTGGGAAGTAGCAAGTCAGGATGATGTGGCAACAATGCAGGAAGACCTGAATGTGCTGTTCAAATGGTTCCGAGACTGGAAAAATGTTCTTTAACATTATGAAATGCAAGGCCCTGCACGTAGGATGCAGCACCCATAGCACAACTATTCTGTCAATCACACTTACCTGGATATTGTTGATATGGAAATAGAGATTTGGGAATTATAAAGCGTACCTCTGAATACAAAGATAGGAAATGCTTCTTCAATTGTACATATATCATATCAAGTACGTCCCAGTCTGGATTACTGTATACAGACATGGAAACCCTACCTCCAGAAAGACAAAACATTCCTAGAAAAGGTGCAACACAATGCGACTAATATGAATCCGGAACTATGTCATCTCGGTTACCCAAGTCGACTGAGGACCTCAGGACCAACAGGCCTTCGGACATGATGGCACAATAGGGCAGATCTCATTGAAACATTCAAAATCCAGAAAGGTATGGAAAACGTGAACCCAGGAAAATGTCACGCACAGGAGAGGACATAACTGCAAGTTTGCCAAGTTATCATGCAGAGCGAATATAAGGAAAAACATTTTCACAGAGGGTAGTAGACCTATGGAACGGTCCAGCCCAAAGTGTGGAATCAAGAAGAGAACTGCGCTTCAAAAGAGCCTTTGACAAAATTGTCAAGAACGATGGAGGGATTTTACACAAGCCACTGGCCTCCTTCCCTTGGTATGGTCACGTCTAGTGAGTAGCCATTAGGTAAATAAAGTAAATTGGAACTCCAGATCTTCAGATGCTTCCCTGAAGCAGAAACTATCGTGTAAGGCATTGATAAGCTGTTCAATTTATCTGCTGATTATGACCTATAATCAAAAACTAACACACACAGGTCACACCTGCAAAATTTTTCATAGGAAGGCTGTGCCTGGGCGCAGTTCAAAGTGACTATGGTAGAGTTGTGGTGGGGGTGGTTGGGTAGGGATGATGGGGTAGGGATGGTGGGGTACGGGTGATGCTGCGAGGGTGGTGGGGTAGAGATGATGTATTTTTTTGTAGAGAAAGGAGGGGTGAAAAAAGATTAGAGGTGGAGGAAGGAAGTTATAGTTCGGAAATTGAGGAAATTTAGGAGGAGGTTGTGTGTTAAGAGTGTGTCCTGAGTTAGTTATTGTGAATGTTTTTCTTAGAGCTGGTTTCTGGTTGGCTGGTCGCTCTGTCTGTCGGCACTTTTACTTTTATTTTTATCCTCTTCGCCACTGATCGGCTTGTTAGCCGCTTGGGCGATCGGTCACGTCTCTTTTCATTTATCTTCTTCACCAAAAGATGGGCTCGCTAGCCGCCCGGGCTATCGGTCACGTCTCTGTCACGCACTGTTGGCAAATACTGGGCATGCACCGGCTCCTGAATGTACCTGAACCCGCTCCAGTGTTGGTTAAGTCTTGTCTTGAAAGAGCTCACACTCGGTGCCGTCACAACACTCTCTGGTAGATTGTTCCAAGAGTTCACAACCCTCACTCCGAAAAAGTTTGCCCTCACGGTTTTCTGGACTTGCGGCTTCTTCAATCTTGAGCTGTGACCCCTTGTGGGGCGAGCGTCCGCCAGCTCCAAGTAAGGACACTGAAATGAGTAGTGCCCCATGAGATGCTTATACACCTCAACTAGGTCCCCCCTTGCCCGTCTGTAGTATAAGCTAGGCAAGTTCAGGCGCTCCAATCTCTCAGGGTAGCTGAGGTGCCGAAGTGCAGGCACCAGTCTGGTGGCCCTCTTTTGAACATTTTCAACCAACTGACAGTCCCTAGCATATCTCGGGGACCAGATGGAGTGACAGTACTCCAGATGGGGAAGCACTTTACTCCTGAAGATCGTTACGAGGGACGGACCGTCTAGATATCTGAACGACCTTCTTATAAGACCCAATGATTTATTTGCCTGATTTACCTTCTTCTCACAATGGCCCGAGAACTTCAGCTCATTGTCAACATACACACCTATGTCCTTCTCACACACAGTCTCAACTAGTGCAGTTTCCTCATCCCGTTGGGACATATGATACGCCTCCTTCCCGTTGGTACGCCCCAGGTGCATCCTCTTACACTTCGTGACATTGAATCTCAGCAGCCATTTCTTCGACCATACCTGGAGCCCACAGAGGTCCTTCTGCAGCTCTTCATAGTCCGCTTGGTTCTTAATTTCCCGAAATAACTTGGCGTCATCGGCAAACATTTGTATGGAGGCGTGTACAACGTCAGGCATGTCATTTATGAAACAAACAAACAACAGCGGGCCCAATACACTGCCCTGTGGCACCCCACTTGTTACAGGTATAGATGACTATTTCGTGCCATTAATCACCACACACTGCTTGCGGTCATGTAGAAAGTCTTCTATCCACGCAAGGACATTCCCCCGAATTCAGTACCCTTCTAGTTTGATTTTCAGCCTTTCGTGGGGTACACTGTCGAAAGCCTTGGCAAAATCTAGGTAAATATTGTCGATATTACCACCCCGTTCCAGAATATGGGTCCAAATATCCAATACCTTGAGCAATTGTGTTAAGCAAGAGCGCCCGGCATAAAACCGTGTTGGCAATCTTTTACAAGGTTGTTTCGTATTAGATGTTCCATTGCGGCATCTCTGATAATACTCTCAAGTACTTTACATATTATGCTGGTCAGGCTCACCGGTCTATAGTTGTTCGTGGAGTGACGATCGCCCTTCTTGAAGATAGGACTCACATAAGCCACTTTCCATTCACTGGGGACCATTTGTTCATCCATGCATTTAGAGAACAGGAACTTCAGGGGCTCGGCAAGCTCTTTGCACAACTCTCTTAGCACTCTAGGATGCACCATGTCAGGGCCGGGACTCTTATGGACCTTTAGCCTGGATAGTTTATTTCTGATACCCTCTTCTGTAAACACAATGTGGGTCAGTGCTGTGTCGAACCGTCTGTCCTCAAACGCAGGAAGGTTAGTTGCATCCTCTCTTGTGAACACTGAGGAAAAGAAGCTGTTCCATGCCTCAGCTTTATCCTGGTCAGAATCTGCGTAACTATCATCCACCAGCCTCAGGTCTGATACTCCTACTCGCGTTTTCAATTTCGACTTTGCATAGCGGTAAAACGCCTTTGGGTTTGACTTGACCTCGCGTGCAACCAGCCTCTGGAACTCCTTTTCAGCCCTCCTACACTTTATCTTCGCTTGGTTTCTGGCTCTTGCATACATCCTCCTGTCTTGCTCATCGTTTGACCCAACCCACGTCTTGAATTTCTGGGTTTTCTTCTTAACTTTGTCGACCGCCGCATGGTTCATGTGTAGAGATCCCCTCGTATTCCTAGAAGCACTGGGTTTGGTCTTGGGTATATATTTATCGATCAAATGGGTCATTTTACTAGTTATGATATTCAGCGTAGTGTCTGCGTTTTTGTACCTTAATAAGTCAGACCAGTTGATACCCCTCATCTCTTTCCTCATCCCATTGTAATTTCCCTTGTACTATTTGCACCTTGGCCTGGCCTTATCTTGAACTAGGTAACAGTTAAATCTGAATGACAACACTGTTTGGTGACTGGTGCCAACTGGGGCAAGGTGTTCCAGTTTGGCCACCATACCCTCCTCGTTTGTTATGATGAGGTCAAGTAGCTTAGGTGTTTGCTCCCCTCTGTAATGTGTCGGGTCTCTAACATGTTGGAACAGAAAATTATCTCCCAGAGTTTCTACGAAAAGAGTAGCAGGGTTATTCAAGTCATTCGGGGTGGACTCGTTTCCCCAGTCGATGTCGCCATAGTTAAAGTCCCCCATGATAAGGAGGTGGCTAGGGTTGAGCATCGCCGCATTGTTTATTAAGGTTCTTAAGTTCCTTTGATTTAGTGGGCCACAGTTTGGGGATCTGTGGATACACCCGACGATAAGTAAGTCCCCTCCCTTTAATTTAATTTTACACCACTTGGACTCTTCAAAAACATCCTCGCCCTGTACCCTCGCCTGGCTGGCTCTAAGGTCTTGCCTAGCGTAGATAACCACACCCCTCTTGCAAGTTTCTTGAGATAGGTTCGTAAATGAGTCATATCCAGTACAGGCACTAGACAGCCTACCCTATCCCATATATGAGTGTTTTGAGGGTCATATTTCATATTCCGCCGACCCTACTGGCGGTTGCTGGTCAAGGGAGGTTGTCTATTGCCTGGCCGTTTAGATCAAGGACTATAATACAGTCTCTAATCCTTGATATAGTTCGAGTAGGGGAGGGATGACGGGGTCGCGGTGGGCGGGGGGGGGGGGTTACCGGGGATATGAATAGGTGAATGTCGTCGTACTCTTCACAACACAACGGCACATCCCGTCACATATAGGAATAACTGCCTGTGACACTGTTGATCGACTTGCCAAAGAAGCGACACAAGAAGAAGATATTGAAGCCACTCTCGCCCTCTCCCTGAATCATCTCAAATCTCGCATACACGCCACACAACGAGAAGCATTCGAAGTAAAATGGACACACCTGAAACAACGGGGCAGCGTCACACTATGCCACTATGACGCTGTAACCGGTGACGACAACCGCCACTACAAAGAATATCAATCCCTGACTCGATCTCAACAGCTTATATACATGAGACTGCGCCTAGGGTACAGGTACCTATGGGAGTACATTGGCAACCCTGAGCCTCACCGCACTGTTTGTAAACTTTGTGGCCAACCCGACTCTCACACCCTCTCTCACTACATCCTCACTTGCCCTATGACCTCCTCCTACAGGTCCCCAGCCGTTACCAACACCTCTTCCCTCCCTGACCAGATATCCCTCCTCCTAGTCACAGGCCTGGCACTTGACATTATTAGGGACCTGCCACGCTTTGCTATAAACAGATGAAATGTACCGGGAATTTCCCCCCACACACTCATCATTCTGTCACTTTATGTAACTTGCTGACAAAACCTATGACCCTTCAGGCTTCCACGCCCTTAATGCATGAGTCATAAAGGCAAGCATGAACTTAGCATGCTTCCCAGTTGGGCACTGTAAACGCTTCTGCGCTTCACCTTGCACAGGATGTTAGGGGGTGCCCAATAAACTGGCCCCCTTCGGGACAATCTGTACAAAAAAAAAAAAAAACCCAGCGCCTCCCACTGAATAAAGGCGCCTTGTATCGAAAAGGATACACATCTTTTATTCATTAGTTAATGTTTTCTTTTATATGCTTCACAAAAGAAGGAAATAACTTTGACATTGCTGAGGAGGTTAATTTTAACTTTGTGAATTCCGTTATGCTTATAGAAAAAAAATATATTGGTAAATAAAATACTGCACATTTGTCTGAGGCAAATGTAGACCAGCTAGTACGTTCAATAATCTCTGCAGGAGAAACCTGTATATAAAGTATTAAACGGGAACAGGTAACCACACAATAAAGAATTATAGTATTTGTAAATGTTTTTTTTTTTATTGGACGGTATTTTTTCAAAGCAGTTAACTACCTTAAAGCGTAAACATTCCGCTTAGTGTCAGAACATATGCAGTTATGAAATACCTAAAGAAATTTTTTTTTACGAAATATAAAAAAAAAATACAGAACTTGATCGATAAAAATTTAATATTTTAGCACCCGACAACAACAGTGTAACTTGTATGTCAGCTACTGACAAGAACATAAAATTGCGGTCTTAATTTGGATAAATTTAATATCCAGTGAATTATACCTTTTATCATAAACATACTGATGAATGATGGTAGAACAGAGATTACACAAGTACTTGATATATTAAGTGAATTTTGAGTAGTTTTAAGAGCTTCTCCAGGAAAATCATAGAGAACGTAACAGGAGAGGAGTAGACTTAATCCCTGTCGGGGGAAACTGCACAAACACTCGTGAAGCCCACTAAGCAATTATTCAAATGCCATTTACCAAAATTTTGAATTGTGTCATTTACTAAAAGTTTATTTCCAATGTTTTTAAGAGGCATATTTCTCAATAAAATATTATTTTTGTGTTTGGAAAATAACGTTTAAATACAATATTTTTCCTCTATCCTTTTCGCTACTGGTCGGCATTAACTGGTCTGTCAGTCATTTCTTGGTTACACATTGTTGGCAGGTACTAGATCCGGAATATACCTGAACTTGTGTCAGTGTTTGTCAAATCTGGTCTTAAAATGAGCTTATAATAGGTGCCGTCAAACACTCTGGCAGGTTATTCTAGGATCATAATTCTTCCTCTGAAATAGTTAGCTTTGAAAATTGTCTGTACTTGTGTTTACAAACTTTTATTAATTATCCTTTTTCTGTCTATGGTATATAGCCCCTTGATCTAAGGCAATCGACCCTGCTTCAACTACTTCTAAAGCACTGTAGCAGGGTTACTCTCTTAATTGATAAGGAAATTCGGGGATAAATAATTCTTACTTTTATCCTCTTCACCACTGATCGGCTCGCTAGCCGCCCGGGCGATCGGTCACGTCTCTGTTTCACAGTGTTGGCAAGTACTGGGCATGCACTGGCTCCCGAATATATCTGAACCTGCTCCAGTGTTGGTCAAGTCCGGTCTTGAAAGAGCTCACACTCGGTGCCGTCACAACACTCTCTGACAGATTGTTCCAAGAGTTAACAACTCTCACTCCGAAAAAGTTACCCCTCAGTTTTCTGGGCTTGTGGCTTCTTCAACCTTGAGGAGTGACCCCTTGTTGGGCGAGCGTCCGCCAGCTCCAGTTAAGGGCACTCGACTGAGTAGTGCCCCTTGAGATACTTATACACCTCAATTAGGTCCCCCTTGCCTGCCTGTAGTATAAGCTAGGCAAATTCAGGCGCTCTAATCTCTCAGGGTAGCTGAGGTGCCGTAGTGCAGGCACCAGTCTGGTGGCCCTCCTATGGACATTTTCAATCAACTGGCAGTCCCTAGCATATCTTGGGGACCAGACGGGATGACAGTACTCCAGATGGGGAAGAACTTCACTCTTGAAGACCGTCCCTCGTAACGACCTAATAATTTAGTTGCTTGATTCATCTTCTCACAATGGCCCGAGAACTTCAGCTCATTGTCAACATACACACATGGGTCATTTTCACATTCAGTTTCAAATAGTTCAGCTTCTCCATCCCGTTGGGACGTATGATACGCCTCCTTACAGGTTCACAATTACTGTTGGGTAGACAGAGGCAAAAGGCACAAAAAATAAAATCGCTCATAGTGGCACCCTGCCCGAGGATCGAACCCGGGTCTGCTCGCTTGCGAGACGAGCATGCTGACCTATAGGTCGCCAGAGTATTGCACCAATGGTCACAATCTGACGCAGAACAGTACGCTCACTGTATATTACTACGTTAAATAAGCTTTTTACAAAAGATGAATAAGACAAGGAAAAGAAGATAGGTGTTTCATAATCCAGTTACAATAAGAGCGCTTAATACATTTATTTTTTTGCATGTCCCATTAAGTTTTTGTACGATCATGCTAGGCCCTAGCATGATCATACAAAAAGGTTCTTAACCTTTTTTGAGTCACGGACCCCTTTGAGAATCTGGTGAAAGCTATGGACCCCCTCCCTAGAAAAATGCACATAAGCACATAAACACAACTTTGCATGTAATGAATATACTTTATTTTATTGAAAATTCATTGCCTCATACAGTGTATGACATACACAAAGTATGAATAAAGTAAACAATCTTAACAAAGAATTATGTTTCACACTTTTTATGCAAAAATTAATGGCCACTCCATACAAAAATGAAATACAATCATCTTGTGCAAATTAAACAAAACAAAACTTTAATTCTGCTCAAAAGTTCATTTCAATGTGAAGGTTGTTGTTGTTTGGCTTGAAGATAAATGTTAAATTTTTATCTGACCTTCACGGACCCCCTGAAGCCCATCCATGGACCCTGTCCATGGACCCCAGGTTAAGAACCCCTGTGCTAGGGTGATACGCTGCCAATAAGGGGGGGGGGGGATATGCTGTAGATGAAAACTAAACAGTGGACCAAACATTTGGAGGAGGAAAAGTTTTCATGCTGTAACGAACGGGTGTTGTTGGGTTCGTGGAAATCTTTGCGATGAGTTGCCAGCTATATACTTTACGTTATCCTCTATTTGGCTCTATTCCTCCTCGCCACAGTCGCCACTGATCGGCGTGTTAGGCGTTTGGGTGCAGATCGGCCATTTCCAGTGGGTACATTGAGGGCTGGCGAAAATCAATTTAGAATTCACCAATTTCACCAGATTTAATTCAATGTAGAGGGTAGCTTCTTCCCAAACACCAGATATGTTTTAACACTGCCATTCTATTTTGAATTAGTGTTAAAGTAGTGCCGTTCTATATTCAGTGTCTCAGTCGTGGGGGTAACTCAGGGGATATCCTGTTGGCAAGTACTGGCTACAGAATGTACTGTACTGTGCATGAACCTGCGTCATTGTTGATAAAATCTAGTCTTAGATGAGTTCACACTCAGTGTCGTCACAACATTTTGCCAGTTTATTCCAAGAGTTCAAAGTTCAACTTGCATTCCAAAAAGTTATCTCAGACAATTTTCTGAACTTCTGACTGTAATAACCTGGCTAGTTTGGACTGTTCTTTGTTATTTTTGTTCTGTTTTACGACCTTCACCTTTAAGTCTTAATATAAGAGGAAGCCGAAGTACCCGGAGAAAACCTGTCATGTTTGGTCGGCAGCGAGTGTGTGCTCTTTCAAGACCAGATTTGACCAACACTGGAGCAGTTTCAGGTACATTCAGGAGCAGGTGCAAGCCCAGTACTTGCCAACAGTGCGTAACAGAGACGTGGCCGATCGCCCCAGCGGCTAACGAGCCGATCAGTGGTGAAGAGGATAAAAGAAGGAAGAGAGTCACACTGAGTAACACCCTTTTCATACCTGTCCCGGGCCGGGGATGAACCTAGGACACAATTGATTGATACTCCTGTTGCTGCTATACCTCCAGACACCTGTGTACGCAGATCTTCACCCTATTGTATAACAATAATCGACCTTAAGGCAAGCGAGTGGTTCTTACAACAAGAGCTTGAATCCTAGGTCTTTATTCATCAATGATATTTCTGTTCTGCCCAATGCTTGTTTTGTCGCCTTTGAATGACAACATTAAATTTTGAAACCTATCAATCTGTTGAGGAAAGATGCTCCATGTATCCACTATATGCACTGTCATGTTGTCCTGTATCAGATTGGTGTGACCGGTATTTCAGGTGTGCCTCCTCAGCATCGGTCAATGACAAACATGACTTGTGGTCACATTTTTTCATGGTATCATCCTCAGATAGTCTTAATGTTTTGATGATGTCCTCACACACACACACACACACACACAGGGGCACACCATTGAGCTACTTCACATGCTCCTCACAACTCAAGGTTTTCAGCAAGGATAAAATTTCGTTGCCCGTCTGTGAACACTTTGAGTGGCAATAGACGTGTTCCATCGTCAAGGAACATTATATTGTACTGCATTAACGATCGTTCTCTAACCGTGAGAGAACCAGGACCTTTTAACGCCACCTCATGTTTTATATACAGTACATACCGTATCTAGCCCTGCGGGCGAGGCCCAACCTTTTATTTTTCATACGAAAATTTGCTAATAATCGCCACATTAATAGGGATAGTTATATATATATGAGAGGGATACTTTTATGTTTTTCTTTGTTTGGAAACTTCTGATTGGTCGCAGATGATCATATAAATCGTCGGAGCACATAATATTTAATAGTTTCATAGAAAGTCTCACCTAACCTTACCTGACCTATTAGGTATAATTTGGCTATCTTGTGATGGTAAACGCTATCTTAAATGAAACTGAAAAAATTTACCATGTACGAATTAACGTCCTTTAAACTGTAGCGATAAAAATAAAAAAGTTTTCCTTATTTGGCAAAACCGACAGTTGTTTTTGAAAGATTAATCGGCGATTAGTCCGAATTTCTTGAGTTTCAACATGCAACAGGATGTTTCACCATGGTTAAGTTCACCGGATGGTGTCTTAATTTAGTGATGAGTGTGGCAAGATAACATATGAGGATAATTGTCTGATTCATATATATTTTCATGATTTATACAGCTTACTAGCTGTGTACATTATAGTGTTTTATCACTTATTTTCTTGTCCTGTAATAAAGATATGTTATTCTGGACCTTTAATTTCAACTATCAAAGCATAGAAATTTACTGTTTATTATAGATTCTTTGGTATGGTATTATCATGGCAGTAACTAACATTTTAAACTACTTTATTTCCTTCGTTGGTGGTATGCGCATGCCTTTCACTATTATGTCTCCTGTTCGATCCCTACCCAGGTCAGATGCAAGAACGCCTTAGTCAATGTGACCCTTGCAACCACGGCAGGTTTTCTTCTTGTGCAGTTTTCCGGTTTCCTTTTGTACTAATACTGGTCAATGAAGTTTTGTAGCAAAGAACATGCCAGTCGCCCGAACGGCTAGTCAAACGGTAAGTTGTGGGAATGCAGGGGCGGATCCAGGAATATCAAAAGGGGGGGACCAAGAAGTTGTGGGTGGGGGAACATGGTGAGCACAGCGAGCCCATCCAGCTGTAAGCCCCGCAGAATTTATTTTTTTGAGATCTGACCAATATCATGGGCACTTTGAAGCCATTTTGAAGCCATGTGCACTTGATATTAGGAGATATTCTGAGGTTAATAGTAATTACTTTTTACTATAAAAAAACGCCTGAGTACAATACTGAATTAAAAAAAAAGTATTGAACTTTTCTGGTGGAAAAAGGGGGCGGAGGAGGTTCGGACCCCCAGGACCTTCCCCTGGATCCGCCCTTGGAATGTTAAACAAAAAAGATAAATAATTTTACTTGATTTTTTCGGTGTGTTTTACACGTTGTGCCGCTACATGCCAGTGACTAGGGGACGAGACCAACAATCTATGGCGGATTATTCTTTTATCAATAACAGTTATCTGAAATCACAACTTTAAAGGTGTGTGTGTGTGTGTTTAAGTTTATTGAGAATATCTAAGTTTTAACAGAACACTAGCATCCGAAACTTTCTCAAAATTATCTTTACAAATCGGCTAATAATTCTTTACGTTGGCCTTTTTATAAATAACTGAGAATTAAACAGACAGACAGACCAACGTAAACACAGAGAATGGTAGAAGCAAAGATAAATACTCACTTATCATCTCGGAAATAGATTAGATGACCTTCAAATTAGTGAATGTACTTTATATCTTATCACAAGTACCATAACACTAAAGGGTAAAAACTGTCAACATTAATTATAAACATTTAGCTACAACTATGGTTATCGTAGTCACATGATAGATTATGAGGTCTGATAATTATTGCTATCCTCTTCGGTGATCTTTGTACTTACGGGCTTAGGAATTCCCCGAGATGCTTCAAGTGATGCATCTCCGAATACCTTTATAGGGTCAACCTCCTACATTATACTAAATATAGATTATGAAACAGTAAAGTTTATATTTTTGGTAAGAGAGAGAGAGAGAGATTTTAAGTTAAGAGACAATAAAAGGCACTGTAAAGATGGTATCACCAATGTCAATACTCGCAGCTAGTACTTGAGTTGGTGATGCTAAACCTATTATTAAAATATTAACTTCAATCGTCTTTTACAGTGTATTATTCCTCTCTCTCTCTCTCTCTCTCTCTCTCTCTCTCTCTCTCTCTCTCTCTCTCTCTCTTTTCTCCTTTCGCCCTCCATAATCTATGTCTCTCTCTTATACTGTTGACTTCACTATCATCATTGTTTATTTTTGTCACTGTCTGTCTACCACCTATCTCTCACCATCGGCATCCAGAGAACTCCGAAGCGTTAATAGTGTGTGTGTGTGTGTGTGGCAGACAAGCGCCAACGCCGGAAAAACGCTGCCGCCGCCCCTCCCGCACTAGCCTTCCACATGTGCATCATCTGCCGGTCTCGTATCGGCCTCTTTAGTCACCTCAGAACTCACCAACGTAGGTGACATCCTTAATAACTCATATCATTGTCTCATAGCTGGATGATCGTCATAATTGATTTCGAGTGACAGCAAAGTAGTAGAAGTAGAGTATGTGTGTGTGTGTGATTTGATTTTTTGATTTTGCCGCTTACAGCGGCTACTTTATTGTGCACCCCACACTCATCCTGTGAGCGGTAGCGCAAAGATTCAGATTTGCCCCCGAGGGGGCTAGTTTATTGGGCACCCCCTTACATCCTGTGCAAGGTGAAGCGCAGCAGCGTTTACAGCGCCCAACAGGGAAGTATGAAAAGTTCATACTTGCCTTTATAACTCGTACATTAAGGGCGTAAAAGCCTGAAGGGTCATAGGTTCTGTCAAGTTACATAAAGTGAGAGAATGATGAGTGTGTGGGGGGAAAGTTCCCGGTACATTTTATCTGTTTATGGCAAAGAGTGGCAGGTCCCTAATAATGTCAAATGCCAGCCTTGTGACTAGGAGGAGGGATATCTGGTCTGGGAGGGAAGAGGTGTTGGTAACGGCTGGGGACCTGTAGGAGGAGGTCATAGGGCAAGTGAGGATGTAGTGAGAGAGGGTGTGAGAGTCTGGTTGGCCACAAAGTTTACAAACAGTGCGGTGAGGCTCAGGGTTGCCAATGTACTCCCATAGGTACCTGTACCCTAGGCGCAGTCTCATGTATATAAGCTGTTGAGATCGAGTCAGGGATTGATATTCTTTGTAGTGGCGGTTGTCGTCACCGGCTACAGCGTCATAGTGGCATAGTGTGACGCTACCCCGTTGTTTCAGGTGTGTCCAATTTTCTTTGAATGACTCTCGTTGTGTGGCGTGTATGCGAGATTTGAGATGATTCAGGGAGAGGGCGAGAGTGGCTTCAGTATCTTCTTCTTGTGTAGCTTCTTTGGCAATTCGATCAACAGTGTCACAGGCAGTTATTCCTATATGTGACGGGATCCAAAGAAACTTGACACGGATGTCATCAGTTTGTTCTAGCCCGGCAACGGCGGCTAGGGTGTGTTGGGCGGCAGGGGGGTAGCGCAAAAGGATTACAGAGTAGAGTTTACAACGGGTCATAATAATTAACCCCCGTTGTCAGGATATTATGGCACTGAATGCTACGCAGTATTTCAATAACATTATTTGTTTAGTTCTATACATAAAGGGTAACTTATTCACAAATGCGTGAGTACAGGCGTGTGAGGCAGTATGTCTGGCCTCACACTTTGTTATTCACATTTACGTGAGAAGAATTCAAGCACATTGCGTATTTGGTTCTGTACATGAGAACTGATATAGTTACTAAGTGCAAAAAAGTGGATACAATCTTAATATGTCGGCTATCTTGCCATTAGAGATGAAGTGTTGTGCCGTTTCACACACAGTGTGCTTGGACCTGTCCCTAAAAGGTTATATCTTCACACAGTCGAGGACGTAGTGTTCAAATGTGTGGCCATATGTCTGGCCACACACTTTACATTTAGTTTTGTTTACATCTGCTTGAGGAACATACTGCCAAAGGTACTTATATCCTAACCTTAATCTAGCGGTTACAACATCTTGTAATCTAGTGATCTTGTTACTTGCTCCATATACATGTTTCACTTGATACATCTCATCATGGTAAACTATGGATCGACTAGTGCCTGTTTGCACTAGTCTACTTGCGTCAAACTCATCAATAAGTTCTTTCCTAATTACAGTTTTAAGGGTTCTTTTTGACAGACCCAAATTGTATTCAACGGTGTCTTTGTTAGACGCGAGTTTGGCGAGGGCATCAACTCTGTCATGTTTTATGAGGCCTATGTGAGAGGGGATCCACAACAGTTTGACCTTGACACCCCGGTCAACAAGGCACGCATATTTGTGTCTGGCTTCAGAGACAAGAGCGTGACAACCTGATTCGAGGGTACCAAGGGCAAGTAGTGAGGATAGAGAGTCAGTGATGATGAGACTGTCAGTAAGAGTGGTTTCAATGAATTTAATAGCTGTGAGTATGGCAACTAATTCAGTTTGTAGAGTGGATGCCCAGTTGTTAATTCTAACTCCTTTCTCAATTATATTACCGTCAGGTTGAGTCACAACGATAGCACTTCTAGCCCTCCCACAGGCGGTGTTAAGAGATCCATCAGTGTAGATGGTCTGTGTGATATTATCATCAGTCTGTAGAGTGTGTATGTGTTCAAGAGCTCTCGTGTGTGTGTGTGTGTGTGTGTGTGGTTCAAGGAGTCAGGTGTCGCACTCCACCCTTCACACTCCTTGCTGATGTCTTTATCTTCATGGTCACTATTATCTTATCCCAGGATTGTGAAGGTCTTACACCACCCTCACCCTGCCTTCACCACTCAATACCGCCTTCACTCACTACCTGCCTTCACCACTCACTACCTGCCCTCATCACTCACTACCTGCCCTCACCACTCACTACCTACCCTCACCACTCACAACCTCCCTTCACCATTCACTATCTCAGTGACCCAGCAGCACCAGGCGTGATTGAGACAACCAGTGTACGGTAGCGTTTCTCTGAGTCAGCAGTGTTTGCAAGACTTATCCTGCAGTAAGCATTTTTATTTTCGTTGTTTTCCCTCCTGTCGTTGTGTAAGGGACTGTTTAGTCTTCACTCCCAACACCTCAGTTTCGGTCAGTTACAATATGGTTATTTATATAATTAGTGAAGGTGACCATTTTTCAGGTATACTGTATGTCATACCGGTTCAGGCTATAAGTGGATAACATTGAATATGTCAATTTAATGTACATTGCAAATATTACCTTAACGGGCAGTGATTATAAGGGTGTCGCTACAGCTCAACTGTCATAGTAATGTTAGGTTCACGCACAGTACAACGCACTCTCCTTTTTACCTTCACACACACACACACATACACGTGATCTTAGGCACAAAATCCTTTACTCTTGATTGCCACAACTTATCACTTGAGACCTTCAGTAATATCAGAGAAAAAGAAAGTGCAAAGTATTAATTTATCATACACAACCCTGACGTAATCAGAATCATTCTACCAACACAGTACTGTACTATCATACACAACCCATAGAACAGACCAGAACAGTCAGGGGGAATGACTGCCCTAAAGTACAAAATTACCTATTTCATTGTGCTTTATTGTGCAACACAGTAACACTATTTTGAATATATAAATATTACTAAGCACATAAACTAATTCAATGGATATTAGCTGCCGCTACTACAAATTTCATAGTATAAACATTTCAATCAATATTGGTATTATTTTGGTTTTGGTCATCTAGGGAACCTTAAGATTCTAACTATGGGATTAAGTACTTTAAACAATAAGACACATTATCTCTACGGGATTTCTGTCGCAAAACATTTTTTTTATCGCATAAGAAAATACATATCATATGTTAGGTTAGGTTAGATTAGGGTATGATGAGTTATGTTAGCTTAACATACATCGGTAAGGGGGGAGGGGTAGTAACACAAAACTAGTGATTTCCGTTAGAATGAAGGTCTAAATCGTTCATAACACATCGCAAACCACCAGAAAAAAAAACATAGTGTGTATGTCTAAGTACAGGGATGACCAAAACTTAAAGTTTACCCAATAGCCTATGGCCTATCTCGAATCTAAACATCAAAATACTTATGGTAGTTATAGCAAAATTTTACCCATTAATTAATATAAATGATGATATATCCCAGTGGTTCATTAGTGAATCATCAAAAGAATATCAGCACTATGTTGTCATGTTTAGCTAACATCAGGTACTATCAAAACAAAGTCCAGACAGTGTTATTACTTCTAAATTGACTCGCATTTCCATCTAGTACTGATATACTCTGTAAATGCACTGAAAAAAGAAAAAGAAGAGACCGTCTGCCAGGTAAGAATACAAGACAGCTGAGCTGGTGTACAGTATAGCTGTATACTCAGGGGATTCAAAATTTTACATTGAAATGACAATAGTACGCGAGGCAGTGTTTCTCACGCAGGACTATATGTTGCGTGCTGTACAAATGTGCTGAATCATGACCCTGTAACACCTGTCCAGCGCGTACATCTTGTTCGTACGTCAGGCAGTGGTGTACGGTATCACCCTTCATTGTCGTACTCTACATATAACACTGAGATAAAAATATTGTTACAAGTGTTTACGCCCAACTTGGATCACGTGAAGATTAGGCACCATTCCAGAGTATTTCATGTAGTGATTTAACACCCTAATGTTATCTGGGGGTTTAGATTAGTTTAATTTATTAAGTTAGGTTAGGTTAGCAAAGTGTTTTAATCATCAGGTGAAATGAGGTGGGTTGCCATATTTTCATGTGATCCACCACTGTGCATGACACTGGGCCGTATTTCTGCACAGTCTGGTATAGCCAGACTAAACCAAAAATATCCAACATAAAACAGTGATATTTTTCAGTCTTTTTCATTAACATCCTTATATTACCTCATTACGTTTGGAAACTGTTTATTAATTTTTTAATCTCTTTGCAATTTTCCTGCGATTTTAAATTATTATGGGCAGTGGGAACATTACCAGGGAAGTGAGTTAAGCAAACTGTAAGTATCCGTGTATGAGGTGAGGTGCTCCCCGCCGCCCTCCACTGTTACAGACGGGAGGAACAACTTATTGCTAAAACTTACTTTACTTTTTATATTTACTTTTATCCTCTTAACCACTGATCGGTCGGTCACGTCTCTGTTACTCACTGTTGGCAAGTACTGGGCATGCACTGGTTCCTGCATGTATCTGAACCTTCTCCAGTGCTGGTCAAGTCTGGTCTTGAAAGAGCTCACACCCGGTGCTGTCACAATACTTTCTGGCAAGTTGTTCCAAGAGTTCATAACTCTCACTTCGAAAAAGTTCATCCTCACATTTTTTTTTACAATTTGCCCCGCGAGGAGGCTAGTTTATTGGGCACCCACTTGAACAGTTTTCTGGACTTGCGGCTTCTTCAACCTTGAGCTGTGACCCCTTGTGCCTATACAGTATCTCGCTTACTGTGAGAACTCACACTTAAGTTTGTGATTACAGTCAGAAATTTCATGCTTTTGTGTTATATCAAAATTAATGTTGTTAAATAAGTATATTCATTCTACGGAAAATTAAATCCAACTACAAACATATGGTAAGAATGCAGTACTATAATGCAAATAGAAATAAAAAATAAACTGAAAACAAGACAGGAGGTCGACTGTCAATTTTAATGTGGGCGATATATTGGACGTGAAAAACATGACAACTCTTATGATATTAACCCTTTGCCCTCTAAAGGGTTAATCGAGGTAAGTTCTAATCGAAATAGGTTCTAAAAGTGTTGTCATCGTTGTATACAGTCGTTCGACACCCAGAGTCATAACTGGTGGTTACTCTCAGCTCATTCCTATAGTTAGTAGTATAGTCCTTTCACAGTCACCAAGTCAAGTTAATTTCCAGCATATTAAATTATGGATAATAAAAGAAGATTAAACACAAGAAATAAACAGATTTAACATTAAACATTTAAATAAAGCACAAAGAAACCTAAACTCTGCAACTTGAATATAATAAATATTAAATTTTATCCTAACGCACACACACGCACACTTGTCACCTGGGAGTCATTTTTTTTTTTTGGTTCCTTAAAAACATTGCTAGATTTAACGCGAATGTAGCCAAATACAACGCAACAACACTGTTTGGAGCCAAATACAACACATCACTAGTTGTTCAACACTATTTGTTGTCAGATACAACACAACAACACTGTTTGGAACCAAACACAACACAACAACACTGTTTGGAGCCAAATGCAAGCAACAGCACTGTTTGTAGCTAAATACATCACAACACTATTTGTTGTCAAATACAACACAACAACACTGTTTTGAGCCAAATATAACACAACAACACTGTTTGGAGCCAAATACAACACAATAACACTGTTTGTTGCCAAATACAAAAATCATTCATTTCCATTAGACTTTTAGACCTATAAGACGTTTGTGCCAAAAATATTTAGTACCTTATGCGCCAAGTAGCTGAGAGAGAGAAAGAGAGAGAGATGATGATGATGATGATGAATGAGACCGAGTGAGTTTGTGTATGTGTGGTGCGTGTGTGTGTGTAGGGGAGTACTGAGAGCGAGTGGGTAAGAGCAAGTGTTGTGGTTGAGGGAATGACTTAGTATAAGTGTAGGATAGTGAGAAATGGAATGAGTTAGTATCAGTAAATACGTGAAAGGATGATTGAGTAAAGTCTAGAACAGAGTTTTTTTGTCATATCTCTTACAACAGGTGTTGCTATATCCTTGAAATCTATTAACCTCTAAACGTTTATTACGTTATATTACGTACCCGATAAGTTAGTACTGATACTGGCGGCAGTATTGTCCTGGGTATGACGACACCTTGGTTCTTCACCTTACCAATAGAGGGAATCACAATACTGGTGAGGTTTGTTTACAGGAAACTCTGGTTAGGATGGATATTAGTTTTGATCCTCACCGACAGGTAGAACCACATTCTGTGGGAAGGGGAATGAGAGGAAATGCGCCCGACTTTTGAGTGATTGCACAGTACTATCGTCACCGTGCACCAAAGTCCCTTCCACCAACCAGCCACAGGTGAGTCCGAACCACGTGTGATTGAATCAACGAAGCAGCTGAAGGAAGTGTCTTGGGCCATCAAGGTACTGCACAATACTTCTATCAGCTGCTTCAGTGATTCAACCTCAGGTGATTCGGACTCACGCTGTGGCCGATTACTGGAAGGGACTTTTGTGAACGAAACTACACTCGACAGCGAAAGTCCTTTCACCTCACCTGCCTTTACATGAATCCAGAGATTCAGAGACTTGCGAGAATCTACGAAACTGAGAAACCATCTTATCCCGTTGTTAACATGCCAGCCGCGAGGTGACACCTGTGAGGACACCCAAGAGCCTCAAATAGAGTGAGTTCGGTCAACTCGGTGACACACGGGCGCCATGTTGTTACTCAGTTGACAAAGATGTTTGCGCTCGTACTTTAAAGGAGGATCAAAATTATGAATTTTAATCAGTAAAATTTTCATACTTGTTTACGATTGGACAAGCATGTTTAAAAATTATGTGGGAGAGAGCCGAGAAGACTTCCCACCCCCTGAGTAACAGCATGGCGCCGGGTTGTCCCAGCTCTCTATAGTATCCTACGGCTCTGCAGTCAGCATGATACGCGACCATTCTGAAAACAAGACGATTGGCCTAGTCCTTTGTAATGGCTCTCAGAGAATATATCTACTATTATTTATTGAAAAAAATCACTAAGTAAAGATTTTAATTTTATTTATTGCATTATTGAAACCAAAAACTCACGCTGTTATACATTTTCTCGAGACTGACAGTACAGCCAACTTTTTAAAAGTTTTCCGTTCATATCTCTAGATTTCTAAATTGCCATGTAATTAATATAATTAGCAAAAAAAAAAAAAACACTGGTAATATCTGGGAGACAAAACTAAATCTGAGGAAAAAATTCCAAATTTTTTGCTAGACTAAAGAACTTACTGCTTCTGACGATACACGCAACAGAGACGTGACCGATCGCCCAAGCGGCTAACGAGCTGATCAGTGGTGAAGAGGATAAAAGTAAAGTAAAAAAATATGCCAGTTGGTGCACAACGTAAAACAACCATACCTGACCAAATCTATGTTACTTTATCCTGTTCGCCCCTGAAAGGCTTTTTAGCAGCAGCGGCGCTTGGACGGTCGGTCACGTCTCTGTTATCACTGTTGGCAAGTTACTGGCTCTAGATTGTATCTGAACCTGCGTCAGAACCTTCTTGGGTGAGGATCAGCGCTAACTGGAACCTTCTTGAGTGAGGATCAACACTATCCAGAACCTTCTTGGGTGAGGACCAGCACTAACTAGAACCTTCTTGAGTGAGGACCAACACTAACCAGAACCTTCTTGAGGGAGGATCAACACTAACTAGAACCTTCTTGAGGGAGGACCAACACTAACCAGAACCTTCCTGAGGGAGGATCAACACTAACTAGAACCTTCTTGAGGGAGGATCAACACTAACCAGAACCTTCTTGAGGGAGGATCAACACTAACTAGAACCTTCTTGAGGGAGGATCAACACTAACCAGAACCTACTTGAGTGAGGATCAGCGCTAACTAGAACCTTCTTGAGTGAGGATCAGCGCTAACTAGAACCTTCTTGAGGGAGGATCAACACTAACCAGAACCTTCTTGAGTGAGGATCAGCGCTAACTAGAACCTTCTTGGAGTGAGACTCAGAATCAGCCTTCTTGAGAGTGACTAACTAGAACCTTCTTGAGAGAGGAGGATGCAACAGAACCTTCTTGAGGGAGGATCAACACTAACTAGAACCTTCTTGAGGGAGGATCAACACTAACTAGAACCTTCTTGAGTGAGGATCAGCGCTAACTAGAACCTTCTTGAGTGAGGATCAGCGCTAACTAGAACCTTCTTGAGTGAGGATCAGCACTAACTAGAACCTTCTTGAGGGAGGATCAACACTAACTAGAACCTTCTTGAGTGAGTATCAACACTAACCAGAACCTTCTTGAGTGAGGATCAGCACTAACCAGAACCTTCTTGAGTGAGTATCAACACTAACCAGAACCTTCTTGAGTGAGGATCAGCACTAACCAGAACCTTCTTGAGTGAGGATCAGCACTAACCAGAACCTTCTTGAGTGAGTATCAACACTAACCAGAACCTTCTTGAGTGAGGATCAGCACTAACCAGAACCTTCTTGAGTGAGGATCAGCACTAACCAGAACCTTCTTGAGTGAGGATCAGCACTAACCAGAACCTTCTTGAGTGAGGATCAGCACTAACCAGAACCTTCTTGAGTGAGGATCAGCACTAACCAGAACCTTCTTGAGTGAGTATCAACACTAACCAGAACCTTCTTGAGTGAGGATCAACAACCCATCATCAGCTACGTGTATCCATACACTAACAGCACAGCACAGTAAAGCAAACAGCCTCAGTTACACACATTGCTCTCGCCGAGTTTATCTAGTTGAAGACTTGAACAAAACTGAAACGCCACAAGAAGAACTCCCCATGCTTACTTGGCAGACAGCTCACTAAGTAGAGTACAGTTTTAAAATGCGGTGACTAACAAGGAGGCGTATATATATATATATATATATATATATATATATATATATATATATATATATATATATATATATATATATATATATATATATATATATATATATATATATACAGTATATATACTGTATATATAGATTGATTTTGCTTAAGAAAAGTAGGATGAGTTAGAGGAAGTCTCCCATTTTTATTCCGCACACCGCCATCCTCCATCCTACTTGAAGATCACCAGTCCTGTCGTCCAAGTATTGCAGGTAAAATAGCAAAATACTGCAGTACATCACGCCGATTTTTCTTCATGTTTCCGAAGTTTTCTGTTGGTGATATCTGGACCCAGTGAGCAGTTTTAGATGTCCCAGACAGTTTAAGCTCCTCAGTAAAACAACATTACCAGCAAATATTACACCAGAGAAATTTTTTGGCCTAATAATCCAAGGAGAGGGGGGACCTGGGTGGGGAGAAAGAGGATACAATATGTCTCGGGGAGGAAGGTACGCCATCTGAAGAGGGGAAGGGAAGGTACGCCATCTGAAGAGGTGAAGGGAGGGAGGTACACCATCTGAAGAGGTGGAAGGGAGGGAGGTACGCCATCTGAAGAGGTGGAAGGGGAGGGAGGCACGCCATCTGAAGAGGTGGAAGGGGAGGGAGGTACACCATCTGAAGAGGTGTGGAAGGAGGAGGGAGTCATCCAAAGAGGTGGAAGAGGTGGGAAGGGGAGGGAGGCACGCCATCTGGAAGAGGTGGAAGGGGAGGGAGGTACGCCATCTGAAGGGGAAGGGGAGGGGAGGTACGCCATCAAAGAGGTGGAAGGAGGAGGTGCCATCTGAAGAGGTGAAGGAGGAGCACGCCATCTGGAAGAGGTGGAAGGAGGGAGGTACACCATCTGGAGGAGGTACACCATCAGAGGCCACCCAGAAAGGGAGGTACGCCACTGAAGAGGTGGAAGGGGCACCATCTGAAGAGGTAAGGGAGGGAGGCACCATCGCCATCTGAAGAGGTGGAAGGGAGGGAGGTACACCATCTGGAAGAGGTGGAAGGAGGGAGGTACACCATCTGGAAGAGGTGGAAGGAGGGAGGTACGCCATCTGAAGAGGTGGAAGGGGAGGGAGGCACACCATCTGAAGAGGTGGAAGGGAGGGAGGCCATCTGAAGAGGTGGAAGGGGAGGGAGGTACACCATCACGCCATCTGAAGAGGTGGAAGGGGAGGGAGGCACCATCTGAAGAGGTGGAAGGAGGGAGGTACGCCATCTGAAGAGTGGAAGGGAGGGAGGTACACCATCTGAAGAGGTGGGAAGGAGGAGGTACACCATCTGAGGTGGAAGGGAGGGAGGTATCTGAAGAGGGAAGGGGGGAGGCCATCAAGAGGTGGGAAGAGGTGGAAGGGGGAGGAGGCGTCATCTGAAGAGGTGGAAGGGGGAGGAGGTACGCCATCTGAAGAGGTGGAAGGAGGAGGTACGCCATCTGAAGAGGTGGAAGGGGGGAGGTACGCCATCTGAAGGGTGGAAGGGGAGGGAGGTACGCCATCTGAAGAGGTGGAAGGAGGGAGGTACGGGGGAGGGAGGTACGCCATCTGAAGAGGTGGGAGGGGAGGGAGGTACGCCATCTGAAGAGGTGGAAGGGGAGGGAGTTACGCCGTCTGAACAGGTGGAAAGGAAGGGAGGTACGTCGTTTGAACAGGTGGAAGGGGAGGGAGGCTCGCTGAATAAACTGAGGAAAAATTATCACAAGATGGGTGAAGGGTGAAGTTATAAGAGGGTGAGAGCCGTAACTACTTAGGTGTACTCCCCCCTCCTTAACTTGTTTGTATTCTGGATACACTGTGACATTATTACGCCTGTTATAAGTTGTTGGTGACGTCTTCGAGGCAGTGAAACACCATATTCTCCTGTGTCTCGCTCACCCGCACACCCCCTCACGCGATACTCTCCGTCAGGTATTTATACAGCAGTAAGTGTAAATTAACAATCACAGGCTAAGCAAAGACAAAAGTATTGTTTATACAAATAGAAAATAAAGATAAAAGTATGGAATAACAGTCTCACAGAGCAGACAAAACTATTTTCTATGGATATTGTAAAACTATATAAATGTAGGATAATTCAAGTCGTAAATGGAAAGGATACTCTTATCAGGCACTGCAGATCATACGATGCAGAAAATCTTAAGAATAAACACGCTGAATTATTCATTGAGTCGCCTGACTTAAAGCATACCCACATCGTAATAAATACACTAGTATATCCAGCATTACTATACTTGTTCCTAGTACTTAAATTATTGGATTCTACCTATTATTTGATGATAAAAATGAGAGAGACATAACAGAGAAACAAAAGACTAGCAAGGCTGCGAAGACGCGCTCGGCAACAGCAGAACAAAGGATGTGCGCGCGCTAAAAATCATACTCTGAACCACAAGCCGCATGGGCGTTACCGATCGATGACAAGTGTAAATCTCAGACTTTCTATGGGTTTTGATGGATTTGAAGCAGATATTTTCGGGTAGTCAATTCCTAGAAAATATTATGAACTTCACTTTCCTTTATCTTAAACACAGTACTGTACTACGTTCTCTAATGTATCGGGTTAGTAGTAGCGTACATAATGCATGACGTCATCTAATTTAACATTAATGGCGCCCCTGTCTGGTTATGTTTATTTTCCAACAACAACAATCGTAAGAAGACAAAAAACCCTATGCTCTATTGTACTCATCATATCAGCACCATTTTCCTCATTTTACTTATATTATGGAAAGCATAAAGTGTAAGACAGTGTAAATTTTAGTTGAGATAATCACGGTCAGAAATTGCAGTGCATGCTGGGCAACCGTCCCAAGTTTACCCTGTGGAGTCAGTCACAACGCCACGGACCTTTCCCCCGTCTCACTCTTGCAACTTCTCGTTTCCCCTGAAGCTATTTTTTTTTTGTTCTCTTCAACACGCTTCTATGTACTGTACATTAATTAACTCCGCCTTCTCTCTCAACAGGTCATTACTTCTTCTTAGTGTTCTTTTAAGTCACCCAGTTGACATACCTTCATTCTTCACTTTTGGGACTTCATTCTTCACTGCTGGAACCCATCTTCATTCTTCATTGCTGGAACTCTTCTTCATTCTTCAGTGCTGGAACACCTCTTCATTCTTCAGTACTGGAACACCTCTTCATTCTTCACTGCTGGAACCCATCTTCATTCTTCATTGTTGGAACTCTTCTTCATTCTTCAGTGCTGGAACACCTCTTCATTCTTCAGTACTGGAACACCTCTTCATTCTTCACTGCTGGAACCCATCTTCATTCTTCATTGCTGGAACTCTTCTTCATTCTTCAGTGCTGGAACACCTCTTCATTCTTCACTGCTGAAACACATCTTCATTCATCACTGCTGGAACTCTTCATTCTTCACTGCTGGAACGCCTTTTCATTCTTCACTGCTGGAACTCTTCATTCTTCACTGCTGGAACACATCTTCATTCTTCACTGCTGGAACTCTTCATTCTTCACTGCTGGTACTCGTCATTCTTCACTGCTGGAACATCTTTTCATTCTTTACTGTGGTAACATTTCTTCATTCTTCACTGCTGGAACGCCTTTTCATTCTTCACTGCTGGAACTCTTCATTCTTCACTGCTGAAATACATCTTCATTCTTCACTGCTGAACTCTTCATTCTTCACTGCTGGAACTCTTCATTCTTCACTGCTGGAACTCTTCATTCTTCACTGCTGGAACACATTTTCATTCTTCACTGCTGGAACGCTTCATTCTTCACTGCTGGAACACATCTTCATTCTTCACTGCTGGAACACGTCATTCTTCACTGCTGGAACTCTTCTTCATTCTTCACTGCTGGAACTCTTCATTCTTCACTGCTGGAACACATTTTCATTCTTCACTGCTGGAACACCTCTTCATTCTTCACTTCTGGAACACCTATTCATTCTTCACTGCTGGAACTCGTCATTCTTCACTGCTGGAACTCGTCATTCTTCACTGCTGGAACTCGTCATTCTTCACTGCTGGAACACTTCTTCATTCTTCACTGCTGGAACACTTATTCATTCTTCACTGCTGGAACACCTATTCACTCTTCACTGCTGGAGGTCGTCATTCTTCACTGCTGGAAAGCGTCATTCTTCACTGCTGGAACACTTCTTCTTTCTTCACTGCTGGAACACCTATTCATTCTTCACTGCTGGAACTCGTCATTCTTCACTGCTGGAACTCATCATTCTTCACTGCTGGAACTCGTCATTCTTCACCTCCGGAACACTTCTTCATTCTTCACTGCTGGAACACCTATTCACTCTTCACTGGTGGAACACCTCTTCACTCTTCACTGTTGGAACACTTTATTCTTCAGTGATGGAACACCTCTTCATTCTTCACTGCTGGAACTCTTCATTCTTCATTTCCGGAACACCTCTTCATTCTTCACTGCTGAAACTCTTCATTCTTCACTTCTGGAACACCTCTTCATTCTTCAGTGCTGGAACACCTCTTTATTCTCCACTGCTTGAACACCTCTTCATTTTTCACTGCTGGAACTCTTAATTCTTCACTGCTGGAACTCTTCATTCTTCACTTCTGGAACACCTTTAATTTTCTCTCCATTCTTCACTTCTGGAACACCCCTTTAATTTTCTCTCCATTCTTCACTGCTGAAACTCTTCATTCTTCACTGCTGGAACACCTTTCATTTTCTCTCCATTCTTCACTGCTGGAACTCTTCATTCTTCACTGCTGGAACTCTTCATTCTTCACTGCTGGAGACACTGATCACTGAGCATCACCTGAGTCTGTAATATTTTGGTTTTAGCTTTGTATTGCTATGTTGATGGTTCTCTCCTAATACAGTCCGACATAGTTTAGTCATGGTCTTTTTCAATATTTGTCGGAGCTCAGAGGAGGGAAATGTATAATTTTGGATGACGGGAAGATTTGGTTCCCCCACCTTATTTCATCTTTAGATTAACCACCCTAACGCTAACCTAACCTAATCTAGCCTAACCCCACCAGGTACCGTTAGGATGGTTATTCTTCATATAAAATAAGCTTAGGTCAGGGGTTCTCAACCAGGGGGGAATTTCCCCCCTCAGGTTTTCAGGGGGGGGGGGGAACTGATACTAATATGGAAAAATTAAAGGATTTTCAGTATTATACGCATATTATTTGGAATGCACTTTTTGAGGCAGACAATCTTGGAAAGGAGGGGGGAATGACATTCTGACATATGGTGAAAGGGGTGCATGGGGCAAACAAGGTTGAGATCCACTGGCTTAGGTGAGTAATCTTCACGTAATCCATATTTTTTTTCCAACGCCGAGAAAGTGTGAACGAATCTTGATAAACGCAACAACTTTCCTTCAACAAGCTTTGCTTATATCGAACACAAGGACTCACCACGAGCCTAAAAGACACTTGTTTATCACTTGGGTTTTTTATTATTTTTATAACAGGGAGAACCACATATTTACCTGTAAAACACCCATGTGAATTGCATTAGAAAAACAGGTTTGGTTTATCTGAAATAATAATAATAATAATAATAATAGCACGGCGCTAACAGCCAACATTATTTGAGAGAATAGCCACACCCTTACACCACTACTGCACCGCTCTCACTTAATGGATCAATCAGTTGACAGAGGGAGGCCCGCGGGGACTATTATTTAATTCACAAACTGGTTTGATCCAGAATTTTTCACTTAATGCCTTCTCCTTCTATTGTCAATGATGAACAAACCTTCTTTGGTAATCTAAGACGTTAAATTGTTTTGGGTCTCCCGTATAATAGGAGACTCACTGGCTGCCCGGAATGTTTTAAGGTGGCCGGGCGTAAGGTCACCTCATACAAATAATTCAAGGTATAAAAGCTGCATCACATTACAACACCCGCACCCTTTGTTTGTCAGCTGGATAATGTGGTCTCAAGGTATAGCTCAGGAAGACAGGACAACTAGCCAACAGCACTGGTTATAATTACCCCGGAACACGATCCATTCATCGATTTACGGCCAGGTTCCCAATTACTGTTCTGTCGTGTACACAGAGGCAAATTGCACAAAAGAAACTTGACCAGAGGTCCACACTGCCTGGGGCACTGAAAATATTAACCAGGATAAGAATGCTTGAGGTTAATGTTATTCACGCCTCTGACAGATAGGATAACAACTTGCCGTGCTAAGAACAGCATGCAGCCAACCTCGCCCACTACCCTGGCACTAACACATGAACGACACCCTTGGCACAGTGACACATTGTATTAACATTTGAAGATAAAGTACCTACCTTCCCTTAACTGGGGTGGGAAGTACACAGCAACAGTACCTACCTTCCTTCATCACGTGGATAAATAAATAGGGACAGTACTTACCTGGCAAGGGTCGAGCCTGAAGTCGCCTTGAGACGCTTCGGCGTTTGTCCTCCACGTCTTGGTTCAAAGATGGGGTGTGTTGTCTCCACTCTCCATGGCCACAGTAAGGCTTGGTCCACCATCCACCATGGCCACAGTCAGGTGTGGTCCACCATCCATCGTGGTCACAGTCAGATGTGGTCCACCATCCACCTTGGCCACAGTCAGATGTGGTCCACCATCCATCGAGGTCACAGTCAGATGTGGTCCACCATCCACCATGGCCAGAGTCAGGTGTGGTCCACCATCCATCGTGGCCACAGTCAGATGTGGTCCACCATCCATCGTGGTCACGGTCACAGTCAGATGTGGTCCACCATCCACCTTGGCCACAGTCAGATGTGGTCCACCATCCATCGTGGCCACAGTCAGATGTGGTCCACCATCCATCGTGGTCACAGTCAGATGTGGTCCACCATCCACCATGGCCACAGTGGCCACAGTCATCCACCATCCATCGTGGTCCCACCATCCAGGCCACAGTCAGATGTGGTCCACCATCCACCATCCATCGTGGCCACAGTCAGATGTGGTCCACCATCCACCATGGCCACAGTCAGATGTGGTCCACCATCCATCGTGGCCACAGTCAGATGTGGTCCACCATCCACCATGGCCACAGTCAGATGTGGTCCACCATCCATCGTGGCCACAGTCATATGTGGTCCACCATCCACCATGGCCACAGTCAGATGTGGTCCACCATCCATCGTGGCCACAGTCAGATGTGGTCCACCATCCAATATGGTCACAGCCAAGTGTGGTCCACCATCCATCGTGGCCACAGTCAGATGTGGTCCACCATCCACCATGGCCACAGTCAGATGTGGTCCACCATCCATCGTGGCCACAGTCAGATGTGGTCCACCATCCACCATGGCCACAGTCAGATGTGGTCCACCATCCATCGTGGCCACAGTCAGATGTGGTCCACCATCCACCATGGCCACAGTCAGATGTGGTCCACCATCCATTTTGGCCAGAGTCAGGTGTGGTCCACCATCCATCATGGCCACAGTCATATGTGGTCCACCATCCACAATGGCCAGAGTCAGATGTGGTCCACCATCCATCATGGCCACAGTCATATGTGGTCCACCATCCACTATGGCCACAGTCAGATGTCCACCATCCATCGTGGCCAGTCAGATGTGGTCCACCATTCACCATGGCCATAGTCAGAAGTGGTCCACCATCCATTTTGGCCAGAGTCAGGTGTGGTCCACCATCCATCATGGCCACAGTCATATGTGGTCCACCATCCACAATGGCCAGAGTCAGATGTGGTCCACCATCCATCATGGCCACAGTCATATGTGGTCCACCATCCACTATGGCCACAGTCAGATGTGGTCCACCATCCATCGTGGCCACAGTCAGATGTGGTCCACCATCCACCATGGCCATAGTCAGAAGTGGTCCACCATCCACTATGGCCACAGTCAGATGTGGTCCACCAACCACCTTGGCCATAGTCAGGTGTGGCCCACCATCCATTTTGACCACATTCAGGTGTGGTCCACCAACCAATATAGCCAGAACCAAGTGTGGTCCACCATTCATCATGGCCACAGTCATATGTGATCCACCATCCACTATGGCCACAGTCAGATGTGGTCCACCAACCACCTTGGCCATAGTCAGGTGTGGCCCACCATCCATTTTGACCACATTCAGGTGTGGTCCACCAACCAATATAGCCAGAACCAAGTGTGGTCCACCATTCATCATGGCCACAGTCATATGTGATCCACCATCCACTATGGCCACAGTCAGATGTGGTCCACCAACCACCTTGGCCATAGTCAGGTGTGGCCCACCATCCATTTTGACCACATTCAGGTGTGGTCCACCAACCAATATAGCCAGAACCAAGTGTGGTCCACCATCCACCATGGCCATAGTCAGGTGTGGTCCACCATCCACCATAGCCACACTTAGATGTGGTGCACCATCCATCATGGCCACACTTAGATATGGGCCACCATCCACCGTGGCCATGGGTGATCTGAGGCACACCAGGCCACCCCCTCCTGGACCAGTTGATGGAAGAAGGTTTTTCCATTCTGAAATATAAAGTGAAACATATAAATTAATGAATAAATAATTACATGAATTTACTAATTAATAAATTAATAGATACACGAGGATTGTGTAAAAAGTTGAATGAATGTAGCAGATATACACTACAGTCATTACATGGCTACTGTAAACGATTATGATCACACCTAACTACAATTACAAATTAAATATAACCAATTGCAACCATGATTGCATGACATGTAAGTATGATCACAAACGTGATTACTTCTAAAATTAATATATACTACTTTGATCTCTATCACAACCCCAGCATCTCGCCCAAGCTTACCTCAAAAGACACAGAGCTGGACAACAATGATATACTGCTATGGCTAGCTTTAAGTAGGGTAGACTTCATGAAATACTCTTTAGGAGTACCCAAATACTCAGTCATGGTTGATGAATAAAATCCTGGGTGAAAAGGACCAACAGAAACACTTTGGTAAATCTTCCTTATTTACATATATTTACAAATAAAGGGTACAAGACATAATATAAATGCACTTTCTACCTAATCGGGAGTTCAGCATAAGCACCACTGACTCCCACCTAACATTCCCTAGGAAAAAGAAGGACAAACCTTAACTACATGGCTCAGACAGAGGAGACAGGCAAAGACAGACATCTCTACCAGCCAGAGCTGGAACAAGGACAGAGAGAGGGACAGCCTGTGGATCTTGACCTAGGCTACTCAGTAAGCTCCACCCATCAGTGTAAGTCAGATGATCGTTATTTAATTTACTAAGCTTACTTATACTACAAAGCAAAGTTTTAATGGGAAGAGGTAGGACTGTCTATGGGAGTGAAATAGGTAATTAATATGAGCTAAAATACATGTTATAACAATGAGTACACAATCAACGACCAATGGGCAAAATACAACTCAAGGGGCCCGCCCATGACTTTCTGTGGATGATGTAACCGAGCACGAGGTTTCAAGCACAGTGGGCCATGGGGTATGATGCAATAACATAGGAAAGCTCCAAAGTCTGAATAGAGAGAATGCCTGACTCAGAGATAATACAGATATATAAATATAGATATGAATAATAAGCACATTCTTGTGACATCTTTCAATAAAAAAGAAATTAAATGCATTAATACTGAGAACCGTTGTAAGCGCATAATAGCAAATTTAATGAAAACCCACAGCGTAATAAAATAATAAATTTACCAAATAAAAACAATTACAGTATAATATATAGTTTAGAAGATACAGTTGTAGCAGAGTGTATGTGGCCAGTAGTCAAAGTTCTCTTCCTAATGTATGAATTTTCTCTTTCCTAGGACCACATACACATGTACTGTCGGGGTCAAAAGTCTTGAACACTTAGCAATATCTGGCATCTACTTCTGAGTTATACATATATGATTGGGATATACTAATAACACTACTTGTCATCACATATAATTATGCCTGAACTACAAAATGGGATAAAACTCTCCTTAAAACCTAAGATCTTCGGGTACTTACATGCCAAATAATGTCAAGTGTTCAAGACTTTTGACCCCGACTGTACGTAAAAGAAGATATCGTACTCACGATAGAGGTGAGAAAGGAAACCCACAATAGCGTTTTCTTTATGTATATTGTATGTACAGTGCATTAAGATGCAGGGGAGTTGTTGTGTTGTAGAGAAGCTTGTTGAGAGGAGGACTTGCTGGTTTGAGAGCTTGGAGTAGAATGACCTTGTAGGGTTTCGTGATATAATGTTGTCTAGCACTCAGGATGGATGGAAACTCTAAGGTGGTGGTTTTCTTATATAATATAAGTTATATGGTAGACAGTCTGGTGCTGGAGGTGCCGTGTGGTGAGGAGCTGCTCAGTAGACACGTTCGGTGAGTAGCGTGTTGATGGAGGTAGATGTGCAGGAGCTTCGTTAGAGAAGATGTTGCCTGTTGCTGGCCTCCAGGTTGAATGAGAATGGGACAGCGAGGAGCTTGCTTGGAGGAGGTGTTGCGTGTTCAGGAACCGAGAGCAGAATAAGAGAGCTGGTTGGTGAGGACGCTCAGAGAAGGACAGCTGGTGGGTCGCCATGCTCGCCGGCGGGAGCGAGGACCGCCAGGCAGGCGGAGGAGAAGCGAGGGCCGCCAGGCAGCGGCGGAGGAGGAGGTGTTGCGTGTTCAGTAAGAGAGGCCAGAATGAATCTCAATGGAGAGACAGAGCTTATATACCCAGCAGCCGTGAGTCATCCGTGAGTCAACCTGGGAAACCCCGGGAAGTAGCCGGTCTTTTGACTCAGTTGCTAGGATACTGTGGCATCTGGTGACGCCCCCCCCCCTGGGCCGCTCGTTTGGTTGCTAGGGAAGACGTAGCAGGTGGCATGCAGCTACGCAGTTGTAGGGGAGACGTCCACTACAACCTTCTTGACTTGACTTGACGTCTGTAGATAAGGTAGAGGTCTATTGCTCGTAATGCTGAGTGGGAGGACAAGGATTAGGATTGGAAGTACTTTGATTGCAATTGGGGGGAGGGAGGGGGGCTGGTTTAGGATTAAGGTAAAAGGGGAAGGAAAATTGAAGGAAAGTAAGAGATTAACAGTATCCGGGCTCAACCAGATATGCTGAGGTTATAATAATTATATTTGAACTTACATCTTGCATGATTAGGTTCTAGCTCCCAAGCCTTTTTCATTTAGTTAAAAACATGTTTATTTTTGCAGTAGCCATTGTTCCAAGGAAGGGGTGACGACCTCTAGCCAGGTTCTTGTGGAGCTGGCTGAGCAACGTATCTTTTGTTTTAATAAGAGTGGAAGGAAGGGGCAAGAAGACAAGTGTTGGAGAGGCCAAGGATAGTGTCCTTTGGTCACTCTCATCTTTTTAATGAAATATTTTGTTTCGTTTTAGAGAATTGAAGCTTTTGTTTATAGTTGGGAGGTTTAATTTCTAAGAAGAGGTGTAGGATCCTACTTGCTACTTTTGTTCGCAAGGAGATGGTCCTTCATTTTTGGTTTAATTGAAAGATTGAAGCTTGACTTGAAGGTACAGTATTTATTTGGCTATACAGTTATTTTTGTTTTTGTATTAAATTTGATAATTTTTAGTTGCATTTTGGTATTGGTGGTGGATTGTTGACTCTTATTCTGCTTAATCTGAACCAGGCGTGTTCTTCTCTTGCTCTTCTTACTGTTTCGTTGTCGAGCCAGTTAACTACAGTTTCTGAGTCTCGTACTTGTTCCCATATTCTTTTGGCTTGGATGTAGTTGTCTACGTTTATTGCGTTGATGTTGGCTCTTCTATGGAGTTCTTCGTTTGTTACTCTTTCTTCGTAACTGATGTTATATATGAATCTTAGGCTTTTATTTTGTACCGTTTGAAGTTTCTTGATTCTCGTTGCACTGAATGGGTTGGTTGATACAGGCGGTGTAATGGTCATGATAAGAGCTAACCTGAAAACCTTAAGGATTCATATTACGCTCAAACGTCCACAAAACCTTCCGAGTCCCCCAGTGGAAACGTTCCCCGTTTTCTCGGTTTCCCCCGCCTTTGTCTATGGGAGCAGACGCTGTATGCTGGGACCTGTTGCCATCCAATCCTTTGTAATCAATTTAATTCTGCTTTCGATAGCTGAGTCAGAGCATTGTTAGTGAAGATAATAGTAGAGAATGAAAATGAGTTCATAGTCTCAATTTCAACGTCAGAGGGTACCGTAAATTAATTCATTGGAATAGGAGTAGCTGGACTCCCTGGTCTGGTTTGAGTGAGGGCACGCGGGCATTTTAACCGTTAGTAAGTGCCCGTCCCTTCATCCATACAGGTATGCCATTCCACGCTGTGTTGTAATTTGCCCTTCTTTAAGTGATTTGACTCAATTGATAGTTGATTGTGCAAGTGTTACAGTAACGTAGTTGATATGCTCTGAGTAAAGTCATATTTACGTCTTTAACGTCCCCTGAAACGTGTTGTTGTTGTCACCGGTTAGTAAGTGCCCGTCCCTTCATCCATACAGGTCCCTAACGCAGCCTAGGCCGTGTCTGTAGGGTGGATGTTGTATCCACTATGTCTGGGGACATGTCCGAGGTCCAGTAGGATCAGTTACCTTCGTGAGACCCGGCCGTCAGACACTTCAGACCACCTATAGCCCCCATAGCTGGCTCGTCTGGCCCTAACGCTCGGTCCACGAGGTGACCCTGGACCACCAAGCCACACACCACTACCAGCCCCCATCATTGGTGGATGAATGTCTACCTCAGTAGGGCTATATTTGTGTGGTGGAATTAACCCACTGGGATCTCCAGAGTTCGTCGGATAGTACTCCATGGTGGCAGGACCCCATGGCTGTTGCTTGAGTATCACTCCTGACGACTGAGTGTTGTAGTGGCAGTTGCCCTAGTATGTATGGTGCTAAGTGACTATCCTAGTTGTGCTAGTGAGTATGTCCACCCAGTAGGGTTGGAAGGGTATTGAATATGTCCACCCAGTAATGGTGTGAGTATGTTGAGCCTGAGGGCCTAGTAATAGATTTCGTCTGTTAGTACAAACCAATTCTTTCTTCTAATTTCATATTCATGTTTAAATAAACTTTGTATTTGTATAATTGTGTATATTATTTACCTACAGTATTTACCGTTATTTCTTCCCTATTGCTTGATACTATCATTACACCTACCCACGAGCCTCCTATCGTCACGCTACCAATGGTGATATATAAGAGTAAAAGGAATTGTTACTGGCACACAGGCCCTCATGAAGGGTGGCAGTAGCAGCCCTCATAAATGGTGGCAGCTCAAGCCCTCATAAATGGTGGCAGCGGTGGGATGTAATGAACATAGTATCGAGTTGGGAGGAATGACTGTGATACTGTAGTTTAACTGAGTGATAACCATTTCTCTGTACGGGTATTTAATAATCATTCCACTGTAACTAATGAGTATTTCAGATTGCTAATGATTTTGTCCCATATTTTTCCGAGGTACAGCTTTTTGTGGTGGTTTGCAGAGAGAGTGAAATAAGTTCAAAGAAATACCTTGGAGTTAGGTTAGAAAAAGTCTTGTTTAAAGTAAAAGGAAACCTGCAACAATAACTTGTAGAGTGTGAATAAGGTTCATTAATATTGGAAGAATTTTGATATGTAACAATCTGCCCAAATTTTTTTTCTGTTGTTAACTCAGTATTACTTACAGACAGTGAATACATGTTTGGGCCGTGGCACTAGTTGTGAAATGTTTCCATCGTGGGAGTGCCCAGTGTTTTAATTCTGAGTGCTAACAGAAGCATTGCACTATATGCAAAGGTTAAGTGGATGCTAATTCTGCATTTGTAATATTCTTTAGTTATGTGTTAGGTAGGATATATATTCCATTTACTTAATATCTCGGGGCATTTTACAGTTCCTACTATTAATATTCCTATGTATACGCTATAATTTTAAAGTTATTTTAACCAGGTGCTAACGGGTCATTATTTTGTGTAACGTATGTTATGTGAACTCTAATGCCAGTATACTTTCAGAATACAGTATTATATATGTGAGGACCTTATGGTGATACGGTATATGGAAAATGTTACACAAGTGTATGGACCCAGAATTGTGAGTACGGAAATTCGTGAAGTGTTCACGCAGTGTTGCACCATACTGAGTCTGTGAATGGCAAAGTGTCTAAGTGAATTTTTGATGCCATAAAATTATCTTTTGGGAGATTAATAATCTGAACAGTAGTTTGAATAGTTGATGCATGGAGTGTTAGTCGTATTGCAGAAAATCAGTACCAGTCCGTGGGTCTTGAGTGAGCACTGTGCATGTATTGTATTTACAGTGGGATATACCTGTAGTATTGATTTGTTGTGACACAATGGCAGATGCTAACGCAAATAAGGGGACCATGACGGCCAAAGCCGCTGTTGATTTAGCAACAAAAGTCCCAGCACTTCTGGCTAAACTCGCTAAAGCCATGGGTAAAGGAGGAGAAAACCAGTGGTTAGACTGGATCTTTAAGAAACAGTGGGCTTTGTAAGTGACCCCCATTGGTTGATAATGAAGTGCACAATCAGTTATAAGTAACTGTGGAAAAGAGATAGGTAAAGAACTGATGATTTTTTTTTATTAAAAGTATTTTGCAGAGGAAGGGTCAATTTGCAGTAAAGACAGAGATTGGAAGATGTATTGGCAGTTATGCAATCATCTGAAGGGTATCTGTTACTAGTATGAGTAAAGATACCAGTGGTGAATTCTCAAGTTCCGGTTGGTAAGTCCTACGTAGGCTGGGTTGTTGGTATATAGGTGTAGAGTTCGTGACTTTCAGGGAGTATTCGGGCATATAAATATGGTGCTATTACTTCTACATGGCAAATGCCATAAGTACAGACAGTTTTTGGTTTGGTGGTGTTCTCATGAGGACCGTTTCGTTAGCATTGAATTCTTGGGAATACCCGCTCGTTCGGAGTCCCTTGAAGGGTGCTGCCTCTCGCGAGTGCGACATAACTCTTTAGATTAAGGGCAACAAATCATTCCTTTGACTTGATGGGGTCCGTTCGTCTATGTCCTAGCTTGAGAAATCTATGTTAAATCTCAGTGTGTCCTGTCAGCATTTGACCAATCGCGTAAAAGAAACTTTCATAATCTATGAACATTGAAATTTGAGTTCTGTAAGGAATTTTGAGTGTGCATTTTATCTACCGATGTGAGGGTGTATTCTGTAACATGTAACACCATTTATTATTATTATTATATGATATGAGGTATCTAACTCAAATCATTATTATTCTATGATGATGTACTTGACCCCATTTATTATTATACGATATTATGTATGTAACCCCATTTATTATTATATGATATGATGTATTTACCGCCATTCAGTATTATTATGACATGATGTACCTAACCCCATGTGCTATTATTTTTGGTGCTATTTTGTAATATGTATCCCAATATATTTTTTATGAAGGTGTGTCACATTCTAATTGTATGTTAACAGATTTCCATTTCTTGTACCTAATCCTGACCACCGGTAGGGAATTATTTTTCTATTTTTATTGATATAATTTGTGCAATGTTTTGTATGAGGATTTATACTTTATATTAATGATTTAATATGTATGTCACTACTTACGTGTTTTCTGAACGTTACCGCATAATGATGAATCTTGGGGAAGGAGGAAGCTTTGTAATGGTCATGATAAGAGCTAACCTGAAAACCTTAAGGATTCATATTACGCTCAAACGTCCACAAAACCTTCCGAGTCCCCCAGTGGAAACGTTCCCCGTTTTCTCGGTTTCCCCCGCCTTTGTCTATGGGAGCAGACGCTGTATGCTGGGACCTGTTGCCATCCAATCCTTTGTAATCAATTTAATTCTGCTTTCGATAGCTGAGTCAGAGCATTGTTAGTGAAGATAATAGTAGAGAATGAAAATGAGTTCATAGTCTCAATTTCAACGTCAGAGGGTACCGTAAATTAATTCATTGGAATAGGAGTAGCTGGACTCCCTGGTCTGGTTTGAGTGAGGGCACGCGGGCATTTTAACCGTTAGTAAGTGCCCGTCCCTTCATCCATACAGGTATGCCATTCCACGCTGTGTTGTAATTTGCCCTTCTTTAAGTGATTTGACTCAATTGATAGTTGATTGTGCAAGTGTTACAGTAACGTAGTTGATATGCTCTGAGTAAAGTCATATTTACGTCTTTAACGTCCCCTGAAACGTGTTGTTGTTGTCACCGGTTAGTAAGTGCCCGTCCCTTCATCCATACAGGTCCCTAACGCAGCCTAGGCCGTGTCTGTAGGGTGGATGTTGTATCCACTATGTCTGGGGACATGTCCGAGGTCCAGTAGGATCAGTTACCTTCGTGAGACCCGGCCGTCAGACACTTCAGACCACCTATAGCCCCCATAGCTGGCTCGTCTGGCCCTAACGCTCGGTCCACGAGGTGACCCTGGACCACCAAGCCACACACCACTACCAGCCCCCATCATTGGTGGATGAATGTCTACCTCAGTAGGGCTATATTTGTGTGGTGGAATTAACCCACTGGGATCTCCAGAGTTCGTCGGATAGTACTCCATGGTGGCAGGACCCCATGGCTGTTGCTTGAGTATCACTCCTGACGACTGAGTGTTGTAGTGGCAGTTGCCCTAGTATGTATGGTGCTAAGTGACTATCCTAGTTGTGCTAGTGAGTATGTCCACCCAGTAGGGTTGGAAGGGTATTGAATATGTCCACCCAGTAATGGTGTGAGTATGTTGAGCCTGAGGGCCTAGTAATAGATTTCGTCTGTTAGTACAAACCAATTCTTTCTTCTAATTTCATATTCATGTTTAAATAAACTTTGTATTTGTATAATTGTGTATATTATTTACCTACAGTATTTACCGTTATTTCTTCCCTATTGCTTGATACTATCATTACACCTACCCACGAGCCTCCTATCGTCACGCTACCAAATGGTGATATATAAGAGTAAAAGGAATTGTTACTGGCACACAGGCCCTCATGAAGGGTGGCAGTAGCAGCCCTCATAAATGGTGGCAGCTCAAGCCCTCATAGCGGGTATCACATTACTGATTTTATTAGTGCCGTGTATAATTTCCTTTTGTTTGGTATTGTAGGGGTATCGAGATATTAATGTTGTCTAGCACTCAGGATGGATGGAAACTCTAAGGTGGTTTTCTTGTATAATATAAGTTATATGATAGACAGTCTGGTGCTGGAGGTGCCGTGTGGTGAGGAGCTGCTCAGTAGAGACGTTCGGTGAGTAGCGTGTTGAATGAGGTAGATGTGCAGGAGCTTCGTTAGAGAAGATGTTGCCTGTTGCTGGCCTCCTGGTTGAATGAAAGCTGACAGCGTGGAGCTTGCTGGAGGAGGTGTTGCTTGTTCAGGAAGATGGGCAGAATGAGAGTTGGTTGGTGAGGACGCTCAGAGAAGGACATGCTTGCTGGCGGGAGCGAGGACCGCCAGGCAGGCAAGGAGAAGGCGAGGGCCGCCAGGCAGCGGCGGAGGAGGAGGTGTTGCTTGTTCAAGTAGAGAGGCCGGAATCAATCTCAATGGAGAGACAGAGCTTATATACCCAGCAGCCGCTATGAGTCATGTTGGGAAAACCCGAGAAGTCGCCGGTCACTAGTTTCGTTGCTAGGATACGGTAACATCTGGTTGGTTGCTAGGGAAGGCGGTAGCAGGTGGTGGCTGTGGCTACGCAGTTGTAGGCAGTTGTAGGGGAGACGTCCACTACAGTATGTTCAGGTTTTTTAATCTTCTTGTTTTTGAGAGTTTTCTACGTACTTTGAGGACTTTTTCATTGATGAAGCTCTAGCAACCATTTTTTTTGTGATTTTCAGTCCCAGGATGCTGCCTTCGTTGGTGTATGGGTAAATTTCTCCATCTACTATTACTGGTTCGACCTTTTTCTTGGCAATTGGTATAGTTTTAAATTTGTTGATGTTTGTCCGTATTTTCCATTTCTTCTCGTAATTATTTATGTTTTTATTGCTAAGGCCGTATGGCGTGCCATCATTGCTTCTGATTTTCCGGGATATGATATGACTTGTGTGATGTCATCGGCAAAGATAATGTGTTCGCTATGTTGCGTTGGTTCAGGTAAGTTGCTCGTATATATGGAGAATAGTGTTGGGGATAGGACGCCTCCCTGGGGCACTCGGCTTTCTAGGTCGAAGGGTGGACCTAAATGGTTTGCCAATTTGTAGCTGTGCTGTCCTGTTTTGGAGGTAGTCACATAGGATTCTTTCTATTTCTGCAGGTAGGTCTGGTTTTAGTATTTTATATGCTAGTCCGTTGTGCCACACTTTATCAAAGGCCTTTGTTACATCTCTTAAGACATGTTTACTTGGTTTCCTTGGTGTTTTTCTTTGGTTATGATTTCTGTTATTATTGTTATTGCCGTTTGGGTTCCTCTACTTCTTCTAAAGCCGTGTTGTCTTGGGTTGAGTTTGTTGTGGTTAACCAAGAACTTATCTAGTCTGTTATTTAGTATGCGTTCCAAGAATTTCTCTGTTGTTTCCAGTAGGGATGTAGGTCTGTAGTTTATTTTTTGTTTTGGGTCCTTGCTTTCTTTGGGAATGAAAATAATTTTTGCCCGCTTGAGGGCATCGGGAAAGTAACCAGCGGATAAGGTTGAGTTATAAATATTTATCAGGGCTTCCATTGGTCTGCTGGGCAGATTTAATAGCATGTTTCGGGTTATGCCGCTCATTCCGAGGGATTTTTCTTTAAATTTGCGTAGGCAGTGTAGTAAGTAGTTCGTCGTGATTTAGGAATTTATTGGGTCTTAGTCCTTCTGGGTTTCCTGTGTGGTAGGGAGTCAGTCTATTGCTTTGTTCCTTTAGCTAATCTTTAATTAACTCTTCGTGTTCTTCGTCAAAACTTTAATTTGCTTCTTCTGATATTCTGAAAATCTTCTGAAGGCATCATCTTTTTCGTGGTGTGTATAGAGTTTTTGTCCATTTTGGTCTTTAATGTAGGTTATTGTCTGTGTTTCGTGCCAAGTAGTTTGTTAATGTTTTGCCAGAAGTGTTTGGAGTCCTTTGTGGTGTTTATGTTTTTGATCAGATTATTCCATTTTTCGTTATTAATTTGTCTGTACTCTTCTTGTAGACCTTGTTGGATTTTTCTTATATTACGGAGTAGTTCTCTAGTGGGCCCTGTTTGTTCTACATATGTCCTAATGTTATTATATTGTACTTGTCTTCTCTTTATTTCTTCGTTGGGTTTGTTACTCGGGAGGGTTCTGTATGTCATTATTTGGGTTGTCTGGTTGATTGCTTGTTTCATTGTGTTGTGTAGCTTGTCAACCTGTTCGTCAATTTCCTCGAGTGTTGCATCTTTTAGATTTATTTGTGGATAGTTTTCCAATAAATCCGTATATTTCATCCAGTCTGTTTTGCTCATCTGGAGCCTTGGTGGTATTTTTGTTTGAATTGGGCTGGTGGAAATTGTGAATATTATCGGAATGTGGTCGTTTGGGATGGTGGGGCCTTGCTCTATGTGGTAGTTAAGGAAATCTTTGTTGTTGCAGAAGATTTTGTCGCGTGTTGAAACGCCGTTTGGTCCCATCCAGGTGGTGAAGTGCGGGCCCAGGTGAAGTAGTCTGCCAGTGTTGATTATACGTTCCAATACTGTGCCTATCTGGTTATTGTTGCCGTAGCTAAAAATGCGGTGTCTTCATTGAAATCTCCCAGGATGTACAGTCAGCCAATGATCCAGCGACCCCACCCTGTGTCTCTAACTGGCAATTTTACCTGGCAATACCGGGTAAAGTAAGGTTGTTTGTAAAGGTGATTGGTGGATAAATTTTCGGCTGCATTACTGTCAGGATAAATATTAAACAATCAGAAGGTAGAATTTTTATAATAATAAACTTTTCATTTTTATTTAAGATCATGAGAAGTTTCCAAAAGTTCGTATAATTGGTTAAATAATGTAGAAATTATATTAATGAATTGTCAGCTCAACTACAACGAGGAACGAGGACTGCCATAAGATTTTCTTCATTATTTAAGCAAATATCAGAACATTTGGACACTTCTCATGATCTTAAATAACAAATTGAGGCATATATGACATGAAATGCTAGTGACAGTGGGGAAGGAGGTTCAGGGGAAGAATAAAGGGAGGATTGAAGTGAATTTTAGGAGGAGAGAATAGGTGCAGTGGCTAAACACCGCTTGCGTGAGGGAGTATAAGTTGGAGGCAGCAGCAACTCGCCCGGACGCGGCCAGGAGGCGACAGGACAGAGTCAGGCTAGCGTCAGGTCAAGCGTCAAGGTGCGTGTTGGGTTGGGCCATGGATTCTCGGTGCTTGGTCGGCTTGATTGTGTGTGTTGTTTTCTTGTGTGGAGGAAATGTCTTGGTATTCTTCTTAGCTTGATGTTGATTTTCTTCTAACTCTCCTCCTCTTCTTGCTCTCTTGAAGTGTCCATTCATTCGTGTTTGTGTCTTGTTATTCGTCTTCCTCGTGTCTTAAGTCCTCATAGGTGTGGAAGAAGTCGGAGACGGTGAGGTTGACCACGTGTATACTGCCAGATTCTGGGGTCACTAAATCTAAGGGGGTAACTTAACTCTAATCTTAATTCCTAAGGGTCGCTGCCACCAGACCCCCTCTGGACAGCATGTAGCTCGTTAGGTAGCGGGCAGAGTGGACTAGGCATTGGGTTAGGTTTTCCATTGACCAGATCGATAAGAGTAAAGAAGGGTGAAACCATAACATGTCTTAATTGATTTATTCCTTATAAAACATACTGGTAAAAAACATATACATGAATTGGCCTTCCTCAGAAGAACAACGGAAATGTGGTTACCCAGATGGGCCCCAGACTCTTACATTGATGGCGTGTCATCCACCTACTTATTGCATAACAATCTGTGACCACCGTACCTCGGTCGTTCCTTCTTACAATATCCCTTAACACATCAGACTGCTCCACCTGTGTGGAATATAGCACCGTCGGTTATCATACATAGTAGCACCATCTCAACACACCTGTTACACTCCATACCTGCAAGTATGTGACTCCTTGTGACTTTTAGGTATACACAACAGGCACCTCGTTCACACCCCGCCCTCGGTGGGTAAAGACGAGGGCTTCACCTAGAGACATACCAGCACTATTTCTACGCCTGGTATTATAGGTCGCTCCAAGTGACGACCGCAGTTTCTCACGGTCTCCTTAGTTGTGACTATTCATTTGGAGTGGTGCGCTGGAAATCCACAGGTTCACAGTGGACTGGCATAGCGGGGAGTCGTCCCCATCTGTTGTGACGCTCAAAGGGACAATGGCGGCCGGGCGGCAAGGTACTCCGACCACATGGCACCTGAGGTGACGGTAGAACGAGGAAGACTGAGGGCAGTGCCCCACCGCTCCTCGTCACATAGGCCTACAGTTTCCAATCCTCAATTTACACTTTTGTTTCTTATGGTTCTCACCTGAACACTTTTCGGTATATTGTCACTCATGTCTTATAAACACATATTTTAATCCTAAATTACACACTAAGGTAAGGTCTTGGTTTGCTAGTGCTTGGGTAAATGCATGGGATTATAATATCAGGGTGGCATCTGAGGCGGGCACATGACGCGCCTTGAAACAAAGGCTGAATGTTCATGGCGGGGGTGTATCAACTTCACTTAAAACTGTAATGAGGGATCCTCCTCTCACACATTGCACTATTTGAACACAGACATAAGATTCTCTGATCACTGTACCTGTCGTGGGTATATGTCACGTGAGGCTACGAGGTGTATTAAATTCATACCGACGCATACACGATATTTCCTTTCAAGTATAGTTTCTGGATCACTGTCAACACCTCACATAGTTCTGATACATCTATCCTTTTTCCAGATCATGGTTCTCATGTATTTTCATATGATATCTGTTGGAGTTTTGTTCGCTACACGCTCACAGACGTAAATAGTAAGACCTTCAAACCCTGATCCACACTTAGTCTTACAGTACACTAGTCCGCCTCAACTGGACTTTAACATTCATCTTATGGATACCCTGAGTTCTCCTTAATGCTATGAATACATACACTTAATATGATATAACTATACCTGGGTACAATACAACACATGGTCTAGGAACCTTGAGTAGGTGAGTTGTCCTTTATCAATGTTTCCCGTTTTCTGAGGTTCTACAAGCGCGGTGCATTTGAATGTTGTATAGCGTAATATGAATTAAATGGGATTTTTAGGGATGACAATGATGTGCGCAGTACACGTGGGCTTCAGCTCCACGGGCCTCGTGGTGTTCTTGATTCTGTGTGGTGGGTGTCTTTTCTTGAGTTTTCTTTTCTTGGGTTTTCTTTTCTTGGTTTTTCTTTTCTGCTGGTTTTTTCTTGTCTTGGGAGCGTACAGCAAGGAGGGCCTCTTTGTAGCTCAGTTTCTTGTCGAGTCGCGCCTTGGCTATCCTGCATTCCTCCTTCCATTTCGGGCAGGTCCGATCGGCGGAGGAGTGTGGGCCGCCACAGGCAGCGCATTTTTTTACTGTGTTGGGGCAGACCGTGTAGCGGTGTCCGGGGCTTGCCGCACAGGGAGCAGGTGTCCTCCTGCGCCTCACACTTGTTGACAGTGTGTCCGTAGTGCTGGCATTTGTAACAGCGTTTCGGTCTGCAGTAGGGCTTGACTGGCACAGTTACCCACGCCAGTTGAGCCTCCTTGGGTAAGGTTGTATGGTGTCCGATGAGGGCAGTGGTGTCGGACAGCTTCTTCACAACTTGGAGTTGCCCCTTGAGGAGCTCACTCAGCTCTGCTTGGTACACGTGGGCAATTTCGGCGTGGGAGATTACTCCCAGCTTCAGGTTGTCCTACTTGTAGGCAATCATTTTAAATGGAATGCCGTTGATGTCTGGGATCTCCGCGAGCTGTACGGGCATACCTTTCTCGGCGAAGGTGATCTTGATGTCACCATGGAGCTTCAGTCGTTCCACCTTAGTGACCCCCACGATCTCATTAGTTTCAAAGAACTTCTTGAGAACTAGGAGGTTTAATTTCTTGGGGCAGGTCGGCGTAACCGGACGTATCCGCGCCACGTTATCAAACTCGTAACCGTTCATGGTGAGAGAGGGTTAGAGGACAAATTGAGGGCGAGGCAGGGGGGTATTTATACAATCATGCCTACTCAAGATTTGAGTTGCGAAATGAAAGGCGCCGCTGATTGGCTGAGGCGAGGGCGGCAACTGGCCAATCAGCGAGCGACTCGGGGGCAAAAGCTGTGGTCTGGAACTTGCTGCTGATTGGCTGAGGCGAGAACGGCAGTTGGTCAATCAGGGAGCGACTCGGAGGCAGAAGTTGTGGTTTGAAACTCGCTGCTGATTGGCTGAGGCGAGAACGGAAGAGCAGTTGAAGGGAAGAGTATAGTGACCTCGTGGTGACCTACCTCTCTTTTCTACCTACACCAACCAGCAAGCAACACCTCCTCCTCCTCCTGCCTGGCGGCCCTCGCTCTCGCCGGCGAGCATGGCGACCCACAAGCTGGTCCTCCTCTGAGCATCCTCACCAACCAGCTCTCTCTACATCACGCTTGTAACCACACTGCCACTTCCCAGCACCAAGCTGCACTGTACATCCAATACAATATGTATACAGAGAGCACATTGTGAGTTTCCTTTCTCCATCCCATCCTGAGTGTGAACCAAATAACCCGTACCCCACAAATGGTGACCCCGGAGTGACGCACTCACACAGAATGGAGGAGGAACCAACAACTCGTACCCCACAGACGGTGACCCCCGGAGATTCGCACTCACACAGGATGTATTCTAAGTAACTACCCAGAGTAGGATAATATAAATGTTCAATTAGAAGGCCTGAAAGTCTTAAGAAACAAGAGTAATATACTGCTTGATTGGTAAATGTTGTAGTGTCCAGCCAGAGCCTCAGCTAGAATTGGGCCAACCGGGCCATGGTGTTACTGTTTTACTTTACTTTTACTGTTATCCTCTTCACCACTGATCGGCTCGTTTGCCGCTTCGGCTATCGGTCACGTCTCTGTTACGCACTATTGGCAAGTACTGGGCATGCACCGGCTCCTGAATGTACCTGAACCTGCTCCAGTGTTGGTCAAGTCTGGTCTTGAAAAAGCTCGCACTCGGTACCGTCACAACACTCTCTGGCAGGTTGTGCCAAGAGTTCACAACTCTCACTCCAAAAAAGTTTGCCCTCACAGTTTTCTGGACTTGCGGCAATCTTGAGCTGTGACCCCTTGTGGGGCGAGCGTCCGCCAGCTCCAGGTAAGGACACTCAACTGAATAATAATAATAATAATAATAATTAACGGTTTATTGAAAAAGTTCTGCAGCCCGAAGGCTGAAAATATACATTGGACATAAATGACTTATTACATACATTGGTGGTTTAACAAAAGCCTTCATTAGAGAAAGGTAAAGGAACATACAGTGAACATACAGATTAATGTAGGTGTTGAACAGCAAAAACGTAGTGTAGTAACTCCCTCCCAGATGGTATTAGGAGGGACCTCACGTGGTGTAGTGGTTCCCTCACAGATGGTGTTATGAGGGGCCTCACGTGGTGTAGTAATTCCCTCACAGATGGTGTTATGAGGGGCCTCACGTGGTGTAGTAATTCCCTCACAGATGGCGTTATGAGGGGCCTCACGTGGTGTAGTAATTCCCTCACAGATGGTGTTATGAGGGGCCTCACGTGGTGTAGTAATTCCCTCACAGATGGTGTTATGAGGGGCCTCACGTGGTGTAGTAATTCCCTCACAGGTGGTGTTATGAGGGGCCTCACGTGGTGTAGTAACTCCTTCACATATGGTGTTATGAGGGGCCTCACGTGGTGTAGTAATTCCCTCACAGATGGTGTTATATGAGTGAGGTGTGGTTCCAGGCCTTCCTATCGTAGACGGATTAACACATCGCTGGCTGTTGGGTCTCACGTTATCACTGGGTACCTGGGACCTCACTGTGTGAAGGTCAACTTGGGTACCACTGTTACTGTTGAGTTGTTCTCACTGACTTAAGCACTGTTCACCACTGTTCACCTCTGTTTAACACTGGTTCCATTCCTTTTCCAAATGAAATAGTAACTTCTGGCAGAACATGTTGATATTCCGGTGGGGAGGAGGGTTCAGGGGAGGGGGTTGGTATGGGCCAACATAACAGTTGACCTGGCTGCTCTGAGAGGAGCGCCAGGTACGTCTTGACCCTTCGGTGGTCAAGGATGTAGTGCCCCTTGAGATGCTTATACACCTCAATTAGGTCGCCTCTTGCCCGTGGGTGGGAAGTCTGCTCGGGCTGTCTCCTGCGTAGTTTATAAACATGCGCAAACTTCTTAATTTCTTCATCAGCTGATTAACAACATGGCGCCCGCCATCACCGATTTGACCGAACTCTCTACGGCTGTGTTGTATCCCTCACCCCCTCTGCAGGATAAAAAACAGTATAGGCTATTTAGGAATGTTAAAAAACTGCAAGGAAGGCAAAGAGGGACTACGAAATCAGGATAGCAAGAGAATCCAAGGAGGATCCCAAGGGGTTTTTCCAGGTATACAGGACAAAGGTCAAGGACAAAGTGGGGCCTTTAAAGTCAGGGAGACGGGAAGTGATCGATGACAGTGAGGAAATAAGCAAAGCATTAAACAGCTACTTTTTATCAGTTTTCACAGAAGAAATTCACGAAGAAATTCCAGAGGTGGAACTGACATTTAGAGGAAATGAAGAAGAGAAATTAAAGAATATCACTATCAGAAAAGAGGATGTTTTTAAGAAGATAAATAAATTAAAGAAGACAAAATCCCCAGGGTCGGATGAAATTTTCCCTCGAGTTTTGAAAGAGTGTAGGGAACAGATTATTAGCGGACCCCTCGTAAATTTATTTACAAAATCATTAGATATGTGAGTTGTGCCAGACTTGTGGAAACAGACAAATGTAGTACCCATATTCAAAAAGGGAGACAGAGCATCAGCGTCAAATTACCGGCCGATTAGTTTGACGTCAGTAGTGGGGAAATTTCTTGAATCAATTATACAAAATAGCATCTGATCGCATTTAGAGAAAAGCAAATTAATCTACGACTATCAACATGGGTTTACAATAGAAAAATCTTGTCTAACAAATCTGCTGACGTTTTTTAGGAAAGTCTTCGAGGTAGTAGATAATGACGAAAATTACGATGTTATTTACTTAGACTTTAGCAAAGCGTTTGACAGAGTACTGCGTCAGAGGCTTCTGAGAAAAGTTAAGGCTCATGGTATTGAGGGGAAAGTTTTAAATTGGATAAAATCATGGCTCACCGATAGAACACAGAGGGTCAGCGTAGATGGTGTTAAATCTGAGTGGGGCTGTGTAACCAGTGGGGTTACCCAGGGGTCAGTACTGGGCCCACTCTTGTTCATAATCTACATAAACGATCTAGATACTGGGATCAGCAGTGACATAAGCAAGTTTGCGGATGACACCAAAATAGGGCTGCAGATTAATTCAGGGCAGGCTGCAAATGCACTACAGGAGGATTTAAATAAACTGCAAGAGTGGTCAGAAAAATGGCAAATGAAATTCAACACCAGCAAGTGCAGCGTACTTAATATTGGAAGAACAAATACTGTCACTATATACAGCCTTAACAACATCAACCTAGAGAAGTCGACCTGTGAAAGAGACTTAGGGGTACTTGTAAGCCCGGGAGCTTCGGCCTAAGAAAACAGTGCGTTGATGTTTGAAATAAGGCAAACAGAGTATTAGGTTTTATATCTAGAAGTGTAAGTAATAAGAGTGCAGAGGTCTTATTGCAACTATATCTTGCGCTAGTCAGGCCGCACCTCGATTATGCGGTTCAGTTCAGGTGCCCTTATTATAGAATGGATATCAATTCACTGGAGTCGGTGCAGCGAAGAATGACGAAAATGATTCCGGGACTTAGAAACCTTCCATATCAAGATAGGTTAAAGAAACTAAACTTGCATTCCCTAGAAAGACGAAGAGTGCGGGGAGATATGATAGAAGTATTTAAGTGGGTGAAAGGAATCAATAAATTCGATATAGATAAAGTTCTTATAATATCCGAGAAGGATAGGACTCGTAGCAACGGATTTAAGTTGGATAAGTTTAGGTTTAGGAGGGAGATAGGAAGGAACTGGTTCACATATAGGGTAGTGGACGAGTGAAACAAGCTTAGCAACTTTGTAGTAAGTGCTGGAACGATGGAAAGTTTTAAAAGGAGGCTAGATAGATTCATGGATGATAGAGAGTGGTAGTAACTCTCGACAGGAGCTGCCATGCACAGGCCAACCGGCCTATTGCAGACTCCTTATTTTCTTAGGTTCTTATGTTCAATTCAATTCAACTCAGCGTGGTCATAAACACATCATCGCAACAACATATCATACTCAATATGTTCACCCGCTGAGAAGTTATTGTTCTACCTCTATACAGTACAGTTGATCAAATAAGGCTACATAATATTTAATTGTTTACACATTTCTCAGCAATTGTATACAGGGCCACCAAGAGCTGGCCACAGAGCCCGAGGGAAAGATAAATTTATGGGTCCCCTTTTGGCCTTTGAACGATTATCCAGTTATCCACACATCCCAATACATGCCCAGTACTTGCCAACAGTGCGAAACAGAGACATGACCGATCGCCCAAGCGGCTAACGAGCCGATCAGTGGTGAAGAGGATAAAAGTAAAAGTAAAAGTGATGTTCATAATATCAGCTTTCATTATTTTCCTATTATTACGCAAGAATCTGTATTGCGCAACGTGAGGACAATCTTGTCATCTCTTAGCAGACTTCTATAAACTGTCTTTTAGGGTTAATAAGTTTTCTCTAAAAAATATGGCCGTTATGATTAGAAAAAACATACTACCTACCTGGTGTTCCCTCCTTGTTTATCAAGTGTCCGTAGCCTCAAGCGAGTTACTGATGTTTAAGCTTATGTATATGCCACCAGTTTCATTTTATTTAATATATCACGTTTTTTTTAGATGTTTCTGTGAATCACCAATTTCAAATGTATATTTCTAAGCAGTCACTTGTCTTTTAATGAATCTGCGCAGAACTAGGAAACTTCAGTACCGGAGATACAATGCAGTGGTCTTGGTTGTTATGGACCCACACACTCGCAGCTGGCAGCTTGACAGTTACCAGTTCTTGAATACATGAAGAAGTAAATCGACAATTGCTCATGATATCATAATTTATAATAGTTTGAGTATTGTCTACCGTTTATTTTCTTTATAATAATACCACTAGCTGCCTACCAGTATGCCGTATGCTTTCTGCATTTAATATATTTACCAATAAATCATTTTGAACACGTGTCCTTCCCGTTTCAATATGTTTGAAGAACTGCAGTTACATTTTCCACAGTGCCAAAATGATAACTGTCTGTGGCTTGCCATGCCAATTCATCAGTACGCACTTAATGAAGGATTTATAACAGAAGACGTGGATGACACATTTTCGCCCTTGCTCTGCGGCCCTTATTTCCATTTGTTGCAACATTATTTGAATACAGCTTCTCATTGCGTATTATACAAAGCATATGCATTGTCTGAAATGGGAATAAACTACCGTTATGGGCTTCGTGCATACAAACGGTGAGGGCGAACTTTTTCGAGTGAAAATTGTGAACTCTTGGAATAATCTGCCAGAGAGTGTTGTGACGGCACCGAGTGTGAGCTGTTTCATGACCAGACATAACCAACACTGCAGCAGGGTCAGGTACATTCAGGAGCCAGTACATGCCTAGTACTTACCAACAGTGTGTAACAGAGACGTGACCGACCGCCTAAGCGGCTAACGAGCCGATCAGTGGCGAAAAGGATAAAAGTAAACGTAATACCAAACAAAAAGGTTCTTAGATCGGACTTTTTGTGCAAGAGATAGGAAACGTAGGTCTAGGGTATGTTTTCCTGGGGCTGGGATGGAGCATGTAGCGGAGAGGATGGATAAGAGGAATGTGAGTTCAGTATTGCTGGATATGACTCATTTACGAACCTATCTCAAGAAACTTGCAAGAGGGGTGTGGTTATCTACGCTAGGCAAGACCTTAGAGCCAGCCAGGCGAGGGTACAGGGAGAGGATGTTTTTGAAGAGTCCAAGTGGTGTAAAATAAAATTAAAGGGAGGGGACTTACTTATCGTCGGGTGTATCTACAGATCCCCAAACTGTGGCCCACTAAATCAAAGGAACTTAAGAACCTTAATAAACAATGCGGCGATGCTCAACCCTAGCCACCTCCTTATCATGGGGGACTTTAACTATGGCGACATCGACTGGAGAAACGAGTCAACCCCAAATGACTTGAATAACCCTGCTACTCTTTTTGTAGAAACTCTGAGAGATAATTTTCTGTTCCAACATGTGAGAGACCCGACACATTACAGGGGGGAGCAAACACCCAAGCCACTTGACCTCATCATAACAAACGAGGAGGGTATGGTGGCCAAACTGGAACACCTTGCCCCAGTTGGCACCAGTCACCATACAGTGTTGTCATTCAGATTTAACTGTTACCTAATTCAAGATAAGGCCAGGCCAAGGTGCAAATATTACAAGGGAAATTACAATGGGATGAGGGAAGAGATGAGGGGTATCAACTGGCCTGACTTATTAAGGTCCAAGAACGCAGACACTACGCTGAATATCATAACTAGTAAAATGACCCATTTGATCGATAAATATATACCCAAGACCAAACCCAGTGCTTCTAAGAATAGGAGGGGATTCCTACACATGAACCATGCGGCGGTCGACAAAATTAAGAAGAAAACCCAAAAATTCAAGACGTGGGTTGGGTCAAACGATGAGCAAGACAGGAGGATGTATGCAAGAGCCAGAAACCAAGCAAAAATAGAGTGTAGGAGGGCTGAAAAGGAGTTCCAGAGGCTGGTTGCACGCGAGGTCAAGTCAAACCCAAAGGCGTTTTACCGCTATGCAAAGTCGAAATTGAAAACGCGAGTAGGAGTATCAGACCTGAGGCTTGAAGATGGTAGTTACGCAGATTCTGACCAGGATAAAGCTGAGGCATTGAACAGCTTCTTTTCCTCAGTGTTCACAAGAGAGGATGCAACTAACCTTCCTGCGTTTGAGGACAGACGGTTCGACACAGCACTGACCCACATTGTGTTCACAGAAGAGGGTATTAGAAATAAACTGTCCAGGCTAAAGGTCCATAAGAGTCCCGGCCCTGACATGGTGCATCCTAGAGTGCTAAGAGAGCTGTGCAACGAGCTTGCAGAGCCCCTGAAGATTCTGTTTTGTAAATGCCTGGATGAACAAATGGTCCCCTGTGAATGGAAAGTGGCTTATGTGAGTCCTATCTTCAAGAAGGGCGATAGTCACTCCACGAACAACTATAGACCGGTGAGCCTGACCAGCATAATATGTAAAGTACTTGAGAGTATTATCAGAGATGCCGCGATGGAACATCTACTACGAAACAACCTTGTAAAAGATTGCCAACACGGTTTTATGCCGGGGCGCTCTTGCTTAACACAATTGCTCAAGGTATTGGATATTTGGACCCATATTCTGGAACGGGGTGGTAATATCGACAATATTTACCTAGATTTTGCCAAGGCTTTCGACAGTGTACCCCACGAAAGGCTGAAAATCAAACTGGAAGGGTACGGAATTCGGGGAAATGTCCTAGCGTGGATAGAAGACTTTCTACATGACCGCAAGCAGTGTGTGGTGATTAATGGCACGAAATCGTCATCTGTACCTGTCACAAGTGGGGTACCATAGGGCAGTGTATTGGGCTCGCTGTTGTTTGTTTGTTTCATAAATGACATGCCTGACGTTGTACACTCCTCCATACAAATGTTTGCCGATGATGGCAAGTTATTTCGGGAAATTAAGAACCAAGTAGACTGTGAAGAAGTGCAGAAGGACCTCTGTGGGCTCCAGGAATGGTCGAAGAAATGGCTGCTGAGATTCAATGTCACGAAGTGTAAGAGGATGCACCTGGGGCGTACCAACGGTAAGGAGGCGTATCATATGTCCCAACGGGATGAAGAAAATGCACTAGTTGAGACTGTGTGTGAGAAGGACCTAGGTGTGTATGTTGACAATGAGCTGAAGTTCTCGGGCCATTGTGAGAAGAAGGTAAATCAGGCAAATAAATTATTGGGTCTTATAAGAAGGTCGTTCAGATATCTAGACGGTCCGTCCCTCGTGACGATTTTCAGGAGTGAAGTGCTTCCCCATCTGGAGTACTGTCACTCCATCTGGTCCCCGAGATATGCTAGGGACTGTCAGTTGGTTGAAAATGTTCAAAGGAGGGCCACCAAACTGGTGCCTGCACTTCGGCACCTCAGTTACCCTGAGAGATTGGAGCGCCTGAACTTGCCTAGCTTATACTACAGACGGCAAGGGGGGACCTAGTTGAGGTGTATAAGCATCTCAGGGGGCACTACTCAGTTGAGTGTCCTTACTTGGAGCTGGCGGACGCTCGCCCCACAAGGGGTCACAGCTCAAGATTGAAGAAGCCGCAAGTCCAGAAAACCGTGAGGGCAAACTTTTTCGGAGTGAGGGTTGTAAACTCTTGGAACAATCTACCAGAGAGTGTTGTGACGGCACCGAGTGTGAGCTCTTTCAAGAGAAGACTTGACCAACACTGGAGCGGGTTCGGGTACATTCAGGAGCCGGTGCATGCCCAGTATTTGCCAACAGTGCGTGACAGAGACGTGACCGATCGCCCGGGCGGCTAGCGAGCCGATCTTTTGGAGAAGAAGATAAATGAAAAGAGACGTTACCGATTGCCCAAGCGGCTAACAAGCCGATGAGTGGCGAAGAGGATAAAAGTAAAGTAAAAAGTAAACTTGGGACATTTCTTTGTGATGTCACGCACCACCAACACGAGATGACTTAACGAAAAGCTCGCCAAATTATAATGCAGAACGAATATAAGAAATTTTTTTCACACGAAGAGTAGTAGACCAGTTCAAGCTGCGGAATCAAGAAGAGCGTTGTGACGGCACCTACAGTACTAGAGTGAGACTGTGAGCTCATTCTAGTACCTGCCAACAGAGCGTAAAAGAGACGTAACCGACCGCCCAAACAGCGAGGATGATAAAGTAAAGTACGAAATAACCTTCGACAAAATTATCAAGAACATTGGCCACTAGTCTCCTTCTATTGGCATGGATACATCTAATGTGTGGCCGTTGGATAAATAAGGTATCCGTAGAACAATATTAAGTGACCATTTAATTTCAGGGTCCGACAGTTTGTAAGTTTAAGCGACCATTGACAGTAAACAAATTGTGGCTACTCATTGGTGCTGTAACCGGTAATTTTCCCCTTAATTATATACATATCACGCTACTATCATACTTCACAATTATAAATTTAAGTTTTTTGTAACTTTTTTAATTGTGGTAAGTTGAGTTTAAGTGTTAATTAGAGCGTTTAAGGTGCTTGGTGATGGTTCTTTATATTCTTTACTAAATTTTTGCTTTATCATTATGAATTTATTAATTGCTGTATATGACTTGATTTATATAATGTGTGTAATTTGGGTAAATTGTTATTAGTTGCCCATAATCTATCAAATTAATGCGATTTTCTTGATAACGAATCATTAGCGACAGAAACATTGTGAGAAAAAGTTGTTAGAAATGACTAAATATACCTAAAACTTGACCCAAAAGTATTGTGGGACATTATGGGTAACTTGTTAAAATGTTTGGGCCTGAATCACACCAAAACCCAATGCAAAAACCCAGGTTTCATCTCAAAATCAGTTTCTCTGCTAGCCTAACCTGACCTAACCGCCACTGTTCAGAATATATATATATACTACCTAACTTTGGAACTGCCCGGCTGATGGGGGCTCTGACCCCTGGACCTCCAACAGAGCTTGTATCGAAGCAACCAACCAAACCTAACCTAACTAACCAAACTGGTATATGTGCATTTTACAGCAACCACGGAATTTGAAAAAAAAAAGTGATTTTCAGGGTGGGTTTTGGTGTGATTATTTCAAATCTGACCTTCGTTTTTGTCGGAATCACTCGTTTGTGATTTAGGCCCTCCTCCCTCCCCCCCTTCAGGGAAAATAGGCGGACGTTCTGGAACGTCACCCGGGGCCTAAGGGTTTAAAATACGTAATATAATTTATGAGAACATTTGTGGGTAAATATTCTTTTAATGGCTGTGGCTCCTTTTTGTTATGAGCGAATTTTGTAAAAAAAAATAATGTTTTATTTATTTATTTTTAATTCACTCATTTACACAAGTAAAGAAGGTCAGATTTGAATAAAATACACCTAAATAAACCCAAAAAATTTATTCTCATAAAAATTTCAACTTCCAAATCACTGTTGAAACCTAACCTAATGTCAGGGTTGACACACACCGTAGGGTAAAGACGTCGCCTGAGAGCAGCTGACTGGGTGCGGGAAGAACATCAGCTGACCTGGTTTATTTTTGAAATACGAAATACTTGCTGCTGTTATAGCTGTTTTGGTATCACATTGTTTAATTAAGTTCTGGAACTCTTTAAGTGGCTGGGTTTGATGTAAACACTTCTTGTTGTTTTCTTATTTATTGTAGAAGCAGCTATATACACAGATATAATCTGAGAGAATAAATTATGAATTCTCTCCAGGGAAGTGTTGTGAATAACACTTTGAGATAAAACTTCAGTTACGTGTCTGACTTCCCTGTCCAATTGGTATTAATCAACTGCCCTCTCTGGGAGGGAGCGAACCGGCTGTTTTGATTAATCAGTGGACCTGCGCTCGACCTTTGAGAGAGTTACAAGCTCAGCTATCTTTCTCTCGTCATCATCAACAGGTTGACTCACTTGGTTAATAAGTTTGTGTTATTCATTTGGGTGAATATTTATATAAAACAAAGGTGCTGTTACACCGCAGCCATTAAACGAATATTAACCCATCCGTGGAAAAAGTTAATGAAATCAAACAACTACTGGTGGTAGCAGTGTTTTCATAAATTACCCTAGGTTTAAGTTATGGTAAAGGTGTTATTGTTTTTTGGTAATCCTGGAGCAGAATGTGTTGTTCGAGTTTGTTAATATTTTTCCACAGATGTTCTTTGGATGATAGTAAGTATGTAATAAAAATGATACTACAATGCACAAATAATAGAACCTGACCTAATCAACCAAAGAAACCTACCTAACCTTACTTAATTTCCTAGCCCTGGCCCCCCGCCATATTAAACAAAAAGTACTCACTTTGATATGTGATACCAATGAAAGCAACTTTCTTGAAGTGTCATGGTGTAATTTTAAATTTTTTGTGGATGTGAGAGTACGCTCAGACCGCGCAAACAACAACACCCGCCGACACGGAAGATTTTTCTGAGGAATATTTATGGTAAATAATATTTCCTTCTCATACAAAACTCATAGAGATATTATTTTAGTGCCATGTGATGAGCTTTTCACTGTGTTTTATCTTTCAATTAACCTTACCCTTCATATCCTGCCCACTAAAGGTGATTTATGATTGTATACCCTGTATAGAGAAAAACTAAAAAAATATATATATACAGTCCGTAATTAAAATAAAAAGTTGTCGTCTAAGTTTTACTAGTTACAGTACTTACTATCATCCGAAGAACATCTGTGGAAATAATGAACAAAATCAAACAACTCCTGGTGTTAGCCGTCTTTCAGCATTACCATATTTTCTACAGTTCTTTGGAGGATACTGAGTAATAAAATTGAATTGACAAAATTGTATTTTTTTTTTTATTATTTTTTTTTTTTTTTACCCTCTCCTTCAATCATGAATTACTTGTTAGTGGGTAGGGCATGACAGAAGAAGGAAGTAACAGGGTTAAAACACTGCGAACACTGATCATATGACAGTAATTTCACATTTCTACCTGTTTTGTAGGTGAAAAATGAATTATCTACTGTAAATATGGCGCCAGGGTTCACATTGTCTACTATGTGGGAACTTCCGCTGACTTTGTTTACATGTCAAGAAACAAATGGCGATCTCATCGGTCATGTTGATTATAATTTATATTGGATTGAATTATTAATATTTCTAGAGGTGTTGATGGAGGATAGTAAATAAGAAAATTGAAATGACAATGCACAGATTAAGAAGTTCGGTAGGTTAGGTCAGGTTCTAATAGGTTCTGTGCATTCTTGTTTTCATTATCACATTCAGTACAGGTATCATGCAAATACCTGTAGTACAGTATCTCCAGAATTTTTTTAAAATTCCTTAAGTTATTTCTGGTGTTAATCATCTCGTCCACCTTTACCTAAGCTTAAACAGACACACCTGATTTCACGATTGAAGTTGGAAAAATAAATGTGAACATCATGCAGCAGCTGTCAAACTACCCCATTGTCAGTTTCAACTTGGGTAGGACAAGAGATTGACCCACCATCAAGTAAAGGTGGAACAAGCTGTACACTTTCCACCTCCTGTGCACCGCGATTTTATGTGTTCATCTATACTGAACCTACTGTAGAGGGACGTGTTTAAAATGGGTTAAAAACGTAATATAGTTTGTGTTATGTTAGATTAGATTAGGTTGAATTGGTGTAAGGTTAGATTAAGTTGGGATAGTGTTAGGTTATATTGGGTTAGTGTAAGGTTAGATTGGATAGGGTTAGTATTAGGTTAGGTGAAGTTGGGTTAGAATAGGTTAAATTATGCTGGGTTAGAATAGGTTAAATTAGGCTGGGTTAGAGTAGGTTAAATTAGGTTGGATTAGGATAGGTTAGATTAGATTGGGTTAGTGTAGGTTAGATTAGGTTGGGTTAGGATAAGTTAAATTAGATTAGGTTAGAATAGAATAGATTAAATTAGGTTTGATTAGGTTAAATTAGATTACATTGCATTAGGATAGGTTAGATTAGGCTGGGTTAGATTAGATTTGATTGGGTTAGAATAGGTTATATTAGGTTGGGTTAGGTAAGGGTGTCTAATCTTCAGGTGATCCTAGACTTGTCTTATAAGTGGTCCTTCTATACTTACAGAGACACGGCTGAAGGAAGCGAGAAGCAGCGAGATGTCTGAGGAGGAGCAACAAGCCAAGAAGGTGCTGGAGGAGGTGCCTGACCCAGACCTTGATAATCTGTTGGATGGTTAGTGTGTTCTTGTACAATCACCCCAGGGAGTGATGTCACTGTGATTCATGCAAACAGCAGTGTCTGGCAACGACATCTAAAGGGTGGTGTGTGGAAGCTGAACGAGTACCATAGAATACTCTACATACTATGTTTATGGGTCATAGAAGTTGGCAATTTAGCCAAATTTGATCTTTTATCCTAAGTAACGAATGGGCATTAAATGGAAATATTTGATACTTTACTTTATCCTCTTGGCCACTTGATAGCTTGTTAGCCACTTGGGCAATCAGTCACGTCTCTGTTACACACTGTTGGCATGTACTGGTTCCAGGAAGTATCTGTATTTGCACCAGTGTTGGTCAAGTCTGGTCTTGAATGAGCTCACACTGGGAGTCGTCATAAGGCTCTTTGGCAGATTGTTCCAAGAATTCACAACTCTCACTCCAAAAAAAGTTTGCCCTGACAATTTTTTGAACTTCTGGCTTTTTCAACTTTTAAGCTGTGACCTCTAGAAGGGTGAGCATTTGCCAGCTTCAGATGTGGACACTTTACTGAGTAATGTTCTCTGAGTTATTTATAGATTTCTACTAAGTCACCACTTGTCTGCCTATAGTGTAACCTAGGTAATTGCAGGTGATCTAATCTCTCTGGGTTACTAAGATGCTGTAGTGCAGACATCAGTCTGGTGGCCTTCCTTTGGATATTTTCAATCAACTGACAGTCTCTAGCATATCTTGGGGACCAGTCGGCGTGTCAGTACATGTACTCTAAATGGAGAAGTACTGTACCTCAGATTTGAAGAGCGTTACAAGGTATGGACCGTCTATGTATCTGAATGACCTTCATATAAGACCCACTAGTTTAGTTGCTTGATTCACCTTCTTCTCACAATGGCCTGAGAACTTCAGTTCATTGTCAACATACACACCCAAGTCCTTTTCACCTTCAGTCTCCGGTAATGCGGTTTCTTCATCCCGTTGGGACATGTGATATGCCTCCTTACTATTGGTATAACCTTGGTGCATCTTCTTAAATTTTGTGATGTTGAATCTTATCCCTTAAGCCCCGGGTTAGGGTGCTGCTGGCAGTAACCCCTCCCCCCCGGGTTAAATCGAGAAAAAAAATAAACTTTCCAAAAACAATTAAAAATAAAAAATAAAAATGGCAGGAAAATAGGCGGACGTTCTGGAACGTCACCCGGGGCCTAAGGGTTAACAGCCATTTCTTTGACTGCTCCTGAAGCTGACACAGGTCTTTCTGTAGCTCTTCACAGACTATTTGGTTCTTTTTCCCTGGATAACTTGGCATCGTCCACAAACATTTGTATACAGTACTTCCAGTTTTATTTCTAACCTTTCTTGGGGTATGCTGTCAAAATCCTGAGCGAAAGTTGAGGTATATACAGTAGAAGTATTGTCAATATTATCATCATTCTCCAGGATTTGGATCCACACAGCCAACATCTTAAGTAATTGCGTCAAGCAGGAGCGTCACAGCATAAAAGTTTGTTGGTATTCCTTTATGGGTTGTTTTATGGAAGATGTTCCATCAAGGCATTTACAATTGGTTCAGCATGACTTTGCAGGCATATAGTTTAGCATGTGTTAAGACAATGCAGGTACTGTATATACGAATAAAGGAAGTCCCCGAATTACAAAGGACCAACTTACGAACACCTGCACTTACTAACGGTATCCCATTATATGCATCACAAAAATCTATTACTAAAATCCCAATTTTTCTAGTATTACATATAGTATTAACATTATTTGTTATGTATGGGATATTATTGTTGCTTTGTATGGGCAGGATTGTGCTCTAACCTAACTTAAACTATGGAATTAATACTGTTGTGCCTTATGAACAGATTTACTTTTGAACAGGTTCCAGGAATGGGTAATTATTGACAACTGACCTGCTGCCGATTCTTCATAGAAAATGATTTTAAAAATGCTGCAATTGCATTGTGTTTTATAGTGGACACTTGTAGTTTGTGCAAGTATGTTAGAAAGTGGTTATTTCTAAATTAAACCTAACCTATCCTTAGATGATAAGAAAAACAAGGGGCAGAAGCGATGTTAGAAAACCTCACCAGCCTAACCAAAGAAACCTACCTAACCTTACCTAACATCCTAGTCGTGGGGCTACACCCCCAGGTATATTAAACAGAGAGAACTTACTATGATATGGTGTGATTTTACGTATTATGTGGACGTGAGAGCAGCCACCTGGACTGAACTGCTCATAAGCATACACTGACCATTGGTGTTGATTAGGGTGCCAGGGACAGTGTTTTGAAATACGTCAATATGATTGGCTGTACACATCTGGGGTATGGCATTACTGCTGCATCACTGCCAAGAAAGACAAAGTAGTGCATGCCCAGGTGCTTCATTGTTATTAAGAAAGCATGGAATTGACTTGAGGGTAGACTCACATTTTTAATACATTTGTTTCTGATTATTTGTGAAAGGATTTTTCCATTATTATTCATTTGTATGTGTTGTGTGTGTGTGTGTGTGTGTGTATGCACACATACACACATATATACAATACAAGTAAAAGAAATAATTGTCCTGAGGGAATACAGTATACATTTCTTTGCACACGAGTAAAAATGTACACCCCCCCCCCATAAATAAAAAATAAAATAAATAAAGATCAAAAGTGAAAAACAATGCATTATGTATGTTGTATTGTCAAAGTAAGAGAAACAATTGAGACCCTGTAATTGTGTGTAACTGAGGCAGAAGTCAGATCAGCAACCTGGGACTTGGTCACAATTTTTGTGATGCCATGTAGCAGCAGGGTCTACCATTAGACAACACATTATGCTTCCAATATCTTTCCAGGCGGTAGTACCTCCCTGTTTGGGAGCTGCCTTCAAGAAAACTAGATAATTTTAAAGTCTTTGAAGGTAATTAAAAGTGAGAAATGTGTTCTTATTCCACAGATGCCATACAAGACTTCAACAGGCCTCAGCTCCCTAAACCAGCTCCTGTGGGAGACTTGGCCTCAAAGGTAGCAGCTATGGGCATCGGGGCAGCTACGTCAGCGGGGACAGATGGGGCGGCCGGAAACGTGTGGACGGAGGAGTTCATTCAACAAGCCACATCAAATTTTGAGCAGACGATGAGAGCCATTATGGAACAGCAACAAGGAAGTGAGTAATGAGCTATTCATTCAATTTTCCTTTTATTCTTCCTGGTGGTGATAATTATTATTCATAATGCTGTGGGGTTTTTTTTCCGGAGAATAGCCCACCCCGGCACAGGTCATCGAACTACAATGGGGCCTAGGGGGTGAAAAAATAAGAATACAAAGAAAATAGAAAAAGAAAAGAAAAATATTATATTACTCTACACCACAAAGATGCCGGAAAACCATCTTTTTGAAGTGAGACAGATTGTATTTGTGTGGAAATATAGAAGAAGAGAGAGCATTCCACAGTTTGGCTGTGTGAGGAAAGAACATGATAAACAAATGAAGGCAGATTTTGAAGATGATAAACAAATGACAGCAGATTTTGAACATAATTAACAAATGACAGCAGATTTTGAACATAATAAACAGATGTCAGCAGATTTTGAAGATGATAAACATCTGACAGTAGATTTTGAACATTATAAGCAAATGACGGCAGATTTTATTAACCAGAGTTGGTGTGTAGATGTATAACAACAATATTTCAAACATAGTACAGTACTGTATCATAGCTCATACTTTCTGTGATTAATATGCAGCCTTATGACCTCTTGGATCTTTGCTGTGGTTGGGGACGTGGCGACCTTCAATTGCAGATGCCTGATTTTATTGCCGCATTATTCTTAGTCATTCCTGAATTGTTACCCACTGTGTACAGTCCTTATGTTAATTTCTCATATAGAGAATAAACATTTATGTGAAATTGTGTAGTCTGTAGTCCTCTGTCAGCCTGCACTTGTGTTTATTCTATCATTTACAATAGCTTGAGATGCCATCACTACCGTAAAAGATTGTTTATCCGAAAACCCGAACAATGTAAATGTGCTAACTACATAACATCCAAATAATGTAAACATCAAAATAAAGGAAACATCCAAACAACTTAAACATCCAAACAACGAAACAAAATTTACTTGACAAAAAATCATCCATTACTCCAAACTGCCAGTATATTTTCAAAAGGCTCCAATGCATCGATCATCGCTGTCTGCAACCTGTAACTGCGGCCACATGCGATCGCCTCTTAAGACAACCATCGCAGTGCTCTACTATGAAATGTTTTGATAATTGCGTGGGAATGACAGACTATAAAGGAATTGTCATATATAATGGTATACAGTACAGCCAATCCAAAAAGTATCAAGACCCAACCTAACCACTACAAGAACGTGCCTGAGATTATTGCTCGTCCTCGTTTCCGTCTAGACCCTGAGATCTCGATACTTTTTAGGCAGGAGCTGTGCAAATCCATCTGGCACATTCAGCAACCTTCAGTTTAGGTCATTAGTTAGTCACCCACTAAGACTACCCACTAAAACATACCACAAAAAATTTCTTAGGACACCACCTTTATGAACTTTAGTAATAATTCCATCATTTCAGAAATAAATTTTAAATAAGGATCAATACGTGTCTAAGTATAATATTTATGCAGGTGGTGGTGTGCAGAAGCCTGCCACAGAAGGTCCAGAAGAGGACACTACTGGAGGTGCCCAACCATTTGATTTATCTGCCATGTCTGCTCAGTTTGCCAAGTTTGCTGAAGCTGCCTCTAAAACTACCTCTGAAGCCCCACCTGGTGCTGACTTTGTCCAGTGCCTCGATGATACGATGAAGCAACTCAGTCAAAACAACGAACAGCTTCAGGTATTTTTTGTTTTGCTTTTACTGTAAAAATACACAGTTGGACCTCCATCTAGCAGAATAATGTATATGGAGAGGGAGGTTTATTAGATTGAGTTTCCGTTACATGTGAAACCTCCATTTAACTGACTATAACCACCGGGACAAGGTCCGTTATCTGGCAGTTTCACCATATACAAAGTTCAAATGCCTCAGTTCAAGTTTGTATGTTATAGATATTAAACCAAAGTAAAACCATTCATAGTAGACATGTACAGTATATTAGATCCAGTTTTACTTATCTTGATGTTATAATGTAGACATGTCACGCTGGGGCATATTCTCCCTAGCTGAGTCTTGTCCTTAATATTTACACCAGGAATTTATAGAGTGAAAATTATAATGAATTGCTTTAGTTAAATCACAATTTAAAAAAAATTGGAGTACATTCTGTAATGTCTGTTCTGTGTACAGTCGATAAAAAAAACTCCTTACAAATTGTGTTAGACAATATGACACAACGGATGAAGGATTTTGGCAACCCTCCTGAGACAACAGAATTCAGTGTTCATTTTGAAATTCATCAACCCCCCTAATTACAGATAGTTTTTGGATCAACTGTACATTATTTTTTGTACTCTTAGAATTGTCTCTTATAATAGATCAAGACATTAAGATGTGTAAATATAATCTGTAAAGGTTTTAAGCTACATAAGGGCATTACTGTACAGTATTTAATGTACTATAGCAGCTGTGAGTGATAGTATGGTTTTGGTTGTCCTTTGTGTGGTAGAAATAACAGTGAGACATCAGGGCCGGCATTCTATTAGTTCAAAGTGTACGGTAGTATAAGTCTCAGACATGATTGAACCATCAAAGCTAAGAAATAATTTGAGGTATAATTCTTAATAGGTGCTCCTCTACTGAAGAACGTTCAACTTACAAACTTTCAGAGATACAAACATCATCAGGGGGGGTTACCTGCCAGAGCAGGTGTTTAATGTGGATGAGACTGGATTATTGTGAGGAAAATTCCAGATAGAACAAATTTTACCTAAGAGGGGAAGAGCGAGCCAGGTTTTAAGGCTGTATTTAAGGGTATAGCTGTACTAAATATCCATAATCTTTTCATTTTTTACAATATGTTTGGTATCTACAAGAGTAAAGTAGGACTTACAAACAAGCCTCAGGAACGTAACTCGTTTGTAAGTAGAGGAGCACCTGTATACTGTACTGTATATGAAATGAGAGTACAGTATATTAGAAATTTTCTTTTTCATTATTTATTTGATAATTTGAATTGTATTGGATACTCGCTTCGAAAGTATCTTTACAATTTTGTGTTAGGTATTATAACACATCACATGAAAGATTTTGACAACCCCACAGAGAAAACAGGAGTCGCAGTGTTCATTTTGAAATTTACCAGACCCCATCCGTTAAGATACTTTTTGGAGTGTGTGTGTATATAAAATTCTTGTCACAGCTCAGGAATTGAGACAATTTTGAGTCCCCAATTTGTTCACTATGCTTGAAGAAGACCCACATCTCTCTGTCAGGGAGTTGAGCTTACCTTGGAGCTACAGTTACTTTCCTGGTAGGCACTACACCACTCCTGTGACAGAGAAACACCGATATAACAGGAGATTCAGAGTGGCCCTTTCCCCTCCCCAGATCTGTGTGCCAACTCCTGTGCACATGAGAAATATTTATTCCCTTTATGTTTTTGACCTTATGATATAGTAATTATTTCTTTTATTATATTTTTTGCTCATTCTGTATGAATGATTGTTTGTGCATGTAACAATAAAAAAAAATAAAAAAAATTACTTATATTTACCCAAAATTATGTGTTGAAAAATCATCATAACGTACAATATATCACAACTCGGCCTCACCCACTCTTGAGTGCTATTAGGTGACGAGTTGGCGACACAGTTACAGTCTACAAGCCCACCCATACAATCACTTGCCACATAATACAGGTTGACAATCCCTTATCCGAAATCCTTGGGACCAGATGCATTTCGGTTTTTGGAATTTTTCGGTTTTCAGAATGGTTAGGTTTTTTTTTTTTTTTTTTACCAGGGATCAGCCCAGGGGCACAGGTCACTGACCCACATTGGGGCCTGGGGGCTAAAATATAATAATAATAATAATAATAATAATACTGTAATAATAATAATAATCATAGGTCTAGGTCGTGTTTCTCACTTTTGATCTTTTTTTCATTCTTGTATTTCTTTATTATTATTATTATTATTTTATTATTACAGTATTATTGTTATTATTATTATTGTTATCATTCTTATTTTATTTTTGTGTATTTTTTATTAAAAATTTTATTTACTATGAATAATTATTATTATTACTGTATTATCATTATTATTATTATTATATTATTATTACTATTACATTTTCAACCCCCAGGCCCCGATGTGGGTCAGTGACCTGTGCCCGGGTGGGCTGTTCCAAAAAAAAAAAAAAAAAAAATTGCTCCACAAAAAAACTTTCGATTTTCAGAGCTTTTTGGCTTTTGGAATTTCGGATAAAGTGTTGTCAACCTGTACACACTCATGCTTTTAATTGTTCTTATTTTATAGTTTTACATTATATTTTCTTTATAAGCCACATTACATATAACAATGGTGACATGCCATCTCCACGATAATTATTATTCCTTGTTATCCTCGTTTAGGATAACATTCCTCGTTAACCTTCGTTTAGCGATAATTTCGCTAACATTGGGTTTCTCAGGAACACATCCCCATCATTATATGAGGGATACCTGCACCATGCTCTTAACAGTGTGGGACTTATTGTAATACATTATAATTTTTGTGTACTTTTCCAGGATCCACCTTCAGGAGATGACCTCAGTAAGATGTTTGAGAACCTAGGTCTGATGGGGGACCAGGAAGGAGATGGAGCAGTGGGTGGCCTTTTCCCTCTGATGCAGGTCATGCTAGAAAACATCCTCTCAAAAGAAGTATTGTATCCCTCCATGAAGGAGATAACTGATAAGGTCAGCACCTCAGTCTTGTGTTTGTGTCAAGTGTTCAAGATATGGATCAACAAAAAATGGGAAACTTGTCAAAAATTAACTTATTACCGTTAACTGCTGGGATGTTGGTCATCATTAGTGATCCATTTTTGCACATGGGGGCAGAGTAGGGAATCCTTAACTACTGGTTAAGGGTTAAATATTACATTGTTTTCTAATGAGATGGATGAGTGTTAAAGAGTTTTCAAGGGGTGACTATAATGATTATCAGTTTCATGTTGTAATTTTGACATGTTACTCCTTTATCCTTGTAAGAAATGGGAGTTTCTATGTTCCTCTGTCTCACCCACATTGTACTCTGGTAAGGATGGGTTTGTAAGTGTGGAGAAAGAAATGGAGAGTTTTAAATGTCTCATCTGAGAGCCTTTCATTTATTAAGGAAGGTGATACAGATGGTGTGTTATTGACTTTTAATTTGTTACTTGACACCTGTAGATTGTAAACTTGTATTCTTCCCTCAACATTCGCGCGAGATAGGCGCCTAGGACACCCGTGAATGTAGAATTTTGCGAATAACATTCTTTAATACAGAAGGGTCTGGATATATCGCGAGATAAGGTCCAAGGATGTTCGCTATATACTAAATCACGATATATAATTACATGTAATCAATGGGGATCATAGGGTTAGGTTCTGGAGGCCAATAAAAGTGACTAAACTTGGCATAAAATGGCACAGTCTAAAGTTAACAGAATATAAATTGCATTGCTGGAATCCTTGCAAGACAGTGAATCATTTGAATATAGACATCATATATTTTTCACAAGAGATAAAAAATTTTGTCGTTTGGCTTTTATTTACTGGTTTGGCAATACAGTACAGTATTTTTTGTTATAACTTATTTATTGGTATTAGTTTATTTATTCCTCACATTTCCTGATACTGTATACATGAGGCTACAGGAGGAAAATACACACAAAAGTTTTTTCCTAAATATTCCCTGCTACAATGGGGGATGCATTTTATATGCCATAAAATACGATACTGTATTTTTGGTGTTTTTTAAATCATTATTTATCATTTTTATACATTTAGTACGTTTGCCGGAAGATACAGACAATCGGCTTTTTCAGACAGGTGGTCCCCCCTTTTAGTCCGGGTCTTCCAGGGTTCACTGTAGATATTCGCAGATTTGTCAATTTGCGGTCATTTAAGACCCAAACCCCCTTGAATTTTAAGGGCATGTTGTAACTTGTAATATTATCAAGTACTAAAACTTTATCTTTACAGTATCCAGATTGGCTTGCTGACCATCGTAGCAGTTTACCTGAGGAGGAATTTACACGATACAACAAGCAGTATGATGTTATGAAGCAAGTAAGTACACGAGCCCACGTCTTTTGAGAGAGTTGGGCAGGAGTCCCGTTATGGGCCTTCATAGTGAACAGAATTGTGATCACCTGAAGGTTAACCCTCCAGCTTATTTCACCTGATGATTAACCACTGTACAGTAATGCTAACCTATCCTAACCTATTGCTAAACTACCTTAACTTAATCTAACTTAGCATAACCAAGCCTAATCAAACCCAACAAAATCAATCCTAACCTAATCAAGTCAATCTAATCCTAAACTAACCTAACATAATGTAACCAAACCCAACATAACGTAACCTTACTTAATGTAATGCTAAGCAGACCTAATGTAACTTAATCCAACTAAGTCTAACCTAACACTATCCTAATCAGACCAAACCTAATGCTAACCTAACCTAACTTAACCTAATGCTAACCCAACCCAACCCCCTGTAGTAGCCTTAGAGTATATAATCATCAATTGAAATAAGCTGCAGTGGGCTAATCATCAGGTAATCCCAGTGTCAATAGTTATGAATAGTTCATGTTGTGTACTAGTGTGTGATTGGTTACAGGAGTTGTGGTCAGTCAGCTGAAAATTAGAACTTCTTACAGGAACATATCACAGTATAATGGAAGGGAGAGAAGGGTGTATGGTGCAGCACAGTATATGTAAGGGAGGGTATGTGATGTAGTGAAACTATTGTGAGGGGAATATACAACAAACAGAGATAGAGTACCAAGTGAATTGTGGTATCAACAGTGAAGATGTGTGATGGAGTCCTAGGGAAGGAAGAGGTTGTGTTTGCATGAGAAGGGCTTAAAACAATGAGGAAAGTATTACGGTTTTGTTTATGAATTTTCTTCACTTTTGTATTTTTTACCTTTTGTACTTTTCTCCACTTATTCATTTAGTGTAGCTCCCAAACTCAATGCAAGGTATCAATTGTGGTTTTATTTACCAGGTAGTGCAGCTGTATGAGGAAGAGCAAGAAAAAGACTCGGATGAGGCCAGAGGACAACGGTTTGAGAAGATCATGCAGTTGATGCAGAAGGTGGGATATTTATTGGACATCTTCGCGTGTGTGTGTAATAATAATAATAATAATAAATTGTTTATTGAAAAAGTTCTGCAGCCCGAAGGCTGAAACTATACATTGGACAAAAATGGCTTATTACAAACAAAGACATCGGGTGGGTGGGTCGTTTAACAAAAGCTTTCATTACTGAAAGAAGAAGGAACATGAATTGAACATACAAACTATTATAGTTTACAGTTGATGGCCCGGGCCTGGACTGGTCATGGAAACACCAGGTGGTGTGGTGTTCACATGGTGTAGTAACTCGTCCTCGGGTGTTGATATGAAGGACCTCACGTGGTCATGGGGTCAACGGGTGGTGTGGTGTTTACGTGGTGCAGTAACTCATCCTCGGGTGTTGATATGAAGGACCTCACGTGGTCATGGGGACACCTGGTGGTGTGGGGTGGTGTTCACAGTACCTAGCCCTGCTGGGTGATGTTGTGTTATCTCGTAGTCAGGTGTGAAGCCGATCCACTGTTGTTCCCATGGTGGACTGATTAGCACCTCCTGGTCAGAAAATGACGGTCAGTTCCCAGGGGTGCTCATCTCACTGGTGGGTCACGGTACTGTCTAGTGCTGAATTCACTGGCTTAATCACTGTCCATCACTGTTCAACACTGGTCCCACTTCTTTCCGAAACGAAATTGTCACTTTTGATTATGTTGATATCCCGGGAGAGGGACTTGGGGAATGGGCCAAACATTGTCCAAGGGAGGCAGCTGCTTAGCAGAAGCAGCGCCTGAATAGGCCTTGACCCTACGGTGGTCAGGGATGTAGTGTGTGTATGTGTGCTCTGAATTGTGAAATTACCAGACTTTGTTACTTAAGTAAAAGTTTTGTTTCATTGGCAAAATGTTACTCGGATAGAGGTAAAAGTATCCAAAATTTAGTGTAATCAAATAGGAGTAAAAAGTATCCCATTCATAAAGTACTCAAGGAGTGAAAGTAAAAAAACAACAACAAAATGATTTATTGTCTCAAATAGTAAAATAAATCCACAGTAAATTATAAAAACTATTTAACTAAAGATAAAAATAAAAGATACATAGCATTACACATGTTTCTTTGCGATCAGAATCTTTTAGGCCTAAATATAAGCCCAGCATGACCTACCGAAAGAGAATACATTCAGCCGCTCTTCTCCTTGCAATCCATCGCAGGGATAGTGAATGGGCTGAAAATATATCCATCCAACACTATGGTCACTTTCTTCCTTATCCACACAAGTATCATCGACGTGGCTTTATGGGCAGCAGCCAATGTTGTCTCTGCTCACATTAGGTTAGGATATAGATCTATCTGGCAAGTATCTGAGGCAAGGCATGACCCGTACTTCTCTTCCTGTAAACTGTATAACTGTCCTAACGCTAGCACCCTTCAACTTGACTGTCCCACTGTCAGGGACCTCCTACCACAGGAAAAGTCACTCACCACTATATGTCTCCACCTACTTATACATAATAAATTCAGATATAATTCTTGTATGCTACTCTTGCTTTGTTGGGTGCTAACTCCAATTGTCCTTAAATCATACCAATATTGTCTCCATATCACAATTCATAGCGTATCCTGCGAGATACGAGTACCACTGTGTTAGTGTCTGACTGCATGGTCTTGTAACTAGGCTTGTCGCCCCCTGGGATGTAATAAATTAATTAAATAATAAATAATAAGCCCAACATGATTAAACATATGTTCTCAAGCAGCAGATGCAGGTAGAGTGAGGTGTTAAGCTTGAGAGATAAGTCACATAATGTTGGGAAAGACCTCAGTAGCTCCAGTCCATCCCCTGGGCATGCAAGTAGCTATCAAGGTCCTTCAGCTGAGGAGTTTGTGGATGAATGTTGCCTCCATAGTGACTGAGTCTGACTAAGACTCATCGTGAACTGTCCCTCAAATTGGGGTGTGGCTGTGGTGATGTCACTTTTCGATTCTAATTGATGAGTGGCTGAATTTTTCGCACCATGTTATATCTGGCAGGTGCTGAGGGGGGGGAGGGGCAGTGGTATTTACCATAGTTATTTAAGCAGAATTTTAAATACACTCGGTCTCACACACATATTTATAGATACAGGCTTTATATCTAAGGTGGAATTAAGGAAAGCATTTTAGAATCACAGCCTCTGAAATTCATTTTAGGTACAGGTATATGCAAAGAGTAACTGACGTCTAACGGAAAGACCAAGCCCCTGAAGGAAAGGTGGGGGAGGTGAGAGGGGAGTTGATGGGAAGGAGAGGGATAAGAGGGTAGGCTAGGCTAGGTGAGGTGGGTGGTCAAGGTGCTAATGGACACATGAAGATCAAAGGAAAAGTCAACTATCATGGTCACTACCACCTGACCTGACGTCACTTCACCTCACTATACCTCTAGGTATGTGACTGCGTGGTGTCTCCCCCACACCGTATCCTTCACGGCTCCTCCCACAAAACTCTTTTATTATGGATAATAATTAATTACTTAATTAAAATATATATTATTAGTTTGCATGTAACGAGTAACGATTTTTTTTTTCAATTGTATTGGAGTAACAGTACTGTATTAGAAAACCATACTTAAGTAAAAGTAAAGGTGCTAACATATTTAAGTATTGGGTACTTTATAAAAATTAAGTACCCCAAAATGTTACAGTACTTGGGTACACCCACCTCTCCTTTTACACCGAGGTTACGTTCTTGAAAACCACCGCTTAATTAAAAAATGCACAAATTAAAAATAATTTTCCCATAAAAATACATGTAAATGGTACAGGTTAGGGGAACCATCATATACCGTACATGGTACGAACAGTGCTCTCACTTAAACCAAGCACACGGCCAACCTCCGACACACGCTCTCCTCTCTGAAGGCGGGTGATCACATTTAATTTCACGTTCATTGAGATTGTTTTTCGTGCCTTTTTAGCTTTAGGCACCCCTGAGGAGGCAGATGGATGTTTTCCAGACATGCTCAATGGGGGAAACAGCATTTAACACTAAGAAAGTATGATAAACACACAATGCAAATGAAAGCACAGGGAAAAAGTAGTGCTGGTGTGAACTGAGAAAGCGATACGTGGGAAGCTTGCTGGACGTCGTCACAGTTGTTGTACAGAATACTTCATTATCATCATTATCTTCATCATTAGTAGTAATAATCTTTATTATTACATTATTTTAATAATTATTATTATTAACAATAATATTAAAATTGTTGATGTTGATATGACTGAGACTTTATAGTAATAACTTACAAGCACCTCACCAGTCATCACATGCAACTCCACTGACAGGCGACCAGGTGAATACGCGCGGTAAATTTAAACTTTCTTGAGCGCGTTATTTCAAGAATAGGTGCGCGTACATTAACTTTTGGTATTAATTGAACAATCGCGTTATTCCAAAATTGCTTGAATCAAACGCGAGTTAACTGTACAGTGCTCAAGTAAATTTATTTAGTTACAGTGATATCTCTGTTAGCCGGAACAATTGGTGCAGAGCACTTCCGAGAATGAGAGATTTCAAGGTAACGAGACGACTCTCTCAAAGCCAGGAAAATTTTTGTCGGAAGTTTCAGAAATTGCGCATTACATCATCTATCGAGCCCGGAAAGAAATCTCACAACTCTGAAATTTTTCCTGGTATGATGCATTATTTCATCATCTTAAAAGATGAAAAAAAGAATCCATCCGGAAAATTTTCTCGGAATCTCCAGAAAATGACCCTGATTTTCATCTTTGAAATCCAGAAAAAATCCCCCATTCCTGGTATTTTCTAGAATTTTCTGGTTTCCAGGAAATTTTCTCAGAAATTTCCAGAAAATGTGTTCCATAGAAAATCTAAAATTCAGCTATCGGAGAGTTCCGGTTCAAAGGGATTCCGGCTAACAGAGATATTACTTTACAGTAAACTCTCGATTTAACGAACTCTCGATTTAGTGAAAGGCATTTTTTCCGTTGTTTATTGCTCCACTGACAACTACCCAGTAATATCCCTTCCTGGCTGTCAACACCACACCTCCCCTTCTCCCAGCCAGCAGGTGATAAGGATTTTATAGGATGAAGAGGCTTAAAGTTTATCTCATAAAATTTCAGACTTGACATAGTAGAATATAACTTGCATTGCTGGAATTCTTGCAAGGTAGCGATTAATTTGAGTGTAAACATCTCATAGTTTGCACAAGAGAATTTTTTTAGTCCTTTAGCTCAGTACATTTGAGTGCAGAGCGAGTACAGTAATATGATGCTCAAATTATGGCTTTTTCACAGGGAAAAGTTTTTTTAACTGATCCCAGTGGTTAGGATATTATGGTATTGAATTTTACAGAGTATTTCAAATAAATTCTTTGTTTAGTTCTGACCGTTCACCCCCAGAAAGGTTCGTCTCCCACCCCTGCCTCTGTCATTCTTACTGTTACTCTACAAAATATTGTTCATTTGTTATTTATTAATTCGTAATAATTTTAGCTTATTAATACCAGTACCCTTAAGGCCCGTCCACATGATCGAGTAGTGCCCGGCGGGCACGCGCTAAATGCCCGTTATTGGGCAAAATTGGCGGGCAAACCAGCGGAGTGCCCGTGCCCGTTGTTGAGCGAAATCATGGTCCCCCTGCCTGGTGGTTTGCTGCCGGATATGGAGTGACGACTCTAGTCCCATAGTTTCCTGTCTATGCATATCATAATTCTAACATTATTCAATGAATTTTTATGTATTACAAATCTCACCTGCAAGTAATCTTCTTTGAGTACTTCATACATGGCTTGACAAGTTGCAGGTATTATGCAAGACAAACTTTGTTTTGATATCCTCGTTCTATACTGAAGTGACGTGTAGGTGCACCCAGTTGAAAGATATATGAGCGTTGCCTCTAGACGAGCCTCTGCAGATATACTCTCCCTCATATTGGTATCCTGTTTTTTTATATATGGTTCCACTTTTGCTAGAAGTTTGTAAAAGGTGTTGGGGGTCCATTCTCATGTAATTGGTGAAGTCTTGCTCAAGTCCATCTTGCAGTTCACGTAAAATCGTGGCACTGCTCAATCGTGTGGACGGGGCTTTAATATACAGTAAAATACTTATTTTTACCTTATTATTCAGCTTGTCATTTAATTTCCATGCAAATTACTGATTATATATTATATTTTTTCTATAGTAGGAGTATATTTTATTTTATCAATGATAAAACATGCACCATAAGAGGCTGATCATACAAGAATACTGTACAGTATATAATAATAAATGTTGGAGGGTGTGTGTTGGTGGTGTTGGAGGGTGTGTGTTGGTGGTGTTGGAGGGTGTGTGTGATGTTAAGGTGTGTTCCTCACACACACACACACACACACACACACACACACACACACACACACACACACACACACACACAGGAATTAAGACAACACACGTCCAATGAGGGTCTTGTTGTGTGACTGCCTGGAGGCGAGATAAACATCAGCTGTTGACGAGTGTTTGGCAACACAGTGCATGTTACCACTCCTTTCCACTTCATCTCTAATCACTCTCTCCATTTTTAAAATGTTATGTAACGTAATGTTGAAGGGATACAACTTTGCTCATTTATACTTATACTTATCACAATCTCCCTAAAAATATTTTAGCTTTGTCTTTATTCAAGACATCTTCAGGTCATGAGATCCACTAATCCCCCACCCAAGAAAGGGTGACATGACATTCTATCCCTGTAAATTCAGTTGACTCTGAAGATATCTTGAATAAAGACGAAAGCTAAGGTGCTTCAGTGTACTTAGTTGACTGAGAGGTGGCAGTGAACAACACACGTGGTGCCGGGAGGGCACAGACTGAGCGGATGTAAACAAACCTGACGTGTGGTGTGTTTGGCGTTGAAGTTAATGGAATCGTGCACGATTTAGTGAAATATTTTGGTAAATCGAGCGAACATAATGGAAAGCTTGATTTAGCAGAAATTTCTATTTAACGAACAGGGGTGTTTCGAATTACAGCTCCTCCCCCAACTTACGATGGGGTTAGGGACCCAAATCCAGGTCTTAAGTCGAAATGGTCGTAAGTCGAAAATGTTTAAATAATACAGTGAACCCTCACTTTACGCGGTTAATTCAACCCACAGGGTACCGCGGAAAGTGAGAAACGCGTAAAGTGAACAACATAACATATGGGATTAATTGAAATAGAGACCAGGCCGACCCCCAAACTCCACTTTTTCAGACACAATACCTACGCTGTAGCAAAATAACTTCTTAATTTTATGATGGTATGCACACACAATTAATAATTAAGAGAAATATCAATATTAGGTTTTTTAACACTTACATTAGTACAAAAGATGGCGGCCTTTAATTATCCCCCGGGTTGGCACCCTAACATGGAGTGAAAGGGATCTGTGAATTTTCCTGTATTTCTTTAAAATTAAAAATGGATTGTGTAAATATGCAGTGTGTTATGCTGTCAAAACTGTGCAGATATAACTATATAAACTGACCTACTGTACTGTACTCAGCAGCCACTGCCGCTGTGTGTTAATCAGTCATAAGGAAAAGATACCTACTTATGTTGAAGTTTTATGTATGTCTAAAGTTGGGATGAGTTAAAACAAGTAATGGCATTCAAATTCACTCACATAAAAATATTCTATAGCTAATATTTACATTTTCATTACAAACAGTAAGTTTTAAGATGAAAATAATAATCCCCCTCCCCTATTTTTTCTCAATATCCTGGGTACACCACTAAACATGTCTGTAGTGTAGAGTCTTAAACTGTAGAGATACAAAAAATGGGCCCTTAGTTGTAAACTGACACTTGAACCTTACAATGGTGGTCTCCACAGCTGCAGGAGATGGGTCAGCCACCAAAGGAGCTGGTGGGAGACATGGGCCCAATGCTCAACTTTGATGAAGCCGGAAACCCAGTGTTGCCAGATGTGTCTGCACTTCTTGGTGCTGCTGGCCTCCCTGGTAGTGGACCAGCAGCCACAGGTGCTTCGGGTCAACAGCCAGCGGATGGGGAACAGTGTAGCCTCATGTGATGGACATAATGACAGCCCCTACTAGTGAGTGCAGCATTTCTTATTCACTTTTGAAGTGTCATAATGATTAGAATTGACTTTATAAGATAGTACAGTATAAAATATTAACCCTCTCAACCTTGGAGTCTCAGACACATACGTGCATGAAAACTTACGCTCAGCCTCGGAGGTTTTTGCCAAAAAATCATAGATTTTTTGTCTGTCAAATGACATCCAAAGTTCAGTCAGTTTCACTGAATAGTTTTTGAGTCATTTGAAAATATAGCCCATTAGATGCCACGTTGGCGTCGCGAGGCTGAGTGTAAGTTTTTTCGCCTTTTATGTTCGACGCCGCGAGGCTGAGAGGGTTAGGCTCAAAGCTTTTGAGGCGAACATTATTTGCCTTATAGCATGTTTGTACAGCTTAATGTAAATTATTAGTGGATAACAGTTTACTCTTATTGAATTACTAAACCAGAGTATATAGTAGTCATTTTGTATGTATTAATAAGTATAATTTTCAAGTACTGTACTGTACCTTGCTGAGTTTATGATAGAAAAATCAGTTTGTATGATGTATTTAGGTCATACCATCATGGAAGTGTGCATTAGGGTGTGTTTGTTGCCTTAGTCACTGAAGATCACAAGTTGGTCAAATTCACCAACTGATAACTGCCGTATGAGGTATATATTACAGTTTACTGTTCTCTCACACAACCTCACCATGATATCAGTTCTTCAGTGATGTGTTGAAAACTGCTTTCATACTATTATTACTTTATAACATTGTTTGTCCTTCTAATATAAACAAACTTAGTTTATGGTAATTTTTATAACTATGCATTAGACATAATAATAGTAGTGTGTAATTTCAGAATTTCTGGAAAAAAATAGCTTTAAACATCAGATACTGATCCATTTTAAATGTCTTTCTTACATTACCCTAAAGCGAGGATGGCACATGATGGATGGTGGAGCACAACCACTGTCATTATCACGGTCTATCTTATGTGCTGTGTGCTGTACAGTATAAATTTCTGCAGATCATTATATTACCAAGTTGTCCAAGTCTTTCTGAATTGGCATAGATTGGTGATGTTTAATAAACATACACAGTATGCAATCTAATGTGGACACTCTAAAACTACAGAGACCTATACTGAACTGTACAGGGTGTTGCTTATAAGTGGATCCATTGGGAGTAGGTATAGTAATAAAGATTAAAAAGGTTATTGTCTGTAATCTGAGAACAACTGTCATTAAAGTCTGTAGCTGTCAGTCTCAAGTTACAGACAATATCTTCAACATAATTAGGTAAAAATATTAAAAAATGCATGAGAAAAGTAAAAAAAAATACTGTGAATAAAGGTACCAATAACCTTAAAATCCCAATGGTTCCACTTATATGCAACACCCTGTAGATGATGGTCATGTGATCTTGATCAATATCTACTTTGTCACACTAGTAAAATGGTACCCCCAAGAAACACTATAAAGCCACAACCTTCATTCTTTCCATATCTAAATAAAGTGTAGTTTTTCACAGTCTGTAAATGACAGTTTTTTGCTTATATGGAGAAACAGTACCTAGTCAAATATTCAGCTACAAATGTTTCCAGGTTGCTTTTGGTCCTAAATATATCTGTAGAGATTGTCAGACTGAAATATTGAGGACATTTCCAAAGTGAGGTGGAAGGGTTAAAATTTTGAATGGAGAATATATTGTAGTTCCCAAATGAGTTTCCAGTCTCACAAACTGCTGTTATGACCAAGAAAGGTATCCTGTACCTTACTCTTGTATGGTTATCACAATGTTTACTATGTGAATTTAAGGATGTCATCCACAAGTAACTATCTCCATGCATTTTCATAAGACTACTGTACCTCTTACTGAACTGAATTTGTATTATAAAACTAAGGGTCAACGTTTTCTTTACCAGGTACAGTACTTGTATTTCATGTTTTCTGCTGTTCCTGTTTAATATTTCTGTTGCGTTAGTTATCAGTATCAGCTAGGCTGTCTTTTGAAGCTTTAGGGTGGTGTGTGCAATTACATAAACCTTGAGTAAGATAATTTAACCCCATAAGCATGATAACTGAACCCCTTGAGAAAAATGACTTATATCTTGAATACTGCCACACAGTAGAAACAACAAGAATGTAATAGTGACTACAGTAATAATATATTGTTCATGTATGGACGTGGTGAAAGGACAGGGAATATTCTCTCTTCCAATTTCACCAGGAAATCTCGCCAGCACACTGATGCTTTTGGAATTTTAACCCACATTTTATTTCTGTTTTGAATTTGATTTGAACCTTAGGAAAGTACAGTACAAAAATTTACATTGGGGAGTGGAGCAGCTGAGTAGTGTTAGTAGACTTTGCCTTCTTCTCCCCCCCACATATTACACTGCTCTTCACACCCACCTAGCCTGACACCAATCAACCTTCCACTGATTCATTTATACCTTTGTTGTATACTCTATCTTGAATTTCCATACTGAATTGTAAAATAATTGAAATGCTGAAATTTGCCTAAGAGAGTAGAGCTTTCATTGTGATAAATCTTTGCAGACCTTAAAGTGTCCTTATGTTTACTGCTATTTGATGTTTTAACTGGAAATATAGTAAAATCCAATTTTTACATGTATACTGTATTATTATTTATTTACTGTATAAACATGTATTGTGGTTTTAATGGTTTTAATAGTCAATATTACCCGTAACTGGCCTGTTAGGTTAGCCTTTGTAACCAACTTCATCTCAAAGTTGTGAGAAGATATTTGTGGAAATGATTTTCTGTGTTTAGTTCAGTACAGTAAAACAAATAATGAAAAGGAGCTCATAGGCCTGGCAGCTTGTTAGGGGTACACAGATATTGCACTCTGAACACTAAGCCTTCAGTACAGGATATGATCCCTATGTCCATTCTACAGATGTGATGCACACTCAATATGTTATATAGACTGTAATTGGAAGTTTACTGCAATTTTACCTTTTCAAGTAGATTGTCATATTAAATTATCTCTTATTATGAAGTTTAAGATTAGTACTGTAGCATCTTCAAAACATACTCCCCCAGATGCTTTGTTAGTGCAGTACAGTATGCTGATACTGTACAGTGCAATACTTGTTTCATCTATAATTAAAGAGTGGAAACATTTTATAACACACATTAACTCTCTGCTCAAATTATAATTTTAATAAGTTAATCACCAAGACCTCCAGATGAGGAGTTGAAAATTTTTATCAATATCTTTAGTGGCTATAGTTCCTTGAAACATAAAATTTAGTGGCTATAGTTCCTTGAAACATCAAGTTTAGTGGCTACAGTTCCCTAATACATCAAGTTTAGTGGCTATAGTTCCCTGAAACATCAAGTTTAGTGGCTACAGTTCCCTGAAACATCAAGTTTAGTGGCTACAGTTCCCTAATACATCAAGTTTAGTGGCTATAGTTCCCTGAAACATCAAGTTTAGTGGCTATAGTTCCTTGATACATCAAGTTTAGTGGCTATAGTTCCCTCAAACATCAAGTTTAGTGGCTACAGTTCCCTCAAACATCAAGTTTAGTGGCTATAGTTCCCTCAAACATCAAGTTTAGTGGCTACAGTTCCCTGAAACATCAAGTTTAGTGGCTACAGTTCCCTCAAACATCAAGTTTAGTGGCTATAGTTCCCTCAAACATCAAGTTTAGTGGCTACAGTTCCCTGAAACATCAAGTTTAGTGGCTACAGTTCCCTCAAACATCAAGTTTAGTGGCTACAGTTCCCTCAAACATCAAGCACTTGCCTCTATAACAGGTCTTAAAATTAATGGTGCAATATATTGTGAAAACATTAAGTTCGACCTTTCATAAAACACTTGACCTCCCTCACAGCAGCTTCTACAATTTCTATATGTTTTGTGCAGTGTAAAGAAAACTGAACTCTGAGTGGATGTTCTTAATAATGAATGGGGTGAGAAGTGGTCCTCCCTATTTCTTTGACGTTTCTAGTCATTATTAAGCTAATGTTGTTATAACCAGATTGTATTGTCAGTAGTTGTAAGGTCTTTAGATTGTTTTGAACATAGAATTTTCTGTAGAAGATAACTCTAATACAACTGTACTTTAACTCCTAAAATATTGGCATAACCAAAGTCTGCCCAACCTACCCACCCACTGCACAGTATACAGTACTATATCCTCTGTTTATGTCGGTCTTAATTACCGGTATTTCATTTCCCTTAAACATCACTGACATTTCCTGTTTCAGTGAGTAAGTAGGGCTGTCTTGAATAATTTTTTAATATATATTTAATGAGAAATAAGAGATATGAAAAAACGTTTGCTTGTGGCAGCATCTATGCTCTGGTCACCTGTTTTGTTACTGACCGGTGCCAATAATTCACATCTTCTTAACTTAATTGTTGTTTACCTTTGATAACTATGTAACAGTTAGACATCTAATTTCAAATGTTTAACACATCCCAACATAAATAAATGTCTCACTGTATTGGCAGGTGTTTGGTCATTTTTAAATGTAATACTTTGCTGTATATTGTCAATCTTTCATGGGCAAATAAAATACAGGGGTATAATGTTTTCCATGAATAAAAATAAATATTTAAGCAGTTCAAAGTAAGTATAGTACTGTACAGTACTCTGCAGCACAGGTCACCCATTAAGATGCTGAGCACACCTAGGGCATGTAAGAACACTACTGGTTGTTAGAAAAATGACTCACGCACACACACGCATGCACGCACACAGACACCTCTCTTTTTGCACTGTCACTATGTTGAAATGCCCTGTAGTATGAGTTTCTCCCCACCTAGTCATTATATATCATATTTGTAACACTTATGTCACTTGTATATTATTTGTAAATCAAAAGACCCATTCCCCCATTATGCAACTATATTTTCAGCCTTCTGGCTGCCATGCTCTTTCAATAAACTGTTAATTGTTATAATTATTACGCACACACACACACACACTGTGTATAGTGGAAGCATACAGGCTTTTTAAAAGCCCAGATACCCCTGTGAGTCGCAGATGTTGGCAATTTTTCACTTGAATGTAAAAAAATTTTAGCTGTTAGGCCCCTGCTTTCAGCGCGTCACGTGGTGGCACTCTAAGGATTTTCTTGTTTTAATTAAGAGATATGTGTGTGGATGAATGTGTATAATTATATTCATCAGTGACGGGCATGGTGGATTGGATGTTAAGAGAGACTCCCAGGTTGTTCAAATCCTGTCTATTTAAGGAACACCACATGCAGACACCCCTGTCCCCGCCAGACTAATGGAAAAACCAGATTTTTCCTGCTGACGTTCCAACGGGCTGCTGTTGACTCATTGGTTTTTATTGAGTGGGTACATATACATAAACATAATACATAAATAATTGAAATTGCACCTCCCAATGGTATGGTGTTATTCGTTGGGTGTGTTGACGCTAAGTTGGCTAGTGCGTTCTGTGTTGGTGCAGTGTGGACATAATCATAAGAATTTTAAAGGCATAGACATCAATGATGGAATGGATGATGGTGATACATATATACCAAGATAAAAAAAAAGTGTTGGAGTCTAGCTCTTCGTACACGAAGTTTTCTTTATTCGAGCGCCCTCAAGTGGGACGTCGGAAACAAGGGTATGTCACAGGGAACGCAGTATCTCGGTGGACAGAGCTCTTGGGCAAGGAAATGGTGGTACCGCCTTGCTTACTGTGTGGCACACGCCCCCAGTGCTCGTCGTGGGCACGTCTGTTAGCTAGCCAGACGCTTGCACCCTGAGGGTTCGCAGGATCTTAATTGAACCTCTCTATGGCCATGGTGGTGAGGATAGCAATGCCTGGGCCTCTGATCCCCATTTTTCTGAGCAGTTTGGTGGTGGCGGTGCGAATGCCACCACGTGCACCGACAGCAGTTCCGAGGAAGGTGATGTCCCCGACTGGGGTCGCCAGCTCTTTACTGACGATATACCTCCTCAATTGTGCCTCATACGCCTTGTACTTTTCAATCTTGACCTGCTCAGCTCTGGAGGGCATGTTGGTCGCTCTCGTAGGGTATACACAGGTCCAGCACTGTGTAATGGCCGTTTTTCTGTATTAATAGGTCTGGCTTCACGAATGTGTGACGTGTTGGTATTCTGGGCTCGGTCTTGATGTCATATCCCTCTATCTCGAGCCATTGGCCGAGCTTTTTGAGGATCGCATCGTGTCTCGTGACTCTGTGGTTCTGAGCAGCCTGACATGACTGCAGCAGGTGCGTTAAGTCTTCCTGCCCTTCTCCACATCGTCGACATGTTAGTGTGACAAGCTCCTCGTTTGGTACGCAGCCAATGGCTCTCGAGACTCGGCACGAGATGGATTGTGACCGGAGTCGTAACAGGTCAATCGGCTTTCTTCCTGGTCCAAGATAATTTTTCAAGATCCCGTTGCAGGCTTGTTTCCTCAAAAAATTCTCAGCCCCCTTGCCTTGCCAGGAGTTGCTCCATTCGTCCCTCTTCTTCTCTACAATTTCCTTCTTCATCTGGTGTGTGATGTCGACGCAGATATATTCTACCTCGAAGTGCCATGCCATTGCTGCCACCTTCCTCCCCCAGAGACCTTCGGCTGCAATGAGCCTGACGGCCGGATCACCGGAGGTCCTAAGGCGGTGAAGCAATCCCATCTTCATGTGGGTTACGCTCTCGACGAGGCTTGGCACTCCCATTCCCCCATCCTTCAAAGGTAGGCCTATTAGGGATGAATGAAGAGTATGAGGAAGGTGAACCCACTGCCTGACTTGTACGTTGATTTTCTTATCAAGGCACTTGAGCAGGTTAAGGGAGTTGAGCCTTTCACGTACATGTACTGAAGCTTAGGGATGACATGTTGCTTCAGTAACTTCAGCTTTTGTAGGGGCTTGAGAGGACTCTTGCCAATCCTGTCCATGATGGTCGCCAATACAGCTTTTTCCAAATTGACCTGTCGCCCCGGTTTCTCTAGCCATGAGGGACCCACTCTTAGTCCGAGGTATTTGACACATTCATTAGGCTGGATGCTCGGAATGGGTATTGCTTCGCCAGTGTCTGGGTGTCGTAGGTGGAAACATGCTTCCGTCACTATGCGGAGACTTAACCCATTTCGGTTCCCTGCCGCTCTCTCAAGACTAATCGTGGCGCACTTTGCCGGTTGTGCGGCCAGACCTCTTGCTTGCAGGAAGTCATCTAACATGGCAGGGTTTCTCCTCATGCCCAGACTGGATCCAGAGACCACTACTAGGTCATCAGCGAATCCGGTGACTGCAACACTAGTATGTTTGTTGATGCGGTATACGGTTACTTGGCATAATGATGCCAGGTACTCGTCCATCACTGAACAAAAGAGGAAGGGCGAGAGTGGACAGCCCTGTTTAACTCCTCTAGTGATGGAGATGGTCTCTGAGTCTTCTCCGTTGACACAGATCTAGGTCTCCAAGTCGTCGTATAAGTCCTGCATAATGGCTAGAATGTGTTGTGGTGTATCTAGCCTTCGGAGAGCTCTGTTGAAAGAAGAGTGTGAGATGGTGTCGAAAGCTTTCACAACGTCTATGAATGCAATGTAGACGTTTTTCTTCTCCTTTCGGGCGTGTCTGATGATACCTTCCACGAGTGCAAGGTTTTCTCCGCATCCGTTGACTGCCCGAAACGCCTTTTGGCTAATGCTGGTCTCCGCATTTCCGCTCATCCTGTGTGACAGGATCTTGCAATACACCCTAAGGAAGTGCGACCCGATGGTGATGGGCCGCCAGTTGGATGGATTTCCTAGGGGCGACTTCTTGGGGAGCATAGTTGTTCTGCTCGTCTTGGTCCATTGGGGAACCTTTGCTAGGTATAGCCACACGTTAAAGACCCTGCCCAGAACCCCCGATCCCAGTCTTCGTAGGGCTTTGGAGTCTAACTCTGGGTTGTCAGGGCCTGCTGCCATTTCAGGTCCTCGTAGTGCTACCAGAATGTCGTTTTTAGAGATTGGCAGGAGAGTGTCTAGCATTTTGTCATTGTTTTTGCTGGTGAATGGTAAGTTGTCGGGGGGGATGGTGCGGAGAACCTAGGTCTGTACTCGTCAAATTCTAAGACCGTAGGGGTCTCCCCCTCGAGCTCTACAGCATCAATGATTTTTTTGGCAAGCTCTTTAGGGCTTCGTTGGTAGGCCCTTTGTGTTTGTGCATACTCCCTCTTCTTCCGCACTCTTCTTGGAAGATGGTGTTCCCTAGGCTGGTTATTGGTGGTGTTGCTCCTCCGAGGTTGTCTCCTTCCGGTGAAGAGCCTCGGTCTGTATTGCCTCAGCGCCGTCTCTAATCCATCCAGTGCTGCACCATAGTCCCCCTCCGTTTGGTCTTCGGGAGCAGGGATGTTGCACAACGCCTGGTTGAGGTCAGAGACTAGCGTGTTAGCCTCCTCCTCCTCCTCCTCGCTGAGAGCCCCAAGATACTCCCACAACCTCCTCCTAACCTCGCGCTCGCGCTCCAGTTCTTCTTCAGAATCGCTGGAGGAGTCGTCTGGGTCTGAGGGGTTGGGGTCATTCCCTCCTTGGGGGAGGTCTTGGGGGTTTGGGGCCTCTTCGTTGCCTAGGTCAGGGTGCAAATGTGGCCTCTGTTGGTCGTTGTTAGCGAGGCTTTCTTGTACTTAGTGGTTTTCCTCATCGCTTTGAGCCGTTCTAGGCTAATTGAACCTCCCGGAAGACTTTCCAGCAAGAGCTGGTTGATGAAGGTTGTCTTCCTGCCGGACTGGAGGAGCCGTGCCTCTTCCTCGGCTACTAATGCGATCTCTTGAGGTGAGTAGGGTACCCTTTTCTCTGGCTTAAGTGTCCTATTGTACACTTGGTGATTCAGTCGAGTGTGCTGGGTGAGGCCCCTTGCACTCGAGAACGTTTTCCCACAGACGTTGCACTGATGCACCTTAGGGTTGGCACAAGGTGGTGTCTTGCTGCGGTCTTTTGGTGGTGTGGTGCAGCTAACTGTATTGTCGAAGTCTTGACGACAACTATTAATGACACACACGGTGTAATGTGCTTCACACCGTTTTGGCTCGCTCAATGCCTTGTGGCAAATGCTACATCTGATGGTCACTGCCAGTTGGTGCTTGGCCTCAACATGCCTGGTGTACTTAATGTTGTCGTAGAACACCTTGGTGCAGTAGGCACAGATGATTGTTGCTGAGGCGCCGGCCCCATGGTACACGATGACTTCATTCGCCGTTTTGCTAGTAGACATGTCCAGTTGATTAATACTGCTCTGGTTGGGGTGATCCTTAGCTTCTATCTGAACAGAAGCCGTGGTGTCTGAAGGACTTAATGGGCCTCGGGGCTTGCCAGGTATCACATCCTTCACCAGAGATACTCCCCTAGAGAGAGCCCCGTATGACTGGGGCGTACCCTCTCCGAGATACTGCCGCTCCCGGGACGGTGGGGGGTCACGTGGTGCCCCTGCAACCCCGGACCCCACCCTACTGGTGTAGGAGTCTCGCACGCTGGCGAAACCCCTACCTTCCTTCTCCTCCAGACACACTCCTTTACCTCTTAACACTCGCCCGATTCTCGCCTGCCTGTGGAGCTGAAGGCTCCACAGACAGTGGACACGATTCAGTAGCTGCACTGGACATCAGTATACAAACACAATTCCCTGAAACGCTTATCTTATGGATTAACGGAAATACCGAATGGCAGACTACCTTTAAGAGAGGCACACACGTGTGCTGCCACTATGTAGGTATTAAAGTACAGTATACCATAAAAGAAGTCATAAAGAAATAGAATTGTCATCTATAAGTTCCACTTTAATTTGATGAATTATTTATGAAGAAACTGGTCTTCCATTTTACCAATTTAATTTAGTACAATACAGTACAGTACAGTACAGTACACAATTATCAGGGATGAAAAATTTCTGCAAAATTGGAGAATTCCTGGATTTCCATTATTGGCCTCTCAGAAGTTACACACATACAGAAATAAGGTTGTTGTTTTTTATCTCAGAAGAAATTTCTTACTTTCTTTTAAGTGAACTGTGTATCATAGTCATGTTTTTGATCAACTGCTTTGTGATTATAGATTTGCTATAATGTTCTTGTGTATAACCAATCATTAGTGGGGTGTGTGTGTGTGTGAGACAATGCTCATTCCAGTACCCAGTACAGTATTGTACTGTACTGAACACTTACTCGTAAAACTTTCTAAATTTGGTCACAAAGGTGTGCTTATAGTAGTAAAGTTATAGCAGTGTGTACTAGTCTACAAGTTCATATGTTTTGTTTTAAATTAGTCTTACAAACAAAAAGTCATATTAAAGGAAAAAAAAAATTATTGTAGAATTGCTTAACCCTTAACCAGCAGCCAGCATTAATGCATGTTTCGTGTTCCTTGTGTTCCAGTTTTTGCTCACATGGGGGCACACTAGGGAATTCTCACATGCTGTTTAAGGGTTAAATAGTAAAAGGAAAAAACAAATAAACAAAAATAATTTGTAAAATGCAAAAACTTAAACTCCATCTTTTAACTTAGATTTTCTAGATGACTATAGGTACCCCTCGCTATACAAATGTTCGCTATACAAATATTCTATTCTTACACCCTTTTTTCACTAAGCAAAAATGATATTAGCTTTTTCAAAAAACAGTAAGGCTCTCCTCACCCCATGGTGAGCCCTCACATAAGATAATGTACCAACTGCATGCACTATATTTAGTTCGCAATTTGTTAGGTACAGTACTAAAAAAAAAAAATTATGAATTTTTTTTTTTCATGTACAGTACAGTACTATTATGTTTTTGTTGTTGTTCATGAACCATATTTTTTGGGGGGGGTAGAATAATGCGGGATTTCTTATCATTGGAAACTGAACCCTAATTTTTCCCCATCTACAATACTCGTATTAATGTTATTCAGTATCTGAAAAATTGTTATCCAAATGGTTCCAGGAACCTATTCCTTTCAGATAGCGAGGGATACCTGTAATAGAAAAGTCACTGACAAATCCCAGAAATTTCTGACCAAAATACTGTAGGTGCCACAACTTGTGTGTACATACTGTACATCATCTTTTGCTTGAGTGTTTGTGTATTTTACACCAGACTCTTATCACTAGTGTATGGACCCTGCAGTTTCTGAGTTCTTCACTCAAACCATTTTCATCCTTGATATACATGTACTGTATATGTATATATAATGCTGTAAACTCACTAGTAATACTATATGTTTCATATTTTCATACTGAGGTAAATGCCATTTGTCACCTGCTTACTTTGTGTTTCTGTAACTGAGACCACTTGGCTGCATCTTCAGGTGATAATGACCAATTAACATAATGTGCAGTATTAAATTAGTTCTGAAGCAACCTCAAACAAGCTAAAGTACTACAGTAATAAACTTGGTTGTAATCCACATAATTTTCGGCACAATATTTTTCCTTCATAAGTACAGTACACTTGTTGTGCCTCTGTCTGTTTACATTTGAGTGATAAGTGGATGATAGAACTGCTGTAATAAAGCCTTTTTAAAAGTGTGTTATCAAATCATATATGTTGTATCACAAAGACACTATAATTAGGTAACTTGTGTATAGTATTGTGATACAGCTACACAAGACTAACGTTTTGTTTGATATAGGAGTCGTATCTGCTGAGGCTCCATCCAGCTGTACACTTGGATGTCTTAAGGGTCTTTTATTTATTTGGAGTATTACAATACCTGTTTCTCTTAATAATTCTAATACCTGTACTGTTTCAGTTGAATTAATGAATACTGTATGTATAAAAATATATCTACATTGGTCATATTATATCTGATATCTATTCAGGCCATGTGATACCTGTCTTGTATACCGGGTATTTAAAAAAAATCCATTTTGATATTCAATAATAAAAATTTTTGGTATGGGAAGGGAAACAAACTGATGTGAAACAAAACCAGTCCTATGTGCTGTCACTTGCCAGTGATAAAGTCCCATATGATGCTGTGTCACTGCTTTTACCTATATGATTTTAGAATTGAGTAGATGTAGTTGGTGGTGTAACCCTGAGGGACCAGCACTACTGGCTCACTCATTTTAAGTTTACTTCAATATTATAATGTGCAATAGAATTGTACAAGTGTATCTTCATAGAAGAATCAGCAAATTTTTAAATGAAGAAACTCGATGGATATGTCATTTTGTTTTATAAATTATATTTTGAAAGTGTAATATCCAGAATTACTTTATATGAGTTAGAGCAATCTGTCTGTGTGGTTCTCACCCATCATTCTGAAGGGCACTGAAAAAAAAAATCCTGCGAGTTTTAACTTTCTAATAGCAATGTGCCCGACAACACAGTTAATTACTAAGAGTATTAGGAAACTACAATGATTTGAACATACCTGTACAGCACTGTACCTCTAAACAACCTGTGAAAAAATAGAATGCTAGAACAATACTGTATATGAGATGTGCCAAACCACTACCTGCCAAATGCCAGTGGGATCAGAATTTAGTTATTTATACCACTATATTCTCTCAGCCTTCCACTGTCTTGTGGGCGATTCAGGAAGCAGATTATGGACCCGTACGTATGGTTGAGAGTCTGTAGAAAAAAAAAATAGTTTTTTTGAACATTTCACCACTATGCATTAATATTATCTCTTTCCGATTCTGGACCACAAATTTTTAAGTGCCACCATGTTTCCTGGAAGGACAGCGAGCCAATCGCAGTACATGGCCCATACCGCCAAGGTCTCGTGACATTTCTTAGCCAAAGGGTTGCTGTATCTTCCTTCCCTCCTTTCTCACCTACCTACATGCATGTTGTGTCCCCCATCTCTCTTCTCCGAAACAGTTGGCATACTGTACTGTACAATACTGAACTCTTGGTTTTATCAGATTTTATCTTGCAAAACTCGTACAGGTATGACTTTTGAAACTTCAGTTTTCTTATTATGTAATTTTTTAAGTACAGAATTTTATATTAGTAAAAAATAATAACAAATGCAACTTAAAAGCCACATACAGTACTGATAATTAAATATTGATATTAATGAAAAAAATCACATACATTAAACCTTCAATACCTCTGCACATATGGGGCTCTGGCCTTGCCGAGTTATCCCAAATTCCGAATTATCGAGACACATTCCCCCTCCTACAAAAATACAACACTAAAAAATTATTGACCCATATACATTACATGAAATTACTAAATGTAAAAAAGTAGCACTTACCAGCACTGCAGGTGAAGAATGAAGCATCATAGTAGGTGACAGAGGTATGGTAGGTGACACAGAGGTATAGCAGGTGACACAGGCATGGTAGGTGACAGGTATAGTAGGTGACACTGGCATGGTAGGTGACACAGAGGTATGGTAGGTGACAGAGGTATGGTAGGTGACACAGAGGCATGGTAGGTGACACAGGTATAGTAGGTGACACAGAGGCATGGTAGGTGACACAGGTATAGTAGGTGACACAGAGGCATGGTAGGTGACACAGGCATGGCAGGTGACACAGTATAGTAGGTGACAGAGGTATGGTAGGTGACACAGAGGCATGGTAGGTGACACAGAGGCATGGTAGGTGACACAGAGGTATGGTAGGTGACACAGAGGCATGGTAGGTGACACAGATGTATGGTAGGTGACACATGCATGGTAGGTTACACAGGTATAGTAGGTGACACAGAGGTATGGTAGGTGACACATGCATGGTAGGTGACACAGAGGCATGGTAGGTGGTGCAGGTGGCCAGATATGCTGAGATTTTCCCAGATAGTTTTATATATCACAGCATTTCCCGAGTTATACTATAATACATTCCGAGACCATGTCCATTCTGAGTTATATGACAAGTTATCGAGGGTTTACTTTACATGTATACACAAAATTAGAGATAGTTACATTATGGAAAAAATAATCAATCAAGTATTATTACTGTACGTACTGTATTGGTTCAAAAGTTATGGAAATTGTAAGTTGACAAACTTTATCTGCATTTTTCTCCATTTTTTAATTTTGGTGCTTGACAGCTGGTAGTCTGAAACTTCTCATACTGTATAGCAACCATCATTATGGAATTTACAGGGAATGGTTTAAAGTACTGTATTCTATTCAACTTGAAATCTCAAATATTTACAATATCTTTTATTTTCTTCAGAGAAAGAATAACGGGAATTGGTAAAAACTTCTTAGATTAACGAGAACTTTGGCAGTATACAGCAGGACAAATTTTCTCTTGTGCTCAGGGATAAGAGCAGCTACAAAGTCACAACCTCTTGTATATTTTGCAATTGTAAAAGTTGTACAGTACTGTACAAGTACCTGTATAGCCAACTTACTCCACTGTATTGAAAACCAAGAGGTTTTGATCTTATGTTGAACTTTTCAAAATGGATTAACTCCTTTTTTGTCTTTTATTGTAATTTTAGAGTTTGTATACAACATTTAGTATCATTCATGTGTCTACAAGAATTCTGCTACAGTTTACCGAGCTCAATTTTTCAAACATTTTGTTATGATCCATGAGTCTCATATACAAACTGTATTTAGAGTGCCATTTACAGCCTTCAAGAGTTATATAATTTGATGTACACTACTCAAAAAGTATCTTTATGGATGAGTCCGATGAAGAACACCGCAACTCCTGTTGTCTCGGTAGGGTAGTCAAAATCCTTCATCCGTTGTATCATAATTATTGTCTCACACAAAATCATAAAGATACTTCTTGGAGTGAGTGTACAACATAAGGCTTAAAATATATTTATTCATCAAATCATTCAAACACTCACCAAGAGGGCGGTAGATATTGTAGTGGCTAGTTGGTGATGAAAGACTAAAAATTAGTAGTACAAACAGTTAATAACACCAGTGGCAACCCTTAGTTTACAAATTGAGCCCTGCCATCAAATTAATTTCTTAAACTGATTCTTATCTGATACTATATCTGAGTTGTTAATACTGTACAGTACATGTATATTTCCTAACACAACATGGAAATTTGTTTCAGTAATCCTAATTCACATAAACTGTTTATAAACATGTAGGTTCATTTGTTCTTTCCATTTTTTTTTTAACATTTAATCACTGTAATGAACACCCAAAAAATCTTATCAACATCATATCACAAAATTGGGATCACCTACCGGTAAGATGAGGCACCCCATCTTATTTCACCTGATGATTAATGACCATAACCCTCCCTCCCTAGTGAGCATTAAGGTGTTTATCCATCAGGTGAAGTAAGTTGGAGTGCCTAATTTTAGGGTGATCCAGAAATTATACGTTATAGTTTATTTTATATGTCACACCTGTATAAAAAATAACAGTTTGGTGGGATAAAGATCAAGAAAGTCAGTGTTGGTTGCTTAGGTTACATGCCAGGCTACATAGATACTGTACTATACTTGTACTGAAGGCTGGAATTTAGGGTTTGTTTTCGGTAGTCCTATCTCAAGTTTATTGAATATGAATTTCAGTACAGTAATTGTATCAGCCAGCAGAAGTTGAAATGTAAGTTAACAAACAGAAGAGGTATCCTATTTACTAAAGCGTTTTGCTGTATCAGTGTTTGGTTTTGGGTTTAGCCAGTGTTGTACTGTACCAGTTTTTGGTTTAGTCAGTGTTGTACTGTACTGTACTGTACTAGTTTTTGGTTCAGCCATTGTTGTACTGTACTAGTGTTTGGTTTTTGGTTTAGCTGGTGTTGTACTGTACCAGATTTTGATTTAGCCAGTGTTTTACTGTACAAGTGTTTGGTTTTCAAGTTGTGCAGTTTTTCTCCACTTGGGCAGTTACCTGGGTTTTATATATACTGTATATGTATATCTGGCAAAACAGATTATTCAGTCCTGGATGACTGAACATTTTCAAAGTGTTTACCCTGGGATCTGTATATAATGTAAAATAAATTTTATACACATGAGCAGTTAATTATTACCATTTTAAGAAGTTGGCTTAAATACTCTTAAGAAAAATTTCTATAATTTATTGAGAATAATTTGCATCCATAATATTATTATCTTATTACACTATGTATTTACAGTGGCCAGCACAGCATTCTCACTGTTCCTACTCTGAAGGTTCTTCATATAATAATACAGAACTGTATACTAGTCAGAGAGTAAAACTTCACCATCGACAGAGACAATACTGAAAACACTGAACACGGTTTATCCCCAGATGGTGAAGCAAAAGGACCACGGAAAAATAGGTTAGATTCTTGGCTGATTTTGATGACCCACTAACTTATCCTATAACTTCATTCCACGAAACAAAAATCAAATAAATTGTGTTTTAAGGTAGGTGAAGATTCTTGCCTGACAAAAATATACATATAGGGTCCCTGGGTTTCGAACGGGTTCCGTTCCTGAGGACGTTTGTAAGTCAGATTTGTACATAAGTCAGAACACATGGTATATGCATACTGTACTTGCAAAACAAGGTTTCAAATACCACTATATCACAGCCTAAGTCCTTATATACATCTAAAATCACTTAATTTAAGAGAAAAGAAAAAATAGAATGCCAAAATACAGTAATTGAAAGCAAAAAATAAGTCATCAGGTAAATAAAATACTGTAAATTTCAAGTTTAACCCTGTTCATATTGGCCGGTGTTTGTAAGTCGGACATTCGTAAGTCGAGGACCTCCTGTACATTATTGTACAGCTGGAATGATAAGTGTGATCTTTCTTCCCATCTCTCCTCTCTACAGCAAAGATCAAAAGGGCAGGAACTGAAACAAGATACAGTAAAAGTCCAAAAATCCAGATGCCAGAAATCTGGACCACCCGAGAATCCAGGCTTTTCGAAAACTCAATTTTTTTTTTTTAGCTGGCTTTTGTGTGTATGTACGCATGCGTGAGCACCACAGCTGCATAGCGACAACAAGCAACCACGCGCGGTCGCCACTTTAAAACGAGCAACCAAACTGTGACAACGTATGTAATTTTGAGTCCTACTCTTTCCATTTACAGAGTACAGTTAACCCTCACTTTACGCGGTTAATGTAACCCGGAGGGTACCGCGGAAAGTGAGAAACGCGTAAAGTGAATAACATAACATATGGGATTAATTGAAATGGAGTCCGGGCCGATCCCCAAACTCCACTTTTTGACGACACACAACTATGTTGTAGTAAAAATATTATCTTAACTTTATGATGGTATGCACACACAATTAATAATTAAGAGAAATATCAATAATATTAGGTTTTTTAACACTTACATTAGTAGAAAAAATGGCTGGGAACACGGGGATGGGCGGTTGGTTCCGAGGCAGAGGGCAGATTATTGGCCCTCACCTGTATCACTTGTATCAATTGTATCACTATCCACCACAGAGGCTTGCAGTGCCTCTGTCAAACTCCCCAAAGTCCATATAAGTCCATATCCTCACCATAATTATCACTATCACTGACTTGGGCCGGCTGTGGTGGGTGGCGGGTGAAGAACTGGTAATGTTTTGATGACTGGGCGACCTTGTGCGCACCATGTTCGCGCAGCTTACACAACATGGCAGATGGCGGGAGGTTTGGATCCAAAAATGGCGCGGCTCGCCAGCCGCTCTCCGCGTAAAGGGGTACACGCACCGCGGAATGTGAGCATCCTGGGTTCCGGCAGGGCACCGCGTAAACGTGGAAACGCGGAATGCGGGACCGCGTAAAGTGAGGGTTAACTGTACTGTACAAGCCCATAATAATGGCTCCTAAAGTAGATAAACTTCGGTGTGTGAAGAGAAAGAAGAACACGTTGAAATTGAGTGACAAACTTGAAATAATTAAGAAACTAGAACGTGGTGTGAGAAGTACTGTTCTAATGGAAACATACGACATTGGAAAGTCTACAATTTATGATATAAAAAAGGCAAAGAATAAAATTGAAGAATTCACAGCTTTTTCTTTAAAACTGCTCGTTTTGAAAGTGAAGCATGCTATATTTTCTAATGAATAAACTATCAAAATGTACCTGTTCATCTCTTCTTTATTCTTCCTTAAATTTGAATTTTAAAAGTACTGCCTGAGAATCCGGAAAATCCGAAAATCCGGACCAACCTAATCCCCAAGCAGTCCAGATTTTTGGACTTCTACTGCAAACCAGAACCTCACAAGGCTCATGATTTGAAACCTGTGAACCTTCTGATAGTCTGGTGGTTGGCATCATCACCCCCCTACACACTTGACAATGAGGCCTATGTACGAATGCAGTGGCGTGGAGCTTTAAAGGGTCCTTGACACTTAAGCCCTGCCACCAAGGCCCAGAGGCAATTATCATAGTAATAATAAAAATTATTTTTATTATTATTATTAAGCTGACGAGATTAGAATTATATCACATCGTAAACTGGGCTCAAGGCCAAGAAGATTCTTACATCCCCCCCTCCCCTGCCCACTACCCCCCTTTCCTCAGGATTGCAAACAGTGACAGATGTCAAGTACTGCATTTCCCACAGGTATAAGTACATAAAAGGAAGAAGAAAGTTTGTGACAAGGTATGAATAAGCGTAGGGAATCTGGCTAAAACCCCAGCATCACCAAAAAGTTTGTTGACATGCAATTACTGCAGGGCAACGTTTAATGAAAATTGTGTGGGTTTGGGCTTAGCAGCGTTTAGGACGATGCAGAATGCGGTATAGCATGGAGGTTGTTGCTGGCAATGCCCTGACTGCATAACCAAAGTATATGAGGCTATTGCAGATCACAATGGAAAGGTACTTCAAGACAAAAAAAGAGGAAGCTAAATCTGTGTTGGTTGCCAAGTGGGGCATGTTGGGAGAGAAATTCTCACTAAGACTGAGGAAGGAGTTGACAGAACAGAGAAAGTAATTAAGAATATAAAGTCTAACAAAGGGAAGGTAAGAGTTTACCATAGTAACCAGATATGTGTACCACCACTTGCCACCATTGCACTGGGTCCCTCAGACACCATTGTAATGGATACCATTGTATTGAAACAGTTTACTTAGCTAGAAAAACACAGATTATGAGTCGATAAAAATAACAATATTAACATGGCTGATTCAGTTGAGAACCTGAGCTCTCTTGAAAGCACCTGATATATACTGTACATTTATCTCAAAGACGTATTATGTAACATTGATTATCATCTGGAAGACTACACATAACATGATGGTAGTAAGAACATATCAGAATGTTACCACGGTTATCACTTCGTTATTTATTTATTTTTTTACATTTATATTATAAGTATATCCATATTTTACAGTAATGTTGAGGTACATAAATATGATAAGGGAGGGAAGCAGTATAACATGGGTTGTATTAATGTGAAACAAGAGGACAGAGCTGTCAGTATCATGTCTAGTCGGCAACTATAATTATTGCAATGGTAATTTCTATCTATCTACATGACAATCTATGATATAATGGTTTTGGTGGTACAATATAAGCAGGAATATAAAATAGGTATTACAAAAATATTAATACTCAAACAATAGATATTTTTTAAGAGATGATTTAAAGGAATGGAGCGTAGTCAATTCAATTCAATTTCAATTGTTTATTCCTTGATAGAGGAAGCGGGATCCTAGTGCTGCCACTAGGTACCCCTGTACAATGACACCAGAAGCATCTGGCAAGTGTGACAAGTATATACAGTATAAATATTATAAAGGGGCTTATTGAAGCCTAAGGAAGGAAGGATATTCCTTTAACACATAATCAATATTATTTACAAAATATCTGGCCAGTACGGGGAGGATCATCGTTTCTCCGTCAGGGGGTCGTGAAGTGGTGGTCCAGCAGGCGTCACGGAAGCGTTGTGTGTGGGGACATCTTAGGAGGTAGTGGATAAGGGTGCTGCTGTCGGGTCTTCTGCATAATGCACAAGAGCGTTGCTCAGAGGATGCGGAGATACCAATCTCCCAAGCAAAGTCATACCCATTGATGATATGGGCAGCAATCACGTCCCCTTTCCACGACCCTTTCCCGTAGACGTACGAGAGGTCAGGAAGTTTACGGAGGACATCGTACCAGGTGGGCGGGGAGTCCAGGGGAATGGCTGCTTCCCGAGCTTCTCTCTGTTTGCGGCGAATTTGGGTCCTAATCTGTAAAAGTGTTCGAGGAACAACGCAGTCAGGTGTGGCCTTGTTGCAGCCAGTCTTGGCAAGGCCATCTGCTGCCTCATTCCCCAAGATACTGACATGACTGGGTATCCATAGGAATGTCACAGGACGGCCTGCATCCTGAAGTGTGCATGTTAACCCTCGTATTCGGAGGATGAGGTCCTTATTTTCCCCTGATCCAAATGCGATCCCGTCGAGAGCAGACCTGGAATCGCAACAGACAAGCAAGGGGCAGAAACCATCTGCTTCTTCCTCAGCGAGAAGGGCAGCAAGGAGGGCTATTAGTTCAGCCTGAGTGGAGGATGCTCCGTCAGAAACTCTGAGAGACAGTTTGATAGGATCTGGGGCATCAGGACGGGAGATGTAGACACCAGCCCCGGCCCTACCTGTAGCGGGGTCAACAGAACCATCAGTGTAGAGGACGACCCTACCCGGGGACCAGTGGGCGATCCTGGAGAGGTGGTATTTGCAGAGAATAACAGGGTTCACCTGGGATTTCGGGAGTGGGAGCGTAGTCTTGTAGTGGATACTCTCCCCTACGACTGCTGACTGATCACATGCCGTTCGCCTAACAGCCAATCCGAGGCGAGTTCCACAGACCAGGCCTCACTCGCGGACGGACGTGTACAACTGCTGGACGATCACTTGCCGTCCGATACCAGCCAATCAGCAGCGAGTTCCACACACCAGGCCTCACTCGCGAATTGTGCGGTTATTGGCGCCGCTCATTTCGCACCTCGTTTTCTGATCTTAGAGAATTGTATAAATACACCTCAGCCTGGCCGTGGACATCATTCTACTCTACTCTCCAGAACCAACAAGACCTCTCAACAAGCTCCTCAACCAACAAGATCTCTCAGCAAGCTCCTCACCACACAGCAACTCCCTAGCACCGCACTGTACTTACAATATACTCATATACAGAGAACGCTATTGTGAGTTTCACTTCTTACCTCCATCCTGAGTGTGAGATCTCTTACATGTACGTATGTATGTGAGCCTATCAAAGAGAAAATAGACAAACATAGAGAAATTTGACAACTGGCCACATACAGTACGCTACAATTGGTGACCCCCGGAGTACAGTAAGCTACAGTCTTTGCTTGGATGGGTGGGGGTAAGTTGTTCCACACCTCCACACCATGATATTTATGGCGGTCTGGGACTGAAAGGAGCACATGGGGGGGTCTTAGTAGTTCTGGGTGTCTTTAAGTTGTATCTCTGATTATTCTGGAACTGGAAATAATTACAGTCAATTAAGTGATTGATAGATTTGTAAACAAATAGGGCACAGCAGTATAGGTGTTAATATCCTCGAATTTTATCATTTTCAATTTAGTAAATTATTCGTTAGTGTGATCATTTTTTTTCTTCAAGTAGGTCATTGTCTGCACAACTCTCTTTTGTGCAATAATCAGGGGATGCATAGTGTATGACAGTGTATCAAGTGCTGGTAAACAAGATCAAAATAGATTTCTTTCATTGCTGCAAGAGTGAGTGACTGGCGAGTGTGATACAGGATACCACACTGTTTATTGACTCGACTGTGACTGGCTTATATGTGGTTTCTCCAGCTAAGTTTCTCATCAACAACAACCTCAAGGAATTTAATATTTTGTTCTCGTTGGAGGACTGTGCTACCAAGGTACAGGGGTCCTAATCTGGGGGTAGGTTTCTCCTTCTGTGAAAGATTGTGTAGTGGGTTTTTTCGAGATTTAAAGTCTGTTTATTATGTATCACCCAGGTCCTGACTTTGGTCAATTCAGTGTTCATAGTCCTCATCAAGGAGTGGAGATCTGAGTTGCTGGCATAGAGATTACAGTACACCTGGATAATTTGCAGATTTTTATTTCGAGGTCGTCTATTATTCACGGATGACACCCTGGATGTACTCAAGAATGTCTGCGGGTAGTTTTAAAGTTGCCAGCATTTTCGCGGCTGGGACAGGGAGCCATTCGTTCTAGAGACAGTAATTTCCTTTACCAGTATACAGTATTGTATATATGTGTGTGTGTGTGGAGACACACACACACACAAATACATACAAATAAATAATAATGGGAAAATCCTCTCACAAATAATCAGAAACAAATTTAATAAAAATGTAACAGTCAAAACTCGAGTCTACTGCTTACTCTATTAATAACAAAGCACGAAGTAGACATAAGGATAGACTCGTATTTTTAATAAAATTGTTTCTGATTATTTGTAAGAGAATTTTCCAATTATTATTTATTTTAATATATTTAGTGTACTGCGCACATCATTGTCATTCCTAAAAACCCCATTTAATTCATATTACGCTATATAACATTCAAATCCACCGCGCTTGTAGAACCTCAGAAAACGGGAAACATTGGTAAAGGATAACTCACCTACTCAATGTGACTAAATCATGTGTTGTATTGTACCCAGGTACAGTTATATAATATTAATTGTATGTATTCATAGCATTAAGGAGAACTCAGGGTATCCATAAGATGAATGTTTAAGTCCAGTTGAGCCGGACTAGTGTACTGTAGGACTAAGTGTGGATCATGGTTTGAGGGTCATACTATTTACGTCTGTGAACGTGTAGCGAACAAAACTGCCACAGATATCATATGAAAATACATGAGAACAATGATCTGGAAAAAGGATAAATGCTACAGAATTATGTAAGGTGTTGGAAGTGACCCAGAAACTATACTTGAAAGGAAATATCTTGTATGCGTCGGTATGAATTTAATACACCTCGTAGCCTCACGTGACATATACCCACGACAGGTACAGTGATCAGAGAATCTTATGTCTGTGTTCAAATAGTGCAATGTGTGAGAGGAGGATCCCTCATTACAGTTTTAAGTGAAGTTGATACACCCCCGCCATGAACATTCGGCCTTTGTTTTAAGGCGCGTCCTGTACCCGCCTCGAGTGTGCCGCGTTGATATTATAACCCAATGAATTTACCCACGAATTAGCAAACCAGAACCTTACCTTAGTTTGTACTTTAGGGTTAAAATATGTGTTTATAATCATGAGTGACAATATGCCGAAAAGTGTTCAGGTGAGAACCGTAAGAAATAAAAGTAAAAATTAAAGATTGGAAACTGTAGGCCTATGCGGTGACGAGCGGCGGGGCACTGCACTCAGTCCCTTTCGTTCTACCGTCACCTCAGGTCAGTGTCCTATCGGGCTATATCCCGCCCTATAATTAAGGCTTATATAGAAGTTATTACAGTTTAAAGCTTTGCCTGGTTTATAAGTGTAATAGTAATGTGTTAGGGGGTGTGATAACCGCCCGTCAGGCATTTCTCAGTCCCTTTCGTTCTACCGTCACCTCAGGTCCCATGCGGTCGGAGTGCCTTGCTGCCCGGCAGCCATTATCCCTATGAGCGTCCCAACAGGTGGTGACTACTCCCAGCTATGCCAATCCACTGTGAGCCTGTGGATTTTCAGCACACCACTCCAAGTGAGTAGTAACAAATAAGGAGACCGTGAGAAACTCTGCGGTCGTCACTTGGAGCGACCTATAATACCAGGCATAGAAATAGTACTGGTATGTCTCTGGGTGAAGCCCTCGTCTTTACCCACCGAGGGCGGTGTGCGAACGAGGCGCCTGTTGTGTATACCTAAAAGTTACAAGGAGTCCCATACCTGCAGGGGTGGAGTGTATCATGTGTGTTGAGATGGTGCTACTATGTATGATAACCGACGGTGCTATATTCCATATAGGTGGATCAGTCTGATGTGTTAAGGGATAGTGTAAGAAGGAATGACTAAGGTGGTCACAGATTGTTATACAATAAGTATGTGGATGACACGCCATTAATGTAAGACGTCTGGTGCCCATCTGGGTAACCAACATTTTCGTTGTTCTTCTGAGGAAGACCAATTCATTTGTATGTTTTTTACCAGTATGCTTTATAAGGAATAAATTAATTAAGACATGTTATGGTTTCACCCTTCTTTCCCCTTATCGATCTGGCCAATGGAAAACCAAACCCAATGCCTAGTCCACTCTGCACGCTACCTAACGAGCTACATGCTGTCCAGAGGGGGTCTGGTGGCAGCGACACTAGCGTAGCTAGGGGGGGGCGGGGGTGGCGGTCCGCCCCGGGCGGCACTTTTGGGGGGCGGCACTTTTGGGTCTGCTCATCACCCATATCTGCAGCTACTGGAGACGTTAATCCATCCCTTTGTATCGGCGGCAAGTTAATCCTTGTCGTGTCTGACCTAACACCTGACCCACATCATCACGGCCACGTCATGAGCTACACCCTTGCTAACACACACAACCTGTAACCTGTTGAGGATTAAGGAAACAACTTCAAACAAGTACGCCAGTGAGCTCATGTGGTGTGGGTCAGGTGTTAGGTCAGACACGACGAGGATTAACTTGCCGCCGATACAAAGGGAAGGATTAACGTCTCCAGTAGCTGCAAAACCATGCAGTCTCGGGTCATATCAGTTCATGTACAGCCGACCAATCCACCAGTTACAAGCAATTCACTTCAGTTCTGCACAAGTCTCCATCGTGACAAGACGAGTGAGTCACTATGTATTTTTTGTGGGGGCACGGGCACTTCTTAACTGTTCTTAGCGTTAGTGTTTAAGTATATAGTATATATATATATATATATATATATATATATATATATATATATATATATATATATATATATATATATATATATATATATATATATATATATATATATATATACAATGCAATACATATATACACAATCAGAAACAAATGTGTTAAAAATGTAACAGTCTACCAATAGATCTACCTCGTGCTTTGTTATTAATAAAGCACGTAAAAGACTTGAGAGTATACTCACATTTTTAATAAATTTGTTTCTGAATATTGGTGAGAAAATTTTCCCATTATTATTTATTTCTAGTATGTGTTTTGTGCTTGTGTGTGTGTGTGTGTTCACACAAACACTCACACACACACACACATATATATTGTAGTGGATTCCTCCCCTACAAACGCTGTTTGTCGCTGAGTAGCCGACCCCGCGAATTCCCCAGTGTATGCCTCGTGGTCTAGGTCAACCAGCGCCGCCTTACATGACGGAGGTCAACTATTAAGCCACGCCTGCCTCCGCTATATAAGACCTGACCTCGTGGTGACCTACCTCTCTTTCTACCTACACCAACCAGCAAGCAACACCTCCTCCACTCCTGCCTGGCGGCCCTCGCTCCCGCCGGCGACCAGGGCGACCCACAAGCTGGTCCTCCTCTGAGCAACCTCACCAACCAGCTCTCTCTACATCACGCTTCTAACCACGCTGCCACTTTCCAGCACCAAGCTGCACTGTACATCCAATACAACATGTATACAGAGAGCACATTGTGAGTTTCCTTTCTCCATCCCATCCTGAGTGTGAACCAAATATCACGTACCCCACAAATGGTGACCCCAGGAGATTCGCACTCACCCAGGATGGAGGAGAAACAGATCACTCTCCCAGTCTTCAAGCAACATGGGAGACTGGCTTATCCACACAGAGGCAGCTCTCATTGGCTCTACAGCTACTGTCTCTACACCGCAGGTTAGACACCCTCGAGCAACACTGCTTCTCTAAGCAGACACCAGCTCCTCTTCCTGCCCAAACACCACGTCCTACCGACCTCAGCACACCCGTCCTGCCTCAGACGCCGCCCCCGGCCCAGCAGTACCCCCTGCCACTGTCCTGGACCCTCCTCCTGACGCGGACCCTCCTCCGCTCCTGCCTGGCAGCCCCTGCTCCCGACGCGGCTCATGCGCCTGAGTGCGGCCCCACACACCCTTTTTTCCCCTCAGGTACTCCTTGCTACTGTCCTGCACCCTGCTGCTGTCGTGGACCCTGCTGTTGTCATGTACCCTGCTGCTGTCATAGACCCTCTTCCTGACGCAGCCCCTGCTCCTGACCCAGACCCACACACCCCAGCAGGCGCATCTGAGGACTCTGTACCTGCCGCGAGGGAAGCACAACATTCATTGCCTCCACAACCCTCCTTCTCCCTCTCTTCTCCCACAGATCTCGTGTGTCTAGACAAAGTTGTCTCCACTAGCGGCCGGCTCATCCACGCCCTCGCCGTTATGTCTCACATGTGGCATGCACCGCTCGTTCTGCCTCACATGTGCCATGCAACCCTGCAGACAACAAGTCTCCTACACCGCCTGGAGGGAACGGGGAGTATTGTAGTGGATTCCTCCCCTATAAATGCTGTTTGTCGCTGAGTAGCCGACCCCACGAATTCCCCAGTGTATGCCTCGTGGTCTAGGTCAACCAGCGCCGCCTTACATGACGGAGGTCAACTATTAAGCCTGACCTCGTGGTGACCTACCTTTTTCTACCTACAGCCAGTCTTGAAGCAACACCTCCTCCTCCACTCCTGCCTGGCGGCCCTCGCTCCCGCCGGCGACCATGGCGACCCACAAGCTGGTCCTCCTCTGAGCACCCTCACTAACCAGCTCTCTCTACATCACGCTTGTAACCACGCTGCCACTTCCCAGCACCAAGCTGCACTGTACATCCAATACAACATGTATACAGAGAGCACATTGTGAGTTTCCTTTCTCCATCCCATCCTGAGTGTGAACCAACACTTCATACACCACAAATGGTGACCCCCAGAGATTCGCACTCACACAGGATGGAGGAGAAACCGATCACTGTCCCAGTCTTCAAGCAACATGGAAGACTGGCTTGCCCACGCAGAGGCAGCTCTCATCGGCTCTATAACTACTGTCTCTACACCGCAGGTTAGACACCCTAGAGCAGCTCTGTTACTCTAAGCAGACAGCCGCTCCTCTTCTTGCCCCAAGCACCACGTCCTACCGACCCCAACACACCCGTCCTGCCTCAGACGCAGCCCCCGGCCCAGCAGTACCCCCTGCCGCTTCTGACGCGGCCCCTGCTCCTCAACCACACAAAAACTCTCCAGCAACCCACAGCAATGTATATACAATATACGTTTGATCTTTCCTATCTCACCCCCATTCTTAAATTACGTGTGTGTGTGTGTGTGTACCACACACGCTACAAGCTGATCAGTGGCGAAGAGGATAAAATTAAAGTTTACTTCTGAACCTTAAGCATACAATTGCTTTCTAATTTTAAATCTTGTAAATAGCGCATTTAAAAAAAACACCCTTTTCTTTCGCATGAGTATGTTTGGACGCCTTTTCTGAGAACAAATGAGTTTTATGAAGATTTATTCAGAAGAGAAATTGAGGCAATTATTAGTGATATTGTACAGTATTCGCCTGTGGCGAGATACTCGCACACAGCTCGTACAGTATAGCCAACTCGACGAGTAAAGTCTGTGTTAAGTTATTTCTTCCCACGAGAAATGATCACATACAATATACAAAATATATTAGTAAAATATATTTTTCTAACCAGAAATTCAATCTGCTATATATTTGCAACAAATACAGGCAACCATTTTCCCCATATCGCACAATGGTACTATTTTACTTGAGGACGTAATTGTTGCCTCATATCTTAATTTTGATGAATAGCACCAGAGCGAATACTTTTCAATACATATAAAAATTCATATATTCATTATAATATTGTATCTAAATATTCAAAACGTATCTTTAAAACAAAATTGCAACAAAGAAGTGCATGGTACGTGTATGTGGCAACTGTGGTGTCACTGTAAACAGGGAAAGTGACTTTGAGAGGACGAAATAGGAGGAAAGTACCACTATGACTGAAATTGGGCCACTTTCTGCTAGTCAGATAGGGTGAGAGAAAGGACTACATGCTTAATGATATTTACCGAAATATGTGAAATATTAACCCGAATTAACAATTGATTAATATGTTAAAGTTCATTTAGTGTTATATTTCTTAAGTGAATTACACCGGTGAGTGATGGATCACTTTATAGTATATTGCATATCAATTAACACTGTCATTGACATGTGCAGTTAAGAGTAAAATTGAATTGTGTCTTTATCATTATTTACCTTCTAAGTGTTGGATATTCTAGGATATTCCATATACCATGGTCATATATCCTGTGTGGCTACCTCATGCAATGGTCGTTTAACTGTTGTGCCCTTTACATACAGTTTCTGAGTTAAACTTGAATTGCTCTCAGGAAAATGTACTCAACTTTCCATCACCTGGTTATATATGAACTGAGTTATACAGAGTATTGTTATATTTTGTAGGCAGCCATACAGTCAAAAATAGGTTAATATGGAGGACTTCACGGCCGCTTCCCCCGTCTCAGTAACAGTAGGTTCACCCATGGCAGGTGTTAATTTAGGTTAGGTTAGGTTGAAGTTAGGTTAGGTAAAGGTCTGGTTTGCTTGGCTGAATTTGAACTTAAAAAAACCAATTTTTTTAACACATTTGCCATAGCTACAATAGTGTCCCCTATGAAACACAGTGAAATTGCAGTGTTTTTAAATATTTTGTTATGAAAAATCAGCGGCTGTGAAGTCGTAAATGATTACTCAAAAGTATTCTAGATGCTGATTGGTTTTCCCCAAGGACACAGCAGAGCTAAACCACTCCTGGAAATACAGAAACCAACCAAACTGAACTTAATCTAGGTTAGATATGGTTAGTATATTTCATCTGCCTATATTAAGGATTTATATCTGCAGTCCCATAATTCACCTCCCCACACTACAGCACATTAACCTAACAAGGAACAGGACATGTTTTATAGTGATATATTGTTAATGATGATAAAGAAAGGTAATGGTGACTGGAAAATAGTCACAATTTCTCTAGGTTAGGTTTGTTAAGATAGGTTATATATTAGGATAGGAGAAGTTAGGTTAGGTAACCTTTTTTCTATGATATGCGATATACACAATCACACCTACCAACTCTAGTGAGACAACAGAAGTGTTCAGTTCCACATTCATTCAACCCCTCCTCAAAGATATTTTTTTACTGAGTGTACAAATGCTATAGCCACATTATTTTTTTCAGTGTATTTTGATAAGTCCAGAGTTGTAAAGCAACGAAGTAAATTTACTTGAGTACTGTACTCAAGTAACAATTTTGAGTACAGTATTTACTTTTTAAAAAGTACTAAAAATTTTCAGTAGTTTTACTTAAGTGGTTTTTTAGTACAGCTGTACAGTGCTTTTACTCAAATACAATTTAAAAAAAAAATCATTGCTTGTTACATGCCCCAAACAATAGAGTTTTAAATATCCAATCACAGGACACGGGACAAACTTCATGTCGTTTCTTCATGTCTGGCCCAGTCACATGCATTCTTTCATATTGTTTCATCTATGTACCCAAGCAACTTGGCATGCTGCTTGTGAGCATCTGTTTAGTCATGCTGGGATTATATTAAGGCCTAAAGGATTGGACAGCTTTAATTTTGAGAATCAGTTATTGATTAATATCTATACAAAGATTTGCAAATAAACATGTGTAATGCTACGTGTCTTTTATTTTTAAATTTAGTTAAAAAAATTTTATATATAAATTACTGTGGATTTATTTTAATGTTTGAGGCGCTTAATGCATTTGTTGTTACTTTTTACTCTCAGTTCTTGAGTACCTTATGAATGAGATACTTTTTTACTACAACTTGAGTACATTGAACTTTGGATACTTTTACTACTACATACTACTTGGGTACCATTTTTGCGAATGTAACAATACTTTTACATAGTACGATAACAAATTACTGTACTTTTTACAACTGTGGATAAGTCTTATCACTTGACATCTTTGAGGAGTGAATTTTGTATAATGACCACTAGAGCCTAAAGATTGGATCCATGGACAGTACCTAGGTCCTAGGGGTGCCACTAAGCTACAGTAGTTGTTTTGGAGATATATTTTATAGAACATTGGCTAATTGTTCGATTCATTGTGGGAACCGAAAAAAAATACTTTGAATTTACTGTACCTACTTTACTTACTGTAACCTCTTTGCCAAGCATGCCATGTAATTACAGTACTTAATGTATACTCTTTGCCAAGTATGCCATGGCTTCCATGCCTTTGGCAAATTGACAAAAACCATCAGTGAACTACAGTATACCGGGTACTGTATCTGATTTTAGAAAGCAGACAATTTTATTCCTGCTAAAATAAAAAACTAGTCCTCTCCATTCTATATAGGTTTCCTTGGCAGGATGGAGGGCCAGCCTGAGGTCCTTAGAATGAATTAAGAGATGTGGTGTGGGATAGTGCTACTCTGGAAGATGTTAAGGGGTGTGCTGTGATTCACACCTTGGGACTTATTGGGCCTATATGCAGTATAATATCTCCCTTTTAGGTGTTATTGTGGAGGCTGGTAATTGGCTACATAAAGTTGAGTTGCTTCAATGGTAGCAACATGGCTCTTCCTATACAGTATGCTTTAAAATATGGACTACCCCCTTCCTCTATGGTCCTATTGAATACCGAAAAGGACCAAGAATCAGTTAAACCTCATCTAACCTAACCTACCTGAAAAGGACCAAAAAGACCTATGAAGGACCAAGAATCACGTCAGGTTAGGGTCAACTGATTTTTTGGTCCTTTTTGGTATTCACAGTAGTATTGGTCGTACTAAATACTACCGAAAAGGATCAAGAATCGTCAGAACCTAATCCAACCTGATTCTTTGTCTTTTCAGTTCTTTTCCTGTTTTTTTCGTAAGGTTAAACTTATTCTTGATCCTTTTCGTTCCTTATTGAGTGGGTTGGTTTCAACTGATTTTTGGTTCTTTTCAATACAGGTATGGGAACAGTTATCTGGCATACTTAGGACCTGGAGGTTGCCAGATAGGGTCTTTTCTGGAATTTGGAGCACCAGGCCTAAAATGTACAAAATGTACAGTTAACTCTCTGCAACTGACTGTGAAGCCTCTGTTCAGATCACTAGATTCACCCCTAAAAGTAGCTAAACTGTATAGTACACTGTAAGTTTAAAACTTAAAATTGTTGGCACATGAACAGCAATAGCAAAAACATATAAATAATACTGTACAGTAATAATAAAAGCTTTAAAAGAGAAAAAATGACACAAGTTGGTGTACACACTGGGTTGCAGTCACCCCTGATACTTGTTTTTAGCAAAGCAATAGCATCTTTAGCAACAGTGCTGCATCACTCTGGGATTGAAGCAAAAGCCCTTAGAACAAGATCTGAGTGCTGAATTCACTTGGCCAATTCACCCAAAGTGGTCTAAGGCATAGATTTGTCCCTGGCATGACCTCAAGAAGTTGTGTAATTGTACAGTACTGCACTTTGAATTTCTGTTCAGGATATCGGTAACTAACATTTAGTAGGTGAGCTGGAACTGAGAAAGAGACTTTGGTTGGCTTCTAGGGATTGGAAAGAAGCAAATGGGCATATTCTCTAATATGTACAACAGTCTTTTGGGAGGTTCCTAGCTAAAAATTAGGGATAGGTTAATTTCAGTTTTGGTTTCTACATTTTTTTTATAAATATGACTTTAAATTTTTACCTAGGTTTTCTGCATTTGAGATGGCCTTGATTGTTATAGGTCTTCTCTCATGGGAAATTTCTAAGGAAGTACTTCCTCTTGAGCGCTAGTCCTGGTCAGGTGAGACTGTACACATACAGGATAATAATGTCAAGACACGTGATACCACCCGAGGATCTAGAGATCTTTTCTTGGATTCTTCTCCTGGAAACTTGTCTGTTGGTGAATGTGTTTGCCAACTTGCTGTTTTTGTATTACCAGCAAGTACCTGAAGAGGATTCTGTGAGAGTGGATTCTTTTTCAAGTACTATTGAAACAAATTGGATTAGGTTTGTTTCCTCTTCTCTATGGATTGCTGCAGTTTCAAAGAATTACTATACTTGTGGCTTCCTGTTTTAGCCTGTTCAGTTGCCTTCTTTGACTTTTGATAAAAAACTATGAAGAGATGTGACCTCATGTGTTTGTCCTTGATATACAAATTTATGTGTATATTTTCTAGGCATTTATAAGAACTGTGATTGGTTATTTCTAGGCTCTTTGCAAGGCTAGACTTGCTTTGGGAAATGAGTGTCCCGAACTCAGAAGGCATAATACCGTACCTGCCTCATTGGCTAGATAGTGGTTCTCTGAGTGCCCAGGACAACACTTGAGATTTGTTTCTGTAACAGTTTATATTGGTGGAGAATACTTCTAGTTGGGATTGTATTGTACAGCTTCTTTTCACCTCCTCCCTCTAGATAAGTGTCTTGTGAGAATTTATAAATGAGGGGTTGATCCTGAAAACTAATTATTGTATATGACTGAGCAAATGAGGAATGACTCCAATCTCATCCTCCTCCCTGGGTATTCCTCTGAGGTTGGCTGGAAGTTAAGCTGCTCTATGACCAGATCAATCAATTGAGGATTGGGTTACATTATTAACTATACTGTACAGTGACCCCTCGTTTAACGAACGCCTCGGTTAACGAAATTTCGGTTAACGAACTGCCTTCCATAAGGATCTTCAATTCGGTTAACGAACAAAAATTCGGTTAACGAATTTCTTACGAACCGACCTCAACATGTTTTTACTTGCACTGACCGGGCATCCAGCTTTAGTAACAGTCCGCCAATACATTAATCGGTTCTAGGGCTTAAATTCCTTACTATTTTAGTAAATATCAAGAAGTTTATACTATTCAATAATTTTAAAAGTTTAATATTAACTTTTTAGTCATTTTAACAATTATTGAACATAATTGAAGGTAAAGAAACTAGTTTCTGGCGTGCCATCCAGCCTGTTAACACACCAGACAGGCGTTAGTCTCTCTCTGTTTTCAGTGGAGGTAACATCTTGCTTGAGACTCTCTTCAACTAAACGCTTTTTTTCTGTGTTTCCAAGCAAATTATTGATCATTTTGAAATATATTTTACATATTGACAATATATAATGCAGTGCAGTGTTGAAATACACCAAGAGAACTAAAATTTTATGGATGAAATGGTGCCATGGGGTGACTTCTCTTCCACCCCAATGCCTTTTCTTCTTCCTTCTCCTCCACCCCCATTCTAATTCCCATCATCATCATCATCATCCAGGAGCCTTCTACATACACACCTCAAAGTAAGTGAACTTTTCTACCATTTTTGTTGAATTTAGGAAATTTTCGGTGAGCTGGAACCAATTACCCAAAAACCCATTGAAACAATGGTTTCGGTTAACGAACTTTTCGGTTAACGAATGACCTTCTGGAACGGATTGAGTTCGTTAACCGAGGGATCACTGTACTATGGATTTTCAAAATTAAACTTCTGAACATGTGACTTTCTCAATACAGTGTTAATTTTTTTCCACCTCCTTCCTTCAGCCATTATATGAGCTTGAGAAAGTTTGTCAGCTGTGACCACAAAGTTACTTAAGTTCAATGGGCTCCCAGATTTTTCTTGGAACAGTAATTGGTGGGAATATTTATGTTAATTGGTTTCGGTATGAAAAATTCTGATAGCGTGAAGGCAGGTTGTGCAGATTAGCAGTGCCTGGCATGTCTGGACTAGGTAGGGGCAGATCCAGGGGGTGGGGGGGGTTCTGGATGTAAATGCAGATTCCAGCCTCATGTAAATAAGCCAAGCACCACTCTGAGCTACCCAGATCCAGAAAACGGGAGCTTCGAAGACATGCCCGTAAATGTGACAATCACTGATATTTTTGATTGATTATTAAGTTATTGTTAGTTAGCACTGATTGATTATTGGTTAGCACTAATGAATAAAACCTGTTATTATATCTTTTAGTGCACCTACACATTTTTGGGGGTATATTTTGGTCAGTTAGGAGATGCATCTTTGGGGTCATGAGATGAAACTACCGTATTTGCCGGTGTATAAGACGTATTTTTAAATTTTTTTCAATGTATCCCAAATTACCCTGCGTCTAATGTGCCCGTATTACGAATGGGAGGCCGAGCGCCATAGGCGGAGGTGCCTAGCTAGGGAGTCTGGGATGAGCAGTAGTCCACTAAGCACAAAAATTGTGTCTACTAATAATATTACTAATAATAAAAAACTGTAAAACAAGCCAAATGATCACAATCTATTATCACAAACTTGCGGCAAATATGCTAAAGACGTAAATAATGGCTTAACGGCAGAGGGAAGCTCACAACATCTCACTGTACCTCCTTCCCCAGCATACGTAACCCACACCAGATACATGTCTTACATTATTTAAGGACTGTGTTACCATTAAGAAACATTTGTTTGTTATTTAAATGAAAAATGCCCCAAGAAAGATTAAAGAAATGTTAACAGAAAGTTCAGCCGCCAATCAGCCATTTGCAATGTGTCGATGACGCCAAAACAATAACAATGGTGCTACACCCTGGTGGCCGATCATGGCAACAAAAAACATCACAGCTAAAAATACGAGTTTCACATCCTCTCGGTAATTCTCTTGACCAAAATATAAACACGCCACACAGCTGCTCTGATCAGAGGTAGAGTTGAGTTAGTATAATGTTATACTCTACTAATGAGATGCATTCCCAAGTGTGACCTTTTCATATCTTTTGTGTGGCTTTTTACCCTGTTTTCCCCCCAAAACAATACAATTAATGAAAATTGCAAACTATATTCTTTAAATAATGTTTCTGAGTGCACCTTATACAATATATATGAATAATAATATGGTCACTCAAGAGGAAATGGGACGCCATTGTTTTCATTTGTGCTTACAGCCGGGAGTCCAGGACGATGGTTCTACACGAGAAAATTAAGAAAATCAGACCCTGGTTGTAGCTGCAATAAAATTAATGTAAAAAAAATGAATATACAGTATAGTCTGCATTTACGCGGTCAATTGAACCCGTGGAATACCGCGTAAAACGAGAAACGCATAAATGAAATAACAGAACATATGGGATTAATTGAAATAGAGACTGGGCTGACCCCCAAACTCCACTTTTTCCGACACAATACGTACGTTGTAGTAAAAATAACATCTTAATTTTATTATGGTATGCACACACAATTAATAATTAAGAGAAATATCAATCATATTAGGTTTTTTAACACTTACGTTAGTAGAAAAGCTGGGTCGGCACACGTGGATGGCGGCTGGTTCCGAGGCAGAGAGCAGATTAGTTGCCCTCCTGTGAATCACTTTCACTACTCGCAGAGGTTTGCAGGGCCTCCCAGACAAACCTCTCAAAGTCCATATCCTCACTGTCAATATCACTATTACTGACTTGGGCTGGCTGTGGTTGTGGTGGGTTGCGGGCGAGGAAGTTCTCAATACAGTACTACGTTGACGACTAGCATTGATGTTGTCGAGATAGATCTTGATACTCGGCTCCATAACTTTTGTCAGATGGTTATTAGACACTTCATACCGATGCTTGTTTGGGTCGTTGTCAAGGATGAGCTTAAGTTTCTCCCCCAACTCAATGATTTCCTTCACATTATCATGGCTTTGTCCAGGTAATTCAAGGTTTTTCTCGGGTGGTGGGGGTCCCGCGAAAGCCATTGTGAGTTGTGAGGGGAATAGCGGGCACAAGAGAGAACTGTATACGCGGACTGAGAACAATGAGACAGGCCCGGCTAGGTCAGCGACTTCTACCCTCTGGTGGCAGGGCACGTCATGTTACATTAGACCAATCACAGCTAGCGGCGGAGGGAGTGCGTGGGTGGTAAGGATGCGTGGCCCAATCACAGTCCGATACGTCATATGACATCAGCGATAACGTAAGAGCGACCTAATGTGCACCACTCACCACGCTGCTTCCCGCATATGGTCAAGAATGGACCTCGTGGGTAAAAAATGGCACGGCGGTCTGGACCTCTCCAGCTGCTCGCCTCGTAAATGACTAAATTTACCGCGTAATTAAAGCATTTTCATTCTGGCAAGGCACCGTGTAAATGACCAAACGCGTAAACAAAAGCCGCGTAAATGCAGACTATACTGTATATGTTTTAAGTAACGTTATTTAATGTTAATAAATGGAACAACAGAAGTAGCTAACCACTAATGGCAAAGAAAAAAAGAAGAGATGGATTGGGAATGCCAGCATATACGTGCGCATTTAAGGATACCGCATCATTTATCTTTTTAAGAATATATACAGTGATCCCTCGGTTAACGAGTGCCTCGGTTAATGAAATTTCGGTTAACGAATTGCCTTCCATAAGATTCTTAACATCAGTTAACGAGCATTCCCTCGATTAACGAATTCCTTACGAGCGCCCCTCAACATGTTTTTGCTTGCACACTAGCAGTCATATTAGTCCGCCAATACAGTAATTAGTTCTAGGGCTTAAATTCCTCACTATTTTAGTAAATATCAAGAAGTTTGTACTATTCAATAATTTTAAAAGTCTTATATTAAAATTTTTAGTCATTTTAACATTTATTTAACATAATTTTAGTACTGTACAGGGAAACTAGTTTTTAGCACGCCAAACAGCCTGTCAACACACCATACAGGCGTTAGTCTCTGTGTCTTTTCACTGGAGGTAACATCTTGCTTCAGACTCTCTTCAACATAAATGCTTTTTTTCTGTTTCCAGTCAAATTATTGGTCATTTTAAAATTTATTTTACATAATGACAATATATAATGCAGTGCAGTGTTGATTTAAAGAAAATAATCTTGAATTACACCAAGTGAACTAAAATTTTATGGGTGAAATGGTGCCATGGGGTGACTTCTCTTCCACCCCAATGCCTTCTCTTCTCCCTTTTCCTCCACCCCCATTCTCATTCCTATCATCATCATCATCCAGGAGCCTTCTACATACACACCTCAAAGTAAGTGTACTTTACTACCTCTTTTGTTGACTTTAGGCAATTTTCGGTGAGCTGGAACCAATTACCCAAAAACCCATTGAAACAATGGTTTCGGTTAACGAATTTTTCGGTTAACGAGCAACCTTCTAGAACGAATTGTGCTCGTTAACCGAGGGACCACTGTACAAAAGATTCATTATTGTTTATAATTGAATATGTATTTGATTGAATTAATCTTTATAGTATACATGTGAAATGAACAATGCAATTCATTAATAATATGTAGAATATTATAACACACACGACAAGACGGCATTGTTTTCGTGAGTGGCGATTGTTCTACATAAGAAACTGAAGAAAATAAGACCCTGGTTGTTAGCTGTAGTGAACTTAATTTTAAAGAATTGAATACCTGTATGTATGTTATAAGTAATGTTATTTAATGTTAATAAATGGAACACTAGAAGTAGCTAACCACTAATGGTAAAGAAATAAAGCGAGACGATTGGGAACGCCAACGTATGAACAGTAAGTGCGTACGTGTGAAAACATATCGTCATTTCTCTACATATGAATATGAAAGCAACACTTATTTACTGTTCATATATGTTTTAAATAATATTTTTGGATGTAAAACAAAAATTCTACTCACCAATGGTGGTACAGTCTAAAACATAAGGACCGCCAATGAATATTGTGCGAGTTTTTACTCAGATGGCGAAGTCATCAGGTTCAACTCTGGCTGAAGCTGTAGCTTTCCATAAAGCTGTTGCTGAAACTGTCACTGAACCTGAAGTTGATGTTGAAGCTGCTTATGATGCTGAATTTGATGGTGTAGCTGAAGTTGATGGTTTTGGCCTTCGAATAATAAAGCTGTTGCAAGAACCTTGCACAGCTGCTTTCTTTTCTCATTATACATCTTTATGTAGAGGTCATTTGCATTTATTTAGATTTTAATGCTTTGTTCTGTTAATGGATCCACTTCAGAAAATATGTTCATTACTTGCTACATATAATATCCACAGACCTCTCACCTTTTTCATATCGTTTTAACACATCTAGTTTCTCGGCTAAGCTTATACATCTTCTATTAGCTTTTGAAACAACACTATCATCACTTGCTCTCTTGCTCATGTTGAATGGGGATGCAAAAATGCTGTAAGAATCTTGAGAAAGTTTTTCTTCCTGTTCCATATGTGTGAAAACAAAGGTCCCGCCAAGCTCCGACTGTTGCTTACCACTCATTAGCCAAGCAGCTTCTTTCTGCAAGGCGCTCTTCATTTTTTTACAGTAATTTTATTTTTTTATAATACATATCGGGATTTAGTTATTATTTATATGAAAATGTAATTTTATTTAATTTTTATTATATTTTGGTCGTAAATATGAATGAATTAAGGACGTAAATTGAATTGGGTCCTAAATTAACTAGGGTCTTAAATATGAAAAGTTGTTGGTCGAACCGTTGTTATTGGAGGCTTTACTGTATATTGTATTTACATGCACAAAATCATATGTTTTCCCCTACAAAACCACTTTGAAATCACTTTCAATAATTGCATAACGAAACATACTAAAAAAAAAATTCCACAAAATATCCTTGTAAAATAAGGGTGCGTCTTATGCGATGGTGCGTCCTATATGCTGGTAAATGCGGTAATTTTTCCCCTATGTTATGTGTTTCAATATGTTAATTTTTTTATTATCCTGGTAGTTTTCTGGAACCTAACTGCCACGATTATCGAGGGTACTGATTTCAGAATACAGTATCTCCTAACATCAAGTGCACAGGGCTTCAAAATGCCCATGATATTGGTCGGGGGGGAGGGGGGGGTGGGGTGGGGGGCTTACAGTGCCCCCCAAAACCCCCCAGCTTGGTGGGCTGTCTGTGCTCACCATGTTCCACCACCCACAACTTCTTGGACTCCCACATTTTGATATTTCTTGAGCCGCCCCTGTTAGGGAGCCAGGCAAGAGATTTTTCATGACGTGCCTGACACAAGCTAATGTGTTGAGGTAAATACCAGGACAGGAATTTGTCAGGCGCTTCATGACCCCACCTCGCTGCACATGCTTAACCAGGCAGGTCATCAGTGTACCAGTTACTGGCAATTTAAATCTACATTAAACCGCCAACCTACCTCCCATCAGTCGGTCAATGTGTCATTATTTCAAAGGAACCACCAAGCTGATAGGCTGTAGAAATGAGGTGACAGGAGCTATGACCTCATATGACAAGTGTTACTGCCACTGACACCAGATTATATAGGGGGGGGGGGGTGATAGTGTAGAAATTCACAGTTGCCGACTCCACCTCCCTACACACCCTGCAGGCATGAGGTGAGGTGACAGGAGTTATTACATTACATAAGGGTGATCTGTGAGTTGATACCTGTAATAAATTTGAATGTTTTAAGAGGTTTATTTAATTTTTCCAATAAAAAACTCTGGGCAAGTAAATTTTCTCCAAAAAATTCTTTGGGCAAGTGAAAATACTACAGGCAAGTATACAGTGAATTTCAAATCTAATACATAATCTGCACAACCTGTGTGAAGGTATATTTCAACATGCAGTAACTGTAACTCATTTTTCAGGAGTTTTGCCTACCTGACAGTGAAGGATCGGCTACCTATCATCCTTACTCGTGTGATTGATTATCTGTACAGAGAGAAGGTCTTAATTGGTGACAAATATGGAGAGGTAAGAATCTTGGTTTAGAGTGAAATATGTGTTAAGGTTTTGAAATATGCTGTACCTTATATCTGCAGTATTGAATATATCAGTAAACCCTTGAGAACTTGGCATTCGATTTCATATAATTTGGCACGTATATTGTCTCGGAATTTATTATAAAATAACTCGGAAATGCTGAGTTATATGAAATTATGTGGGAAAATCTCAGCCTGTTTGGCCGCGCAGGTAACACTCACCGCACTACACTCCACATTTGGTCAGTCTGGTGTTTGTTATTGTTGTGGTGCACTTCGCTCTGGCTCACTCCCCCCCAGTACATGGAGGATGCTGTAGCACCCCAATATTTTGGGTATAGCAAAACCTTGATAACTCAGAATGCATGAGGTTCTGGCCTTGCCGAACTATCCCAAATTCCGACTTAACAAGGCACTCCCCCCTTACAAAAATACAACAATAAAAACCTATCAGCCCATATACGTATAGTGTACATGTATTTACTAATTTTCCGAAAGTAACAATTACCAGCACAGCAGGTGAAGAATGAAGCATTCAGGGATGTGATTTCTCCATTTTTTTTCGGTTTTCTGTTTTTTACCATCTTTTTAAGCCTCCATGTGAATCGCGTAGATCCGCTGATAATTTTTTTGGGAGGGGTGGTAGGAGCATGACGAGAGATATGTATGACAGTAAATAACAATAATTGACCCTCTAGGGTCGATGGGTCTGCCATGCGAGGAAGATGAGCCAGTATGCTGAGTATAGTGGCTGCACTCTACATGTTCATGCATTACATCATATTATACTCTATTTCTCATTGGCTGAGTATTGCTTGTTTTGCATTCCATTCTTCAATTCTTAAGTATTTCATTGACCAAAGATCAATGACGTTATACAATGCCACTACTAGAAGCAATATAATATGCCCTTCCATCCTATCCACTTGATCCACCCTCCCCGTCAGGGGCTAAACATTTTTCAATGTAACTAAGTTTCTATAATCATTTTACACTTTCTGATGATCAAAATTTATTCTATAACCCATGCTATATCTCACAGTTGTATAAGCAACTCAGTAGGGCCGTGGTCTGTGTCTCCCCAGGAGGCCGGGGGCTCATGCAGGGGTTTGTACTGGCCAGGAGACTCTAGGCTGTCAGGGGCATGTGTGTTCCCCAGGAGGTCAGGGGCCAGGGGTGCGTGTGCTTGTCCCACAGGAGGCCTAGGGGCTGTAGGCAAGTGTGTCCCCCAGGAGGTCAGGGCTGTTGGGTATGTGTTTGTCCCACAGGAGATCAGGGGCTGTAGGGGCAGCAAACCCCCAGAGGTCAGGGGTCAGGGCAGTGTGTTTGTCCCACAGGAGGTCAGGGGCTGCAGGGCAAGTGTGTTCCCAGGAGGCCAGGCTGCAGGGGCATGTGTTCCCAGAGGTCAGCTGGCAGCAAACAGTTCCACAGGAGGTCAGGCTGTAGGGGCAAGTGTGCCTCCAGGAGGCCATTGGGCAGTGTGTGTTTGTCCCACAAGAGATCAGGCTGTAGGGCAAGTGTGCTCTAGGAGACAGGGCTGTTGGGCATGTGTTTGTCCCACAGGAGATCCAGGGCCAGGGCATGTGGTGTCCCCAGGAGGCCAGGGGGCTGCTGGGTATGTGTTTGCCCCACAGAGAGACCAGGGCGTAGGGGCATGTGTGGTCTCCCCAGGAGGTCAGGGCTGTTGGGCATGTGTTTAGTCCCACAGGAGGTCAGGGGCTGTAGGCATGTGTGTCCCCAGGAGGTCAGGGCTGTTGGGTATGTGTTTGTCCCATGGAGGTCAGGGCTGTAGGGCAAGTGTGTCTTGATCTGGGGCTGTTGGGTGTGTTTGTCCCACAGGAGACTGTGGCCAGTAGGGCAAGTGTGTCTCAGGAGGCCGGGCCAGCTGGGCAAGGTGTTTGTCCCACAGGAGGTCAGGGCTGGGGCATGTGTCTCTGTGAGGTCAGGCTGTTGGGCAGTGTTTGAACCCAGGAGGTCAGGGCTGTAGAGTGTGTGTGCCCCCAGAGGTTGGGGGGTGTAGGGGCGTGTCTCCCAGGAGGTCAGGCTGGCATGCGTGTTTGTCCCACAGAGAGATCAGGGGCTAGGCATGTGTGTCTCCCAGACAATGTCAGGGGTTGTTGGGCATGTTTGTCTCCACAGGAGGTCAGGCCAGGAAGGGTGTGTCTCCCAGGAGGTCAGGGCTGTTTATGTGTTTGTCCCACAGGAGATCAGGGGTAGGGCATGTGTGTCTCAGGAAGCCAGTGCTTGTCCCACAGGAGATCGGGGCCAGGGGCAAGTGTGTTCCCAGAGGTCAGGGCTGTTGGGCATGTGTGTTTGTACAGGAGACTTCAGGGCCAGAAAGGGCGGTGTCCCCAGAGGTCAGGCCAGCAGGCGTGTTTGTCCTGCACAGGAGGTCAGGGGCTGAAAGGGCGTGTCTCCCAGAGGTCAGGGCTGCTGGGTATGTGTTTGTCCCACAGGAGGTCAGGGGCTGTAGGGGCAAGTGTGTTCCCCTGTCAGGGCGTTGGGTATGTGTTTGTCCCACAGCCCAGGGGCTGTAGAGTGTGTGTGGCCCCCCAGGAGGCTGGGGGCTAGGGCAAGTGTGTCTCCATGTGGAGGTCAGGGCTGTTGAGGTCAGGTGTTTGTCCCCACAGGAGGCTGGGGGCTGTAGGGGCATGTGTGCCTCAGGAGGTCAGGGGCTGTTGGGTATGTGTTTGTCCCACAGGAGGTCAGGGCTGTCAGGGGTTGCCAGCATGTGTTTGTCTCCACAGGAGGTCAGGGATGTAGGGGCAAGTGTGTTTCCAGGAGGTCATTGTAGGGGCTGTTGGGTGGCGTGCTGCTTCATCCCACAGGAGGTCAGGGGCTGTAGGGTGTGTGTTCCCCAGGAGGTCAGGGTGTAGGGCAAGTGTGTTCCCCAGGAGGTCAGGGCTGCTGGGTATGTGTTTGTTGGCTGTAGGGGTGTGTTCCCAGGAGGTCAGGGTGTTGGGTATGTGTTTGTCCCACAGGAGGTCAGGGGCTAGGGCAAGTGTGTGTCCCCAGGAGGTCAGGGGGGTGTAGGGCATGTGAGTGTCCTGAAGGAGGTCAGGGCTTTACGCATGTATGTGTGTCCTACAGGAGGTCAGGGGCTGTGGGTATGTGTGTGTGTCTCCCAGGAGGTCAGGGCTGTAGGGCATGGAATGTCCTGAAGGAGGCAGGGGCTGTAGGCATGTATGTGTGTCCCAGGAGGTCAGGCTATAGGGGCATGTGTGTGTGTCCCCAGGAGGTCAGTGCTGTAGGGCATGTGAGTGTCCTGAAGGAGGTCAGGCTGTGGGCATGTGTGTGTGTCTCCCAGGAGGTCAGGGCATGTGTGTGTGGTGTCCTCAGGAGGTCAGTGCTGGGAAGTGGGAGGTCAGGCTGAAGGGCATGTGTGTGTGCCCCAGGAGGTCAGGGCTGTAGAGCATGTGTGTGACCCCAGGAGGTCAGGGCTGTAGGGCATGTGTGTGGCCCCCAGGAGGTCAGGGCTGTAGGGCATGTGTGTGTTCCAGGAGGTCAGGGCTGTAGGGCATGTGGAGTGTCCTGAGGGAGGTCAGGGCTGTAGGGCATGTGTGTGTGGCCCCCAGGAGGTCAGGGCTGTAGGCATGTGTGTGCCCCCAGGAGGTCAGGGCTGTAGGGCATGTGAGTGTCCTGAAGGAGGTCAGGGGCTGAAGGGCAGGTGTGTGTGTCCCAGGAGGTCAGGGGCTGTAGGGCATGTGTGCCCAGGAGGTCAGGGCGGGAGGTCAGGGCTGAAGGGCAGGGTGTGTGTCCCCAGGAGGTGAGGGCTGTAGGGCATGTGTGAGTCCTGACGGAGGTCAGGCTGAAGGGCAGGTGTGTATGTCTCCCAGGAGGTCAGGGCATGTGTGTATCCTGACGGAGGTCAGGGCTGTAGGGCATGCATGTGTCCCCCAAAAGGTCAGGCTGTAGGGCATGTGTGTGTGTCCCCAGGAGGTCAGGGCTGTAGGGTATGCATGTGTCCCCCAAAAGGTCAGGGCTGTAGGGCATGTGTGTGTGTCCCAGGAGGTCAGGGCTGTAGGGCATGCATGTGCAGAGGTCAGGGCTGTAGGGCTCAGGTGGTCAGGACTGTAGGGTATGCATGTGTCCTGGGTCAGGGCTGTAGGGCATGTGTGTGTGTCTCCCAGGAGGTCAGGCCAGGCCATGTGTCCCCCAAAAGGTCAGGGCTGTAGGGCATGTGTGTGTGTTCCCCAGGAGGTCATGTAGGGTGGCATGTGTCCCCAGGAGGTCAGGGCAGGGCATGCTGAGGTGGTCACTGTGGTGTGTTCCCCAAAAGGTCAGGTTGTAGGGCATGTGTGTGTGTGTCCCAGAGGTCAGGGCTGTAGGGCATGTGTGTGTCCCCAGGAGGTCAGGGCTGTAGGCATGTGTGTGTCAGGAGGGGCTGTAGGGCATGTGTGTGTGTCTCCCCAGGAGGTCAGGGCTGTAGGGCATGTGTGTGTCCCCCAGGAGGTCAGGGCTGTAGGGCATGTGTGTGTGTGTCCCCAGGAGGTCAGGGCTGTAGGGCATGTGTGTGTCCCCAGGAGGTCAGGGCTGTAGGGGCATGTGTGTGTGTCCCCAGAGGTCAGGGCTGTAGGGCATGTGTGTGTGTCCCCCAGGGCTGTAGGGCATGTGTGTGTGTCCCCAGGAGGTCAGGGCTGTAGGGCATGTGTGTGTGTGTCCCCAGAGGTCAGGCATGTGTGTGTAGGAGGTCAGGGCATGTGTGTGGTCAGGGCTGTAGGGCATGTGTGTGTCCCCAGGAGGTCAGGGCATAGGCTGTGTCCCCAGGGTGTGCATGTGTCCCCCAGGGCTGTAGGGCATGTGTGTGTCCCCAGGAGGTGTGTGTCCCCAGGAGGTCAGGGGCTGTAGGGTATGTGTGCCCCAGGAGGTCAGGACTGTTTGCATGTGTCCCCCTAGGGCATGTGTGTGTCCCCAGGAGGTTAGGGCTGTAGGGCATGTGTGTGTGTCCCCAGGAGGTGTGGGGCTGTAGGGCAGGTCAGGGCTGTGGGGCATGTGTGTGTCCCCAGAAGGTCAGGGCTGTAGGGCATGTGTGTGTGTCCCCAGGAGGTCAGGGGCTGTAGGGCATGTGTGTGTGTCCCCAGAGGTCAGGGCTGTAGGCATGTGTGTGTGTCCCCAGGAGGTCAGGGCTGTAGGGCATGTGTGTGTCCCAGAGGTCAGGGCTGTAGGGCATGTGTGTGTGTCCCCAGGAGGTCAGGGCTGTAGGGCATGTGTGTGTCCCCAGGTCAGGCTGTAGGGCATGTGTGTGTGTCCCCAGGAGGTCAGGGCTGTAGGGCATGTGTGTGTTCCCCAGGAGGTCAGGGGCTGTAGGGCATGTGTGTGTCCCCAGAGGTCAGGCTGTAGGGCATGTGTGTGTGTGTCCCCAGGAGGTCAGGGGCTGTAGGGCATGTGTGTGTGTCCCCAGGAGGTCAGGGCTGTAGGGCATGTGTGTGTGTCCCCCAGGAGGTCAGGGCTGTAGGGCATGTGTGTCCCCCCCAGGAGATGAGGGCTGTAGGGCATGTGTGTGTCCCCCAGGAGGTCAGGGCTGTAGGGCATGTGTGTGTGTCCCCCAGAAGGTCAGGGCTGTAGGGCATGTGTGTGTCCCCCAGGAAGTCAGGCTGTAGGGCATGTATGTTTGTGTCCCCCAGGAGGGGGACCCTATGATGTGTAGGAACATAAAACTCTCTAGCAGTAGGTATAGAAGAATATTAAAGCAGAAGAGGTTGTAGCATGAAGAAAATAAAAGATAATTTTTGGTAAAGAAACAGTTAGAATCAAAGAAAACAGAGTGTGAGGAAATGGCTCAAAATTCAAGGAAGAGCAGAGAGGCCTTCCAGCAACAAAAACAGAAGTGTTTACTCTCCCTGAAAAAACTAGCTGATGCAATTAAAACTAAGAATAAAACAAAGCCACATGAATTAATATTACATGGAAGAGAACACTAGATATTTTGTTTGTATATATCATGGAACATGTTTATTTTTCTTATTTTAGTACTACATATGCTATTGAAATCCCAGTAGCTGGTGCATTAGAGATAAATCCCTTTGGTAAGTACTGTATTAAATTTTCAATTCTCAACAATACAGTGCAAATAAAAAGTTTACCTTTCAGTTTACCTTTCAGTTTATCTTTAAGTTTAGTCACAACTAAAATTTGTAAAGGAATTATTAAGACTATACAGTCAGTTCTGCTATAACGCGATAGTTGTGTTCTTGTAAAACAGCGTGTTATAGAAATTCGCGCAATAGAAATAACAGGGCTTATAGAGAAAATAGGGTTAGGTGCAGATTACTCAAAATCGAAAAAAATTTAGTAGTTAGCCTAACACAAAGGATAGCACAGTCTAAATAAATGTTACATTCATATCTTATAATGAAATCATACAGTAAATGTAACACTTTACCTTGAAAAAATATGAATATAACTTGATGGGGGACAAGGGTGATTTTGAGGTTGATAACATCGAGCTTCTCTTCAAGTGTTATAGCCTTTCTTTTACGATCATCACCGGGAATGCGATCACCAGAACGCTTCTTGGAGATATTCTTCTTTACCATATTCACAGTTAATACCACAAAATTGGAGAAATACTAAGCAAAAATCGCGTTACAGCAAACAAGCGTTCGTGTTTTACAAATATCGTTCCTCTATTCATAAATCGCGTTATAGCAGAACTCACTGTATGCATGAACATTATTGTTGCAATAAACATATGGTTTGCTTTTGGGTACTGTATATTTTAACTATTAGGCACTCACGAAATGAGAAACAATGTGAGAAATTAAGTTAAAATATGGCAAAAACTTCCCGGGTAGGTTTTTCCCTGGACCCCCCAGCTACTTTTTTTTTTTTCAAGACCCCAGTCACATCCTTGAGCACTGTAGTTGGCAAGAGGCATGGAAGGTAATGCAGGGGAATGGTAGGTGATGCATGGGAATAGTAAGTGATGCATGGGAATAGTAAGTGATGCATGGGAATAGTAAGTGATGCAGGTGATGGAAGGGAATTGCTATAAGTCTGCACGGAAAGTTAGTTCGTCTGCTGAAAAATATGCATATTTACAGTTATGTTATATAAATAAAGTCAACTAACACTTACCACTTCAATTAATACTTTGTAATGTTCCCTTTGCTCTTCAGGCAGTCCTTTAAGGTTTTGCAAGAGGTCAGGTGGCAGGTTAGCCCAGATATCCTTGATAGCTGCCTCTAGCTTCGGGATTGATGATGTGTCAGCGTTGCGCAGACGACGCTTAACAATGGACCAAAAATTTTCTATTGGGTTGAGATCTGGGCTACTGCCAGGCCAGTCATTAACGAAAGGTACCTCAGTCTTTGAGCCACTGTATGACACTTTTAGCAGTGTGGCATGGGGCACCGTCCTGCATGAAAAGGCTTGCCTTAGCTTTATCAAATGATTCAGGTAAGAAATCACTGAGCAGCTAAAGATAGTTGTATTGATTCATCATCTGGTTCTTAGGGAGGATTACTAGTTCACCAACACCATAATACGTAAAGGAAGCCTAAACCATAAGCGAGGCAGGGTGCTTAACAGTCTTCACTGTGTACTGTGGGAGATGTGCATCCGAGTGAGGCGGGCGGTATACCCTCCCTCCACCACTGCCAGTCACAGAAAACGTTGCCTCATCTGACCACAAAACACTCCTCCATGACTCTAAATCCCACACTCCATATTTCTTGTAGAATTTCACTCTATTTTCTTTCTGTCGCTTTGTCAGTAGAGGTTTATGACGGGCACGGAAGCTGTTAAATCCAAGGTCTTCATGTAAGGATTGCCGAACACTGCGTAAGATGTGGCTGAGAAGACGGGGGTTTCTCTCTTGCTGTGAGGGCGGGATTGGACTTAACTTGGTGTGAAATAACCTTAAGTGTCCGTGGAGACAATAATTTAGGCCTACAGTAGGCTCTCACCAATAACATTTAATAGGTGCCTGAAAAACACCGTTATTCGCGAAAACGTTATTTGTGTGACATTAAAATACATGTAAAAACGGTTTATTGGTGCTGCCGCCACAAGAATTTCACCCATTTTTTCCCCTTGAAGCCCTCCTAATACTTTTTGTTAGCTGAAATAAAAAGAATTGCTATTCAATCATCAAAATAAAGAGTTTGAGTAATATAACACTTAGTTTTTGAGGTGCTTGGTGTGATGATTGTTCCGTATCTGAGGGCCGCTAACACTTGCACTGTCTTTCATTCTACAAGCTAACCATTTCACAAGAAAATGCTCTGTTATCACTAACAATCTGTTTCTATCGCCTTTATCATTCATAGCTCGCCTCGCATTTCCATCACTACCGAAATATTTTTAGCCAGCACAGTACTCTTCTTGGTCTCCTCTAAGTTCCTCTTAATATTTCGCACTATAGACTCAGGACAGTTCAATTTCCTCACTTTAAAAGTTCCCAGTCATTCAGGTGGCAAATCACTCCCTCCACCACCTACCCTAGCCCCCACAGGCAAAAATGCGGAAGCCATTATTGATCACCGACCCTAACAACCACTAGTTATAGTGGCGAAAATCTCACACGTGGGCGCAGCGCTGTATTCCACTGAGCGTGTGTGACAATGAGAGTGAGGCGGAGTGGACAACTACGTCATCAACGTGGCGGCAACCAAATGCTATCATTGATGCGCTCGGACACTTCCCGAAAAATTTCCGTTATTCAAGAGAATCCAGACGTTATTATCGAAAATGGTTATCTATTGTAACTTACCAATATTGTCGAAAACGTTATTGTGGAAGTCGTTATTGGCGAGAGCCTACTGTACCAGACTTGGGTAGGGTAGCCGGCAACACATCCTCTCCAAGCTCATGGTAACGCTTCACAAGTTTCTGCACAATATGCAACCCCACACCAGTCTGAGCGGAAATATCTCTCATTTCATGGTTTGCTTTGTACAATGCAATCACTGGTGTAATGTCGTCTCGTGTAGTAACCCTCCTGGACTTCTCTGATGGCCACTATGTCAGGGTAATGCAACGTAAACGAGGCAAAAAATGGCCACGTGGCATGCAGACCCGCAGAGTTAATCTTCCCCTCGCGATTGCCAGAGGCGCACTGAGAGGAAGCCGTGACATGTGCTCAATTGCCAAGTGACACCACTTGCCAACCAACCAAGCATTCTAACATCTCGCATCCCTCAGCCTTCACAACATGAGAACTTATTTACGCATTAACTTTGTTCGTCGGCCCTATTGTGACCAAACTTTCCGCGCAGACTGTAAACAGTAAACAGTGCTTCTCTTATTTATACTACAGTACTATAATTTGGTCATTTATGCAAAATAAAGATTAAATTTTAACAAAAATAAATGTTTTCTCTTTGTATAATTCAAGTTTGAGTATGTGAATACATGTAACTTATATCACTAAGGGTATTATAGTTCACCCGAGTAAAACTATTTTCTTTGTTACAGAGCAAAAGAGTAAAAATTAAGATACTCTAATGTGGCTTAGAAATAAAGAAATTATAATATACTGTAAAACTATAAAAGAAGAAAAATGAAGATCATAGTTGTGTGTGTGTGTGGGAGGTAAACAAATGTGAAGACAGTGAGCTGTGCTGCGTGGCTGACTAACCCGCCTCCCTCCCTCTCATGTGACGTCATGGCAGACACACACACGCACACTCATATCTCAGTCAGCTGGTTGACTGCCTCGCTGAACTGTGGCATCACTTAGATGATGGTTTGAGTGTGGAAGGAGGTATTTTTTGTACATAAAAATGTGCTATTGTATTTTATGATATGCTCTGTATCAATTTTACTGTTTATCATCTCAATTTTTGTTTAAAAGGTGGTTATAGCGCTACTGGTGTCAGACACATGAATTGACTTCAAGTGGCTTTTGGATTGTTGGACTAAACAAGAATTTTTACCAAAGGGGACAAAGATGGGATACCTGGAATATTCAGATAAGTTAGAATTCGGATAAAATGAATTGCACTGTAAGTTAAATAAAGTCTATAAAATTGGATTTACCGTAATAGTGGAGACATTCTGCATACGATACAGGGGCTGGCTTGACATGAATGGGGGAGGTTGTTGGGTGTTAATGGGCTAGTACCGCAGGAGCCAAATTTTACCGGGAAGTACTGAATATTAATTCTGGTGCCCTAGATACTCTGTGGTGCAATGTATAGTACAGTGAACCCTCACTTTACGCGGTCAATTGAACCCATGGAGGCCCGCGTAAAGCGAGAAACGCGTAAAGTGAACAACATAACATATGGGATTAAATGAAATAGAGACCGGCTGACCCCCAAACTCCACTTTTTCCTACACAATACCTATGTTCTAGTAAAAATAACATCTTAATTTTATGATGGTACATGCACACAATTAATACTTAAGAGAAATAGAGAAATACAGTCGCCAAGTTAATGTCCATTCAAATAATGGACTCAACTCCCTCCCCCTCTTCTCACACTCCTGGCTCTTCCCTCTGAGAAATGTTTGGGGGAAAAACCACTAGATTTTAAGGTATAGTAATAAATAATACCTCAAACTAAAGTTAGGATAATATAATTGACATTGCTGGATTCCTTGTAAGACCAGGAATATTTTGAATATAAATGTCATATATTTTGCACAAAAGATAACATATTTACTCAGAGTAAACAAAATACTTAGAGTAGATCTAAAATTTGTATGTCTAATGCAAAATCTATGATGTTTATATTCAAAATGATCACCAAATTGTAAGAATTCCAGCAATGTAAATTATATTCTGGCCGGGTAATTTGTATGAATTTTATGAGCTAAAACAAATATCTTCAGTTTATAAAAAAAAAATATTTTCTTCACACACTATCTGTCAATCAAAGTACCCCACCTTGCCTCCCCCCACTTCCAACCGCGCCAGATGGTCGGTCAGTCCCTCCCTCCCTACCAGAGAAATGTGTGGGAGAAACCAGAATACTTACCTTTTTAGTAATAAATAATACCTCAGACTAAAGTTAGGATAATATAATTGACATTGCTGGATTCCTTGCAAGACCAGGAATATTTTGAATATACACTTCATATATTTTGCACAAAAGATAACATATTTGCTCTGAGTAAACAAAATACTTGCATTAGATCTAAAATTTGTATGTCTAATGCAAAATCTATGATGCTTATATTCAAAATGATCATCAAATTGTAAGAATTCCAGCAATGTAAATTATATTCTGGCCGGATAATTTGTATGAATTTTATGAGCTGGATAAAAAAATTATACTTCACCCGCGTATATGAGTAGATGCACCGCGTAAAGTGGGAATTCCGGTTCTGGCAGGGTACCGCGTAAATGTAGAAACGCGTAAAGTGAAACCGCGAGGGTTCACTGTACTTTACTTGCAAAGATAATTTTCATTGAAGTAAATTTTTTGTAATACCAAACTAATAAAGATTTCTTTTAGGGTGGGAAAGAAGGTTGTAAGGAAGTCGTAGGCCGCCTCTCTCAACTAAAAAATGAAATTCAGACGAATAAACCTTTGCTACTTCTCCAAACTCACCCAGATCCATCCAGTCTGTTTGGTAAGATAGATTTCCTAATTACATACTGTACTGTATTTCTGTATATGTATTTGCCATTATTCCAGTATGAGTGGTAATGTGGATGGTGCTGCTTCTTATCATATAAACATGTGATCAACTCAGAAAGTGGAGGATATCATTTTATGTTATTTCAATGCGCTGATGCAAACCAAAACTACAAGTTCAAGTATACATATACAGTACTGTAAGCACACATCCAATGGTGTTAAAATGATTACAGCACATGAGCACATCTCAGACTCATTGTATGTTATTACTGGTACAATATACACTGCAGTATTATAAACTCACAAGTTTGCACATCTTTGGGACAGAGCATTTAGCAAGCATGTGAATTTTGTAAACTAAAGTGTGACTTACAAGATGGGGCAATGCACCTGTAGGACCATGAACTCATATCTAAGGTACTGTACATACAATATTTATGTTTGGACCCAAAACACAAATGACGTACTGTACATAAAAGGTACCTGTACCACAGACCTTAAGAGCCCAAGTTATACATAAAAACAAAGTTAGAAATGAAAGAGAAGCACATAGCTTGGTAGGGGTGGGCCAAGACAAATACAGCTCCTCCCCGACTTACCACCTACTCGACTTACGACCACCCGCATTTACGACCTGCCTCAGTCGTACCAAAATTTTGTCCAATTACGTATTTTCGAGTCCCCATGACAGTGTACTGACAAAGTTTTTGTTTGTAATTCACTTTAAAATGGCTGGCAAGCTTAAAAGTGTGTGTTTTGTGATGCTGAGAAGAAAAGAGACACCCATTTTAAATTTTCTATGTATTATTTAAGCATTTTCGACTTACGACCATTTCAACTTACGACTTGGATTTGGGTTTCTAACCCCGTCGTAAGTCGGGGAAGAGCTGTACTATATTGTACAGTATACTGTACAACTAAGTTCCAGCATGAGGTAGAATGGGAACAAAAAAGAAGAACATAAACCCTAGCTAAAGCACTGCTGCCAGTAAAAAACAAAGATAAAATGTAAAGCTGATTGGTGTTTGGCTTAACTTTCATCTCTTACTTTTTAAATTCTCTGACTCATGCCTCAGCCTTTCACACTATTCAGTAAACTTCAAGCAGTGACCCATTTAATCTAACTTTGCCTATTCTAAATTTAATTGCCATAAAAGGAGGATGAGATTATGTATGTTGGTGATGTGTGTGTGAGTTGGTGGCTTAGGTGACATGGGAGTCAGACATTCTCCATTGCATTGCATTCTGTTTCATTAAATTTGGTTTGGAAAATAAAGTACCTCTTTTTGGCTCATAAGTTTATGTACTGTATCATCAAGTTAAATTTTGCTCAGAAGGTGGCAGCTGCACAAAAAATGTAAAAAAAAAATTTAAAAATTCTGCTTTTTTAAATCTTCTGCTGTTGCTGTGTTAACTGTCTTATCAAGTGCCTAGAGTGTTTATCATTTGATGTGTTTTTAGTTTTTCATTTTATTAATTTTCTTGGTTATCTGGTGCAAATATGTTTGATATGTTTGTTTCCTCTTACTCACAAAATGTGGTAATTGCATAGTTGTGGCACATCAGCTGCTGCCACTGTTGTCTCATCCCTCAATCATGGCTTAGTGGCTGGATGGAACAGAAGTACAGGACCTGTACTGTATTCTCTGCCGCTGCTTCACACTGGGCATTTTTATTTATTTATTTCATTTTGTAGAGTATTTATTTTATTTTTATTTTATTTTATTTTATTTTTTTCTCTTCTCACCACTTATCAGCTTACTAGCCATTCGGGTGGTTGGTCTATCCAATATTAGTACAGGAGGAATCTGGAGTATGGGAAATCTGTGTTACAGTATTTGGCACGGTCACACTGAATAACACCCTTCTCACATGTGTCCGAGCCAAGCAGGACTTGAGTCCCTTGACACATTGGTGAGAGATACATATACAGTATTACCGCTGTTTTCAATGGTAGATTTTAGCAGTGTATGCTCTCCCCAAAATGTATTGGCCCCTTTTCTCATCGATACAATGTGTCGCAAGGGACCAATATTTCCGATCACTAATTGTGATTCCTGCATTATATTGGTAGGTCTGCCTTCCAAGTATTTTTGAGGTTGCCAGTTATTATTTCTGACAGTTGTTGTAGGTAATTATGGTGAATCACTGTGCTCCATCTTTAGTAGATTAATATAATGATATTAATGTAGCGAAAATATATCAACAGCAGTCAAATAGCGGGTGTTTTCTGCTGGAAATCCAGGACCAACACTAGTATCTGAGACTCATTGGAAAACACAGCTTGCGCCTACAGACATGGAGAAATGTCACTTTCCGAATAACAGTACAGTGATATCCCCATTAGCCGGAACAATTGGTGCAAAGCACTTCCGGGAATGAGAGATTTCCAGGTAACGAGACGCCTCCCTCAAAGCCGGAAAAAATCCCTCATCCCTGGAATTTTCCGGGTAACGGAAAAATGTTCTTGGAAGTTCCTGAAATTGCTCATTACATCATCTCTCGAACCCGGAAAAATATCCCCCATCCCCAGAATTTCCCAGGTATCGGGGAAATTTTCTCTGAATTTTTCGGAAAATGTGCCCCTCGAAAAATCGTTCCCAAAGCCGGAATTTTCTGAGAAATTTCGAATTTGGGAAAGATTTTCCGAGAAAATTTCAATTCCAGCTATCGGAGAGTTCCGGGTTTGAGGGATTTCAGCTAACGGAGATATTGATGTACTGTATAGCTATAAATCAATGTTTGTTAGCTATCTCCTTGTTGCTTAGGCCTATGTCATGAAGGGCGATGATACTGCCACGTGTTGCCTGTAATGTCTCTATAGTTACTGTCAGTCCCATTGGAGGACTTGACAACATCGTCTCGTAGTGTGTACCAAATAATGTTCCGTTGCCAGCATGAATCATGAGATTATACGTTATATAGTGGTCCCTCGGTTAACGAACACAATTCGTTCCAGAAGGTCATTCGTTAACCGAAACCATTGTTTCAATGGGATTTTGGGTAATTGGTTCCAGCTCACCGAAAATTACTTACAAACTAAAAATAAATGCAGTAAAGTACACTTACTTTAAGGTGTGCATGTAGAAGGCTCCTGGTTGATGATGATGATGATTGGAATTAGAAGTGGGGGTGGAGGAGAAGGGAGAAGAGAAGGAAGTGGGGGTGGAAGAGAAATCACCCCATGCTTCATGCCGCCATTTCACCCATAAAATTTTAAGTTCACTTGGTGTAATTCAAGATTATTTTCCTTAAATCAACACTGCACTGCACTATATATTGTCAATATGTAAAATATATTTCAGAATGACCAATAATTGTACTGTAAAAATGTAAAAATAGTTTATGTTCAAGAGAGTCTCAAGCAAGATGTTACCTCCACTGAGCAGAGACACAAACTGACGCCTGCTGGGTGAGTCAAGTGGCTGTTTGGCGCGCTAAAAACTAGTTTCCTGTACTTCAATTATGTTCAATAATTGTTAAAATGACTGAAAATTTTAATATAAAACTTTTAAAATTATTGAATAGTACAACCTTCTTGATATTTACTCAAAGGAGAACGAATTTAAGCCCTTGAACCGATTGCTGTATTGGCGGACTAATATTCAGCTGGTGAGCAAGCGAAAACATGCTGAGAAGAATTTGTAAGGAATTCATTAACCGAATTTTTTTCGTTAACCGAATAGAATATTCTTATGGAAGGTAATTCGTTAACCGAAATTTCGTTAACCGAGGCGTTCGTTAACCGAGGGACCACTGTACAGTCCTTAAATAATTTAAGACATGTATCTGGTGTGGGTTACGTATGCTGGGGAAGGAGGTACAGTGAGATGTTGTGAACTTCCCTCTGCCGTTAAGCCATTATTTACGTCTGCAAATTTGCTGTAAGTTTATGATTGTGATAATTTGGCTTGTTTTTAATTATTTTATTATGAGTAATATTATTAGTAAAAATTTTTGTGCTGAGTGGAGTACTGCTCGTCCCAGACTACTTAGCTAGGCACCTCCGCTTACGGCGCTCGGCCTCCCATCCGTAATACGGGCACATTAGACGCAGGGTAACTTGGGATACATTGAAAAAACATAAAAAAATGCCTCTTATACAGCGACAAATACGGTACTTTAAACAATAAGACACATTATCTCTAGAGGATTTCTGTCGCAAAACATTTTTCGATCACATAGGAAAATACAGGTCATAGGTTAGGTTAGGTTAGGTTATGAGTTATATTATAAGTTATAAGATTAGCTTAACATACACCAGTAAAAATTGGGGGGGGGTAGTAACTCAAAACTAGTGATTTCTGTTAGAAATGAAGGTCAAAATCGTTCATAACACATCGCAAACCATCAGAAAGAACATAAGTCTGCATATCTAAGTACAGGGATGACCAAAACTTAAAATTTACATAATAGCCTATGGCTTATCTCGAATCTAAACATCCAAACAATTATGGTAGTTTAAAGTACAATTTTACCCTTTAATTAATATAAATGATGATATATCCCAATACATTCTCAAGTCCAGACAATGTCATTACTTTTAACTTGACTCGTATCTCCATCTAGTACTGATATACTCTGTAAATGCACTGGAAAAAAAGAGAAAGTCTACCAGGTAAGAATACATGACAGCTGAGCTGGTGTGAACATGGGCGTTTTTTATGTCCAAAAGCTGCTCTTCGTGGCACATTACTTCACTAATGAAATATCCATGACATAGGCCATAATAAAAAAACCACCCTTAAAACTTACCTGAACATGGCATTTGGGGTCTGAAGAGGCCATCCTTTGTACTACCTCCGACTGCAGTGGTGAGTTTGTTGGAGAACGTCTTCTGCGGGGAAACTGGTGATGTCATTGCAAATGGCGGCTCTGTTTCTAGAGGAATAAACTTATCTCGACTATTATAGCAGAACTTTAAACTTTTTTACAAATTAAATATACCGTATCACTCTACGAACGTGGCAGAGTGCATTTCTTGTGTTTACTCAGAACCGACAACTCATCCATTCCTAGATACTTTTCTTTATCTACAGTGTTAAGTAAAGTGTTATTAACAGATTAGTTGTGATTAGGGTTGTTGTATCCTACGTGTAGGGTCTTGCATTTAGTTATGTTAAAGAGCATTTGCCAGTCTTGAAACCTTTTGAATAACCCTGCAGATCATCTGTATTGTTGCAACATCATCTTCACTTGCTACTTTCTCAAATATCTTGGTGTTGCCTGCAAACTTGACAATGTGGCTCGATATACAATATTTTCTTGTGTCATTTATGTAGGTCACAAACAGTGGGTCAAAGGGTAGGGCCTTGTGGGACTCCACTGAGAACCTTTTCCCATTCAGAATGTGTGTCATTTATTACCACTGTCTGTTGCCTGTCTTCAGCCAGTTGTTAATCCACTTCAAAATCTTGCCAGTGATACCATGAGCTTGGATTTTAGAGGCTATCATGTACATGGGACTTAGTCAAACACCTTGGAGAAATCCATATACAGTACAACACATCTGTTACTGTTTCAAGGAACGTAATTTTGCCAGACACAATTTTCTTTCCATGAAACCATGTTCTGATGCTTTGATAAGACTGTACTGGTTCAGGTGTTGGATGATGTCATCCCTTAGAATTTTCTTAAAGAGTTTGCATATATGGAATGTTAGGCTGATATGCTTGTAGTTTTCTGCTGCACTTTTTCTACCCTTCTGTATACTGGGGTGACATTGGCTGATTTCTAGTCGCTATTTGCTTGTCCTTGATCTAAGGATTTCCAGAATAAGAGTCTTAGTGAAGTGTAAATCTTGTATGTCACCTCGTCTATCACCTTAGTCTGTACTTTGTCCGCTCCAGGGGCTTTGAATTCTTTCAAGTTGACTTCATTCCTTTTGATGATATCTCCTGTAATTGCTTTTTCTCAATTTATTTTCTACCCCTGAGGTATACATTCTCTTAGATACTGACATGTTATCCAATGTCTGTTGTGTGAATACTGATGCAAAGTACAGTATTCAATTAAAGTAACAGCTCTATGTCTGTCATCTTCCAGGTCCATGTTGTTTTTGTTCTTTAGAGGGCCGAGAGTATCCTTGGTTTTAATTGTACTCCTGGCATGTGCATTAAAGGATTTGGGATCTTTCTTAACATTTCGTGTTAATATCATCTCGAAATGCTGTTTGGCTAATCTGATTTCCTGATTTAAGGCTTTTTTGTAAACTACATGATCTGCAGGATGCCCTGTACTTTGGTATTTCTTTCACATTTGGTGTTTTCTTTTGCAAGCTTTCCTAGATATGTGTTTCAGCCACCTGGTCTTGTTTCTTCCTTGCTTTATGGGGGTATACATTCCTCTACTGTTCTCAAGGATTTCCATGAAGTCTTGCTTTGATTCATTTATGTCTGCCTCTTTTCTAATGATTTTCTCACAGGTAATTCTTTGTAATTTAATTGTCTCTCATGAGCTAGTAATCCCTTTGTTGAAGTCATAGTTTTATTCCTCATTTACCTTCTCTCAACTATCAAAGATTATATTCCATCTTACTATGTAGTGGTTGCTTATCGGAGTTAGTCTCTACCCGACGTGGACCTCGTCCTTAGTCGTGAAGTCTAAATCTATAATATTAAAATATTATATCCTCTTGTGGATTACACATGTTGTGTGAGGAATGAGTCTTGACTGAGATCAAGGAATTCTTCTCCCTTGACTTGTGTGGTTAGATTCACTCAGTCTAATGTTTCATGATTAAATCTCTCAAGATGAGGGCTTGTGCTATGGATGCTGTCCGGATGACTCTACAGAGATCTACTATTTCCTCCTCTGAGGCTGAGTCACCCATATAGGACACACCTAATGTCAGCTTGCTTTTGTTTTCAGCTATTAAATCACACTAAATAAACTCGAATGATCCCATTTTTTTAGCTCGTCATTAATCAGGTGTTTTTTGACATACAGTAGTACTGTACACCACTACCACATGTGGCCCTGTCTTTTCTGAACGGGGAGTAAATAAAATTCTCCTCTGACTAGCTAATTCCAATGAGGTCTGGTTGAGGGAGAATATAACACACAAGCTTCTCAATAAATCATCCACCACCACAACTTACAGGGTATATAATTCTTTTACGTATTATTGAAGTAATTAAATGTTTCTTGTTTAAAGAGATAAAAGTGGTAATAATGGTTGTAGATGCATGTGTTGGCCGGCTCATGTGTAGTGGTTGTGGTGGTGGTTGGTGGTCAGTTGATGAAAGGTTTGAGGTGGAGATTATGCATAAACGTTTCCTCTGTACAGTATTAAATTTATCAGGTAATTTTTGTCCATCTTTATCCCTTAATGTGCAGCCGTGTACGGTACTGTATATGTCATCACTCACCCCAAATGTAAAAATTAAAAAATTTAATAAATTCAATACCTTTTCATGATTTACAAACATTTAAAATAAATAATAAAATGGCAAAAGGACAGAATGGAATGTGACAGGAAAAAATAATTTGTTCACCTTCCCAGCTGTCTGGATTTTTTATTTATTTGTTCTTTTTTTTTATTTTTTTTTATTTATTTTTTTTTTTTTTCTCCTTTCTTTCTTAGCACCATTCATATGTTATCCCCAACATGCAAGGGGAGAGTGGAGTGTAAAGTGATAGCTGGCATGGTGTGGTGACTCATCACATGCTTACTATGTGATAACTTATTTACTGTACAGTATTTACTTCACTAAATTACTTATTTACAAACCTTTACTGACTTACTTTATACCTCTACTGGTATACCACATATTTCAAACAGTTTATTAAAAAAAAATAAGTACCTGTATGTTCTCATTCTAACTTACTTAGTTACAGTGTAATGTGTAGTGTAGTGTAGTGTAGTGTAGTGTAGTGTAGTGTAGTGTAGTGTAGTGTGTTGTGTAGCCAGTGAATGGAGGCAAAGTGCTAGTTTCTGTCAAATTTACCGCCAGATATTCAAGTGTGCACAAACATTAAAAAGACAACTGTGAAATTGTGCTGTTTATATATGTTGGCCACAGACACCATTATAAACGTTTACATACGTTGGCCTCATGCTAGGGGTTAAGTGTTTTGGTAGTGTGAATTCAGCATATTTTTCATTTTGCCTTTTATTATTCAATATATTATACATTTATTAAATATTATTGTCTCATTACTTGTTAATGTATTAATTATATTTACCATTATGTGTGTCAAATTTGTATCCAAAGAAATCCATAATGTTACTGACATTAGGCTAAGTGTAGCTTAGGCCTATATACCATAAATTATTGACCTTCTATTTAATGAGAATTTCCATCATTTAGCATGACACTGGTCCCAATATTGCCAGCCAAGAGGGTCACCTGTACTTGACAGTTTAATTAGAGGGAGTTGGAACAGTGTGTAATTCTATACCTATTAATTATCATGGGATGGTTTTGATATAACTTAATTTCTATTGTAGGTTGTCTTTACAGATGACACTGATTTGTGGAACCGACAGTTTGAGAAGTACATAAGTGTTTATGGGATGCCACCCAAATGGTTCACTGCTCCTTGGTTATATGTGGAATGCTACATGTATGCACGCATCCATGAAGCCTTCTACCTTTGGTAAAGTTACAGTACTCTTTGAAAGTGTTGTGATATAAGGAATATATTTTATGTAAGAAATATGACTTGTATCAATTGATTGTTGAGACTAAAATAATTTTAAACCAGTGTTTCAAGTCCATTAGAATGCTCAGTAATGCAATGTTGGTTCACCAAAATGACCCAGCTGAGCACGGACGCATCCCTTCTGTTTGAATTTCAAGCAAACACAATAATATTGCTGTCACATCTGTTGTTTCTCTGGTCTTTAAATTAATTAGTTTATAGTACTTTGTTTCATTCAACAAACTGTTTTATAAGAAGACGCAATGCAGCTGAGTTTGTTGATTTATGGTGTTTGTTCAGATTTTTGTACCATCTCATTATAAAAACAGTTTTATAAATTGTAACTGTATATCTGGCCAGAGCCCCTTCACTATTCTGTTCGCTCAGTTTATTCACAGACCATTCATCTATACAGTACCAGGAGACCAAACATTAATGGCTGGGACTAATTTTTAGTTAGTTTACCCTTTACTTAAACTATCACCCTCAAAGGGAGAGTAGAAGCCAAAGTTTTTCCCTCTACAGGTTGACAACCCTTTATCCGAAATTCCAAAAACCGAAAAGCTCTAAAAACCAAGTTTTTTTTTGTGGGGCCTTTTTTTTTTTCTTTTTTTTTTTTTCTTTTTCTTAACAGGGATTAGCCCACCCGGGCATAGATCACTGACCCACATCAGGGCCTGGGGGGCGAAAATGTAATAGTAATAATAATTATAATAATAATAATTATTCATAGTAAATAAAAATTTTAATAAAAATACACCAAAATAAAATAATAATGATAACAATAATAAAAATAATAATAATAATAATAATAATAATAATAATAATAATAATAATAATAATAATAAAATATAATAATAAAATTAATAATAATAACAATAATACTGTAATAATAAAATAATAATAATAATAATAATACAGTTGACCCTCGTTAATTCGGACTAATAGGGGGAAAGGGTGTCCGTTTTAGCTGATTGTCCGAATTAATCGATTTAGGGGTTAATATTGCATTATATTTCAAAGTCATTGTTTTCGTCACAATTTTATCCCGCTTTCCACTGTAATACGTATGTAATTTCAGCAAAAATATTACATTTCCTTGAATGTATTATATCAAGCACAGTATGAATAGAATATCATTGTAATATAACAGTATTTTAACCGAAAACTATTAAAAAAACGAGTAACATCTCAAGAACAGAAGCTTAGGTAAAGTCTTTTGTTTTCGTCATGTATTTTATCCTATTTTACATTGAAATACATCACGTTTCAGCAAACTACTATTTATTTCCTAGAATATATTCATTCAGGCGCAGTTTAGGTAAAATATACGTGTGATGTAACAGTTTTTTTACTGAAAACGATTCGAAAAACACGTACCCTCTAGCCCTGTTCAAGGAGAGGACTAGGAGAAGCTGTTTGGTGCTGCAGACGATGACAAGGAAAATGATTTGGATGGATTTTAATGAAAATATTCAGAAATATGGTGTCGTAGTATTTATTCAAATCAATTAGGATAGAATATTATTGTAATACAACAGTTTTTTAACTGAAAAACAATCGAAAAGCGATTACGGTAACATCTTTTGAATGAAAGAAAGCGAAAGTCATTGTTTTCGTCACGATTTTATCCCACTTTCCACTGTAATACGTACGTCACTTCAGCAAAAATATTACATTTCCGTGAATGCATTATATCAAGCACAGTATGAATAGAATATCATTGTAATATAACAGTATTTTAACCAAAAACTATTAAAAAAACGAGTAACTTCTCTTGAACATCGGAAGGTTAGGTAAAATCTTTTGTTTTCGTCATGTATTTTATCCTATTTTACATTAAAATACATCACGTTTCAGCAAAACTACTATTTATTTCCGAGAATATATTCATTCAGGCGCAGTTTAGGTTAAATATACGTGTGATGTAACAGTTTTTTAACTGAAAACGATTCGAAAAACACGTATACCGTCTAGCTGATACTCAACAGCTGGTGGTGCGTCATGCGTCGTTGTAAACAATGGGAGGTTGAAGTAGATTACCGGGTATTATATTAAGTGTGAAATATCGAAAAGGTTTTTATTACCGGTATTTTTTGTACATCAATGAGAACTGTGATACCGTATATGATATGATAAGTTAGCCTGTGCTAAGAACTTCAACATAGACTACTGAAAGCACGTTGTAAGGTAATTTAGCCTATTTTAAGTTGGTGAACTTCATTTGCTGAAGGAACTGCACAACTTTTCATTACTAATTGGTACATATTTTACGTTTCCATTGTTTACTGGCAGTAAATGGTAAATATTTTTCATGTCTGAAGCTAAAAGTTGCATCCCCCCCCCACATTAGTGGTGGAGATGTTACATTTAACCAAAAAGACGCTGGTGTTTTATCCCAGCAGTGGGTGGACCATCATTTTAGTTTAAGGTCCGCGTAGGTAATATTCCTACAAATCTATTAAAAAAAAAAAAATATCAGAGTTTATTCGAAATCCGGATTAAAGGGGTCCGAATTAACGAGGGTCGGCTGTAATAAAGAATTATAACAATGAAAAAAAGATCAAAAGTGAGAAACACGACCTAGACCTATGAATTATTATAATGATTATAATTTTTATTATATTTTCGCCCCCCAGGCTCTGATGTGGGTCAGTGATCTATGCCCGGGTGAGCTAAAAAAAAAAAAAAAAAAATTAAAAACTAACCATTCTGAAAACCGAAAAATTCCGAAATCCGAAATGCCCCTGGCCCCAAGGATTTTGGATAAGGGATTGTCAACCTGTAGTAGATCAGAGGAAGGACACCCAACAAGCACATGATGTTACTTCACTTGACGCAAGCCTCACCTTTCTTCTTGGGCTGACCATGATGGTTTTCAAACATTAACTAGAATAGACTGTTTGTTTGGCTTCTAATATCTTTTTAAGGACGAATAAGATATCCATACTGGAGTTGCAAAGGTCTCAGGAAATGGTCCAGCTGCTGTAACATCTTCCTTTGGTTCATTTTGTTTGGCAGTCACTTCAGTCCAGTTATTTCCATATAATTAGCAGGTAATGGTAGGACTTCAACAGACATCTGCCTTCTCCTGTTTCATGTCCTCAAATCGTAACTTATTGCAATATTGTGAATTTGTTAGGAGGAGTTTAGAATCACACTAAAAAATTGCTTGCTGCATCTGACCACACTGCAGTCCATACACCATAAAGGATTCATTCCCTGACATTATTCCATGAATTTTTTATGTTAATGATGGTAACCTTATGGTGAAGGAACACCAGATATTCTTCACTGACATTTCATTGTTGTCCTCTTTTGTCCTCTTTGCAACTTGAGAAATATTGTACAATATTAAATTTATTATACTTTACTATGTTTTGATGGTGGGATACATTAGAACAACATATGAAACATAAAATATACAGTAATTGACAAGTAATAGAAATTCTTTATTTTAGTAATCCACTACGGGAATTTGACCCCTTTGAGGAGCAGAAGAAGAAGAGTTTGATAGATTCACATGCAGCAACTGAATCTCTGGCTACACATGTATTATCTCTGTGTAGCAGGATTCCCACACTCACTGAGGAGCAGTTGAAGCAGAGTGTCACTCAGTTAATTGAGGTAAGAAATTCACCCTTCCCTTGTACATTTTATTATTATCCCTGGTCACTATGAAAGCATGGAATTACAGTACAGTATAACATGTGGCTTTTCATCCCTTCCTCTGCCTAGTGCCACAAGTTAAGAACTACAGGATCTAGTTTGATGAAATTTTACATAATATTCATTAGCAAAACTTAATATGTCACAAATATTTTTTGTGTGCACGTTCTTTGTCAAGGTCACCGCTAGAGATCAAAGGTCAGAATTGGGGATATAAACAATATGCTTTTGTCTGCATTGAAACATCTGGAACAGGAAATCATCATGAAACATCAGCACAGTCTGAAGCACCACTAGGTGATTTTTATCCTCTTTACCACTGATTGGCCTGTTAGCCACTTGGGTGATTGACCATGTCTCTGTTGTACACTGTTGACAAGTGCTTGGCATATACTGGCTCCAGGTTGTATCTGTACAGGTAGTTCTGCTATAACGCGATAATTGTGTTCTTGTAAAATATCGTGTTATAGAAAATCGCGTAATAGAAATAACAGGGCTGATGGAGAAAATAGGGTTAGGTGCAGATTACTCGAAATCGAAAAAATTTAGTAGTTAGCCTAACACAAAGGATAGCACAGTCTAAATAAATGTTACATTCATATCTAATAATGAAATCATACAGTAAATTTAACACTTTACCTTGAAAAAATATGAATGTAACTTGATGTGGGAGAAGGGTGATTTTGAGGTTGATAACATCAAGCTTCTCTTCAAGCGTTATATCCTTTCTTTTACGATAATCACCGGGAATTCTATCATCAGAATGCTTTTTGGAGATATTCTTCTTTACCATATTCACAGTTAATACCACAAAATTGGAGAAATAGTAAGCAAAAATCGCGTTATAGCAAACAAGCGATCGCGTTATACAAATATTGTTCCGAATTCATAAATCGCGTTAGAGCAAATTCGCGTTATCAAAACACGCGTTATAGCAGAACTCACTGTACCTTAGTCAGTTTTGGTCAAGTCTGGTCTTGAATGAGCTCACACTTGGTGCTGTCACAAATTGTTCCAAATCTCACTCCCCCCAAAAAAGAAATTTGTCCTGACATTTTTCTGAACTTCTGGCTTCTTCAAACATAAGCTGTGACCCCTGATATGTGTTTCAGCTAAAAAAAAAAAATCCCCAAATCCCCAGGGAATAAACTTAAAATGTAGTCCAGCCCAAAGAATTTTGACCTTTAAGACCTAAGTGAACAAGATTAAAAGTTCATTCATTGAAAGACCTAACTTAACAAGATTAAAAGTTCATTCATTGACTTTTCATAGCCTAAAACATTTAGTTTGTTAGACTGAATTCTTATTAATTTATTAATTGTTCAGCAGGAACTCTCTCTATGAACAAAACATTTTAGTCATCAGTGTTTAGTGTATAGATTTACAGAACTGTACTGTACTGTATTCAACACAAGTGTACACAAGTAAGCTCTAACACAGATTATAAAGGGGACAGAAATATATGTACACTATTAAAATTTTCCAAAAATACTGCACTGTAGATATAGTAATACAAAAAATACCAGAGTTGTAAAGTAACTAAATAAATTTACATTGGCACTGTACTATACCCTGTGCTCAAGTAATATTTTTTGGTATTTTCTTTTCGAAAGCTACTCAAATTTTTTTAGTGCTTTTACTTTTATTTAAGTATGCTTTTCTAATACTTTTACTCCAATACAATTGAAAAAGCAAAAATCGATACTTGTTACATGCAAAACTTAACAATATTTTTTAATTAATTAATTAATTCATTATTAACCATAGGAAAAGACTTATGTGAGTGGAGAGTATGGTGTGGAGAGACACCATGCTGTCACATACCTAGAGGTCTCGTGAGGTGAGGTGACGTCAAGTCAGGTCAGGTGGCAGTGGCTATGACAGCAGGCTTCCCTTTGATCTTCTTGTGTCCATTAGCACCTTGACCACCCACCTCACCTCACCTCACCTACCCTCTTAACACCCCCCCATCAAATTCTCTCTCTTCTCCTTCACCTTTCTTCCAGGGGCTTAGTCTTCCCATTAGACATCACTTGCTCTTTGCATATACCTGTATAGCATGTCCCCGTTGAACGAAATGGTTAAGTTCCACTAAAACGCTTTTGTTTGGTGGATTACGTTCATTGAAACCATTTTTCCCATATAAATTAATGTAATAAGGGGGATGTGTTCCTGTACTAAGCTCCGTGACAAAATAATTGCAGCGCATCAAAATACAGGGGGTACTGTAGATAAAAACAATAAAACATGTAAAACATAAAGGTACATATAGTGTTACTGTACTCACCAAATCCATGTCAGAAGCAACAGGTGTAGTGGTTGTTCCTCTCCTAGGCCAAAGGAACACGGTTACTTAAACTTTAGTTAGTTATTGCTAGGCGCAGGATCACTGAGCCCATCACCGTTTTCAAATTAGACTACAAGGTATGTATTTCTATCATACGTATGCCTGGCTACGCCTGGCAACGTATGCCTGGCAACGGGAGCGGGTAAGGGGAGTGAGTGGCCGCTAGTTGAGCGTGGTCTGCAGTTGTAACTCTCCTCGCTCCCTGCCATATTTCACTGGATTTACTGTTATTATTAGTATTTACTGATATAATAGTGCTTGATAGTGATTAGTCCTGGAATTGTAGCCAGGTTAGACTCATCGCTGTAACCACCAGGCTACAGGGCCAAGCTGTGAATTTTTATGGTTGTTTTTCATCTCGTTTATTTTGACTCGGTTACATGCACACACCATCCTACATACATATTGTGAAAAAAAGTAAAAGAAATAATTGTCTTAAGGGCAAACTCATAGACGGAATACATATTTCTTTGCACACGAGTTATCTGGCTCAGTGAGGGAGGGGAGGAGAGTGAAGAGTGTAGTGGGGGGGAGCCATTGCTAGGGAGATAGCGGAGGTAGAGTCCCAGCTGCTCTCTGTTACTATGGTGAAGCAGGGAATGTATGCAAATGGCGATTATGTTATACATTCATTTGTCTTTTATTTACGGGTTTAGCAATACTACAGTATTTTTTTTTAACAATACTGTATCATGAATGACAGTCATAGTAGAATGAGTGAGAGAGGAAGAGTGTCGGTGAGATGTTGTGGTTGGGAGAGAGGGAGGAAGGTGAAATTATGATTTAGGTGGTGATAATAGAGGTGGTGGTGATGGTGGTGATCATGGAACTGGGTTAATCGGCCAATGGGTAGTTAAAACTTGCTTTCATTATATTGGGACTCATTCACAGGATTAACGATCAATGGGGACTTAATGTACCTAAAATGAATTTCAAAGAGACTGAGATTCTAAAATGCTTTACATACAGTATCCGTCTTAAATATAAAACCTGTATCTATACATGTGTGTGAAATTGAGTGTATTTAAAATAATGCTTATATAACTAAAAACCACTGCCCCCCAGCACCTGCTAGATGTTATGTGGTACGAAAAATTCAGTCACTTATCAATTAGCATAAAAAATGTCGTCACCACAGCCACATCCCAATTTGAGGGACAGTTTACGATGAGTCTTAGTCAGACTCAGTCACTATAGAGGCAACAGTCATGCACAAACTCCTCAACTGAAGGACCTTGATAGCTACTTGGCATGCCCATGGGGATGGAATGGAACAACTATACTGAGGCCTTTCCCAACATTATGTGACTTATCTCTCAAGCTTAACACCTCACTATACCTGCATCTGCTGCTTGTAAGTATCTGTTTAATCATGCTGGACATTATTTATTATTTAATTAATTTATTACACCCCAAGGGGTAACAGGCCTACTCACAAGACCATGCGGTCAGACACTAATACATTGGTACTCGTATCTCGCAGGATACGCTATGACTTGTGATATGGAGACAATATTGATATGATTTAAGGACAATGGGAGTTAGCACCCACCAAAGTGTGGGTAGTGTACAGGAATTAAATCTAAATTATTACGAATAAGTAGGTGGGGACATATAGTGGTTCGTGACTCTCCCTGTGGTAGGAGGTCCCTGACAGTGGGACAGTCAAGGCAATAGTGTTGAAGGGTGTTAGTGTTGGGATACTTACAGAGTTTACAGGAAGAGAAGTGCGGGTCATCCCCCACCTCAGGTACTTGCCAGATAGATCTGTTTCCTAACATAATGCAAGTAGAGACAACATTATGTCTGCGAACCAAAAGTCCACGCCATCGATACTTCTGTGGATAAGGAAGAAAGTGATCATAGTGTTGGATGGATATATTTTCAGCCTGTTCACTATCCCTGCGATGGATTGTAAGGAGAAGAGCGTCTGAATGTATTCTCTTTCGGTAGGTCATGCTGGGCTTATATATAGGCCTAAAAGATCCTGATTGGACAACCAAAATTTTGAAAATCAGTTATTGATTAATCTTAATAGAAAGATTTGCAAATATACTTGTCTTTTATTTTATCTTCAGTTAACTATTTTGTTATAATTTCCTGTGGATTTATTTTAATGTTTAAGTAACAAAATTATTAATTGTCTCAAATTTTGAGACAATAATTTTGTTGTTACTTTTTCTTTCAGTACTTGAGTACTTTATTGTAATAATGGGGAGACTACATAGAAATAATAGTATGGGGATTGTAAAGTGAAGACAGTTTTGTAGCGTGGCCGGTTAGTTATTTACCTGTTAATATATTCTTAGGGGAAGTCTTCTAAACACCTACTCTAAGTACAGCTATTTATTATTCACTCAATGACACAGACACATAAATAGAACATTATATTTACATTACTAGACACTGACTCCCGGACACAAACATGAAATGGATACACTTCCCACCGTAAGTAACTCACCCTATGGATAGCTATGACAATGACTCACGTGTGACCTGAGGGAGGCCCAGCGGGTGCTGCTGTACTATGTCTCCAGTGGAAGACTCTGCTAGCTGAGGCTCGGTGCTGGCGAGGGAAGTTTCTTCTGGGGAGGAGCTGTCGGCTCCTTCCCTGTTACAATGATGATCCGAATGCTAATGACCATGAGAGGGTGCTGCAGGGCCTTTATATTGGCGTGAGCGAAAGATGTCATCACTAATCTGGGTGTGTCTGGTCAGGTGACAGGTGGACCGTAGCTTCTTGAGTAACACGGTCATGTCGCCGGGTTAAGCTAATCGCATGGCGGTGAGAACTCTGGGTCAATGAGACCATGACCTCTCCTTGGGTCAGGTCTGGACAGCGGGTGTTTGCCAGGTGTAGTTTCTTGAGTAACACGGTCATAACTCCAGGTTAACTCAGGTACCTTGTCTTTGACCTCTCCTGGGTCAGGTGTTACTGTCACTGGTAACCTATGTGGGTTACCACGTGGGCATCTACTTGCTGTTATATGTGTTGTATTTCTCTGAGCTGTAAGCTGTGGTCCGATAAACAATCATCACATTATGAATGATATACTTTTTACTTCTACTTAAGGGGAGTCCGGTCTTTGGTGTAGGTGCTTTTAATTTTGGTCGATTATTATGATATTCCTGTCATCATTCAAGGAACATATACTGTATACATAAATTCTAACCCCATAACCCCCTTCTACCCTTTCAAATTTTTCAACCCTTTACACCTTTACTCATTTTTTCTAATTTTTTAAGGTATAATTTCTCCATAAATTTTTAAAGTTTGGTTGAAATGTTTGTCAAAATATCGAAATTAAATATTCAACCTAAAATAAATCTTACAAGATAGAAAAAAATAAAATCTGTAGTTATTTTGAGGAAAGGGTCTTCCTGTACTAAGTGTTTGTTTCATTGAATCGGTCAAAAACTGGCAGAGAACTCAATTTGCGTGTTGGAAAAGTTCATTTTGAGATACCGGCCGATAAAGTTTCTCAACCTTTCTCCAGTGTGTAAGTGCTCATTCTGAGCCAATTTTGCATGTAATATCTTGTATTTTTGTGTATTTTTACATCTCCAACTGAGCTCCAGTTATATTTCTTATTCCTCAAGCAATCCTGGTCCCCCCTGACTTTGTTGAGGCAGGGTACTATCTCAGTTGAGAGGGTTTCAGAGGTGCCCACACTGTTCTTTGTTGCCAGGTATCATCAAAAGGCTCCTGGTGCATACTCTGATGTGCTTTTCATCCCAGTCTTTCTTTTAGGCCTTGTCCTCGGTGTTCAGTGCCTCTTACGATAGACATCTTGTCATTCCAATGATTTTTGAAGGGCCGATGAGTCCAGGTGCGGCACGCGCGGTGAGGAACTCCTCTCTCTAACAGAGCACAAGCCTCTCTGATAGTCACAGGGTGTGTTTGCACGTCGACACTTGTTAGAGAGGAAGAGAGTTGCCTGAAAAAAATTTCTAAAGTCTTTTTTGTGCTATTTATTCCTTATTTTGGGGGACAAATATTTGACCACGATCATTCATATGTACACCCAAGGGGACGTGGGAAGGTTGGGGAGGGGGGGGGGGCATACAGAACTGCATAAATATTATGAATATTGCCATAAAACTTTTCCATATACAGTACAGTCATAGGCAATAGCAATACATTTGCTTGGGAATTTTTTAACATTTTATGTTTTATTCATTGATCTAAGCTGGATGCTCTCCTTAAGTACATTGAACTTTAGATACTTTTACTTCTTCTTGAGGAACATTTTGCCAATGTAACAATACTTTTACTTAAGTAACAAATTCCAGAACTTTTTACAACTCTGACTAAAACTGTACTGAACTAATTCATGCAAGCCCTGTCTGTTAATGGATGGGTTTCCTCCACCCCTCCTTCCTTCCTGACCATCAAAACACAATTTCATTTGTATCATTTCAAATGAACATCATTTTGAAAAATTTAAAGTTTCCTTGTGTGTGATAGGCTTTGTTGAACTTGATTTGGTGTTAATAAGAAATATAGAAAATAAAGATTTACACATGGGTGTGTCTGCTACTCCGCAGAGATCAGCTTTTACTTCCGCCACCATTAACTTGTATTTTCTCAATATACTGTACAGTCTCTCCTTGACTTACGACATATTCGACTTACGACAACCCCGGACATACGTATGAAATATTTTTCACATTACATATTTTTGAGTCCCGACGTTAGTGATCGCGCTGTGTACTGACAAAATCTTCGTTTGCAATTCCCTTTAAAATGGCTGGCAAGCATAAAAGTGAGAGTTCTCATGGTGCTGAGAAGAAAAAGAGATGCCCATTTTAGAATTTCTATGCATTATTTTTGCCTTTTTGACTTACGACCAATTAGACTTACGACCTGGTCGTCGGGACGGAACCCCGTCGTAAGTCGAGGAGAGACCTTATTGTTGTTTGCCTCTGCTTCCTTTGATAAATGTTGAACAATTCAACAATATAGAAATGTTTAGAAACCTGGTTAACAGTTACAAAAGAGAAAGAAAATTACCAAGAATTACCATGTAGTGTTTATTATTGTGGTGACTATCTACAGTACAGGGGGTCCGTGGGTTGCAAACGTCCGACTTACGACTGTCAATAACAACGAGGTTCCATAAGGTCACTTATTTTAAGAATCTGACATAGGTACAACTGGTTCATAGTATTAATGTACGAGAACTAGTTTGCGTGGCGTAGCGGAGCAGTGAGTTGGGAGTAATGCGTCACCCTGCACGTGCCTTGAGGGAGCGTCAGTACACCTTACCCTCATTTCAGTAACGTGTGTGAGCAAGTGCAAACTATTGTTTTTTGCTTATTTACTCTTTTTTTTTCTGCCCTCATCATGGCTCCCAAATGCAAACCTGATGCAAGTGACAGTAGTGCATCTAAGAAAAGGAAAACAATTAAAATGGAAGTGAAACCCTTTCAATCATTGGTACATTAAAGCGTTGGGCTTCTGTCGGTCAAAGATCGGAACAATTTTGAAAGACAAACACAAAATTCTTGAACCTGTAAAAGGATCTACACCAATGCACTCAACTGTAATAAAAAACAAAGAAGTGGATTGGTAATTGAAAAGGAAAGATTGTTAGTGATATGGGTGGAAGATCAAAATTAACTGCATTTGCCTGTAAGTCTAGCCTTGATTCAGGAAAGCCTCTGTCACTCCTATAAATGTCCATCTCTACTTGAAAGCCAACTCCAGGTTTCAAGTGTTAAACTTTAATTTTGACTTTCTTTTAATATACCGGGTATTATGTCCTTCACTTTTTTTTCTCTTAAATTAAGTGATTCTAGATGTATAAAAGGACTTAGGCTACGATAGAGTGCACCTAGGGTATGGTTTCCGACTTGCATACATTTCCGACTTAAGAACGTCCTCAGGACCGGAACTTGTTTATAACACGGGGACCCCCTGTACTGTACTTGCAGAGTTGTAAAAGCACCTGACTGTGTTACTTTAGTAAAAGTATTGTGACATTGGCAAAATATTACTCAAGTTCAAGTAAAATTATCCAAAGTTCAATGTACTCAAGCAGAAGTAAAAAAGTATCTCATTCATAAAGTACTCAAGTAATGAAATAAATCCACAGTAAATTATAAAAACTAGTTAACTAAAGATAAAAATAAAAGACACATAACATTTTACATGTTTATTTGCAAATTTTTTTATTGATATTAATCAATAACTGATTCTCAAAATTATGGCTAAATATAAGCCCAGCATGACCTATCGAAAGAGAATACATTCAGCTGCTCTTCACCTTACGATCCATCGCAGGGATAGTTAACGGGCTGAAAATATATCCATCCAACACTATGATCACTTTCTTCCTTATCCACACAAGTATCGATGGCGTGGACTTTTGGTTCGCAGACATAATGTTGTCTCTACTTGCATTATGTTAGGAAACAGATCTATCTGGCAAGTACCTGAGGTGGGGGATGACCCGCACTTCTCTTCCTGTAAACTCTGTAAGTTTCCCAACACTAACACCCTTCAACACTATTGCCTTGACTGTCCCACTGTCAGGGACCTCCTACCACAGGGAGAGTCACTAACCACTATATGTCCCCACCTACTTATTCGTAATAATTTAGATTTAATTCCTGTACACTACCCACACTTTGGTGGGTGCTAACTCCCATTGTCCTTAAATCATATCAATATTGTCTCCATATCACAAGTCATAGCGTATCCTGCGAGATACGAGTACCAATGTATTAGTGTCTGACCGCATGGTCTTGTGACTAGGCTTGTCGCTCCCTGGGATGTAATAAATTAATTAAATGATGAATAATGAGCCTAACATGACTAAACAGATGCTCACAAGCAGCAGATGCAGGTAGTGGGGTGTTAAACTTGAGAGATAAGTCACATACAGTATTGGGAAAGACCTCACCTCAGGGGTGGATCCAGGGGGGGGTCCTGGGGATCGGGACCTCCCCTTTTCATTAGAAAATTTCAATATTTTTTTTTATCCCTCTCACGCATGATGACGCAATTCGTGTCATATTCATGATAAGACCAACTTCACGGGGATGCAAATCGAGTCACCCAACTTTAAAAAATTTGTCAAAAATTAAGTTTTCAACAGAATTGCGTCAAATTTTGATGCGTCATAGTAGCAAGTAAGTTCTATCAAATAAACTAATTGGCAACTCTCGAGGCCCTTAGGAAGGGAAGAACGGAACGATAAATGCGCAGTAAAATAACTCAGCAGTCAGACCGTGAGTGTGAGCCGTGTCCACTCCTGGATTACAGTGCTTACCATACTCCCTGAAATAATTTCTTTTTGGTGTTAGAGAAAATTAGCGGAGCCTTCTTTGTGTGGGTTTACAGCTAATTCGCCAGGCAAGAAGATGACGATAGCAATGCGTGTGATGGAGGGTGCGGGAGGGGGTTTTGAGAATTGCAATTACCGGCTAAATGCCAGGTAGTAACGTGTCCTCCTAATATTACGTATTTAAGTGATTATTAGATGTTTTAATTGCCTGTATGTTGGCCTGGCGAGTTAATGCAAGGCTTATACATACGTACTGTAGGTATAAAGCTAGACGTCGCATTCTGGACTTTATCACAAAAACTGTTTTTTCGAAAAAAAACGGCTTTTTTTTTCAGTTACAGGGAAAGTGTTTAGTTTTCAAAAGCTGACTATATCAGGCTATACAACCTCGTTATAGTGACAATGTCTCAAAATAAGTCTCTGAAAAAAGGATGATTTTCAAGACTTAAATGAATTTTATCAGTACCATTCTCTTCGTTATAGTGTTGCTACAAGATGTAATATAATTTATATCGATATAAAACATAGGCACAAATAATTGAAAAAGAAAAAAGAAAAAAGATTTTACCATTTGAGAATCAGTTTTTTGCTATTATCGAAGAAAATATTGGCCTTATCAGAAATCTGATTGCTGCATTGGAAAGCTCATAGAATTCTGCTTTTTTCAGTGTACAGTACTGTACTTAAAAGTTTGGTGAAGACGATTTTGAGCTAATCGGTTGTCACTGTATTGTGTATTTTTTCTCATGTTTATTATAAATGATGAAAAATAGCTATACTGTACAGTATACAGTACTTGTATTATTTATTATATTTTTTTTGCGTATTTTGCAGAGCAATCAGCTATGAAGCCAAAGATATATGGTTTATGCCAATACAAACTAGTTTTTTGGGGGAAATTTATAAAGCAAAAAAAAATAAATATTCACTGTGCGCTGTCTCGCCTGCTCTGGAGGCCTCAGATATGTAATCTTGGAACTGGAAAACTTAAAACTTATGTTGTGCGTGAGAGGGTTAATGCGGTATTGTACTCGGGTGTTTTTGTTTAGTAAAAAGTAATTTCTATTGGCCATAAAATGCCCATGATATTAGTCTATTAGTCAGATTTAAAAAAGATAAATCGGGAGGGGTGCTTTACTGTGCCCCCCCCCCCAAAAAAAAACCCTCCAGCTATGGTGGGCTCACTGTGCTCACCATGTTCCCCAACCCACAACTTCTTGGACCCCCCTTTTTTTATATTCCTTGATATGCCCCTGCAGTAGCTCCATTCCATCCCCTGGGCATGCCAAGTAGCTATCAAGCTCCTTCAGTTGAGGAGTTTGTGGATGAATGTTGCCTCCATAGTGACTGAGTCTGACTAAGACTCATCGTAAAATGTCCCTCAAATTGGGGTGTGGCTGTGGTGACGTCACTTTTTGATTCTAATTGATGAGTGGCTGAATTTTTCGCACCATGTTACATCTGGCAGGTGCTGGGGGAGGGGCAGTGGTACTTAGCATAGTCATTTAAGCAGAATTTTAAATACACTCAGTCTCATACACACACACCGTATGTATAGATACAGACTTTAGATCTAAGATGGAATTAAGTAAAGCATTTTCGAATCACAGCCTCTTTGAAATTCATTTTAGGTACAGGTATATGCATGGAGCGACTGACATCTAACGAGAAGACCAAGCCCCTGAAGGAAAGGTGAGAGGGGAGTTGATGGGGAGGAGAGGGATAAGAGGGTAGGCTAGGTGAGGTGGGTGGTCAAGGTGCTAATGGACACAAGAAGATTAAAGGGAAATTCCGCTGTCATGGCCACTGCCACCGGACTTGACCTGACCTGACCTGACCTGACCTGACCTGACGTCACCCCACGTCATGAGACCTCTAGGTATGTGACCATGTGGTGTCTCCAACACCGTACCCCTCACAGCTCCATCCACACAACTCTTTTGCTATGGTTAATAATTTAATTAATTAATTAATTAATTATAAATATATGATTAGTTAGCATGTACTGTAACAAGTAACAATTGTTTTTTTTTTCAGTTGAATTGGAGTAAGAGTATTAGAAAACTATAGTTAAGTAAAAGTAAAAGTACTAAAAAATTTGAGTAATTTTTAGAAAGTAAATACCCAAAAATGTTACTTGAGTCCAGTACTCAGGTAAATTTATTTAGTTACTTTACAACTCTGTGTACTTGATACCTTGATCAAGTCACCACTTAAGTGATTTATCACATACTGTACAGTAGTTCTTTTATTCCATAGTATAAATTAAATATACGTACAGTACTTCAGCTGTTCTAATTATTTTATATATGTATTTATAATGTGAATTAGCACAACAGATGTATTACATACTGGTAAATATGTGGATACAAGATACTGTTCAGTACTAGAGGGCCCATCACCTTTCCTGGGTTATGCCAACACAACTCCCATAAACTGGCATGTAAAGCCATCATTAAATTTATCTGTCTCTTTCTTTTTTCCTTCAAGGTTTGTGTTAAGCACACTCCAGTCTTTTTAATTACCTTTACTGTATATTTTTTTAATGTAATGTAGCTCATTAAGCATACTGTAGAAGTGTGTATATTCTGCCAAATGTGAGGGCTCATAGCAGCAGACTGCACCTTCTACTTGCTTCATCCTAACTTTTCATGCATAAATTAATTTATTATTTTTCTTGCAGCAACACATATCAAAATACCTAAAGAGAGTTTAGTGAACATGAAACTAGTAAAATAACAAAACCAGCAATGCAATATGAGGTTGAAAACATCATGCAGCTGGCAGTCACAGCACCACCACCACCACAAAACAGATAATAGGTCGATACATATTTTGGGTACAGTACAACTGGTGTCATATTAGTTTGAGTTATGTGATGTTTTATTAACTTAAAAGAGATAGCTATCTAAACCATGCTCATAGCTGCAGATGATTACAACAGCTGACTCACTCCAACCTTCAGTTTTTCCTCCTTCATCATTCAACAATTCAGCTTAAGTTAATTAGCCTATACAGTACTGCACAGTGCTGTACATACTGTTTAATAAGGAATAAGATAATAAAATGATAATACACTTAGTGAAATTTTTTTTCATATTAACATCAGAATGAATAAGGGAAATTTGGGTGTTTGGTAGAGCATGACCAACATTGTTTCCACTCACTGGACACCTGTAAAAACAGCACTTGGTAGGAGGTATTTTAAGAGGAAATACTGTTCTGTAAATTAAACTACAGGTATTTCATAAATTACTGTTGTAAGTCAAACTCATACCACACACTACATATTAGCAGTTCCTTCTTAATACTACTACTACATGTACTACTACTAATAATAATACAGTAAACCCACAACATGTAGCTCTTCAGTAAACAGGATCAAACAGAACTTATTCACATCTGACTTGGTCACTGCATCTAGTGTCTAAGACGAAATTTTTTTTCTAATTACCAGTACAGTACAGTAGTGTAGTGATTTATATTTAAATATCTTATTACTGTATCCAGTGGGTATGTACTGAAAACAGTAATTTTCAAAATACAGTACTGTATAGTATACTGAACAATGTTCAGTATTGGACAAGGTTTTTTGGATTCTTGTTATACAGTACAGTACTGTACGGTACCGAAAACTCCCAAGACCGAACTGGCTGCCCAAATTTATTTTGATTAGGAAAAATAATACTATGCAGGTACTTTGCAATTAGATTTAGAAGCAAGAACTGGTGCCTTTGTTTGATGAATACTTAAATGTGCACGTGAGACTCCTGCCTGCCTACAGTGAATTGAATGCTGATCTGCACTGAATGCTTGTGAGTCATTATGCAAATATTTGTCTTCAAATTTCCCTTCATTTTTTTTTTTGCAGTACATGTGGATGAAACACACCACAGGATTTTCACTGTTTGCACTTCGTGGGAGATTCATATGTTGGAGTGATATATTATTTATTTTTAATTTGTGTTAATTAATTCAGTAAATTATTGTGACTTGCATTTTATTATCTTTACAAATTATATTAACAGTGCATTTTTCAGAATAGACTATATTGTGGAATATTTTGTATTCTAACAAAATATTTGCACAATTCCACCTAATTCAGAAGCCTACCAAGTTTGGAAAGGCTTGATCCCCTATTTTTCTGAATGGTGGAAGGATCATTGCATTGAGAAAGGGATATTTCATCGAAGGAACATCCTGAAACTTATAAAGATGTGGTGTAAGAGAAATTTAAGATTCTAAGATTCTTTGCTGTATACTAGAGAGAAGGAACCCTTTTTCAGGTTAGTGTGTGGGGTAACAGATGTGATCTTAGCCTCTCTTCTGGTGCTGACAGAACTCAGGAGACAGATCTTTTAATTTCACTGGATAAACTACGCTCAAACATCATTGAAAACAATTTGGACTCATTATGGCAACTTCTAGTAGCCCTTCCAGAAGACCAAAGAGATATTGGTAAGTTTTTATTAAATACAGATAATGTATATAGTTTTCATGATTTATATGGATACCAGTACAGTATGTGGTTATATAATGTAATGTGGATCCCAATGAGTGATATGCAAAAAGAGAGCTCCCCAGGACAATGCTTGCCACTGTCCAAGAAAAGTGCAGTGGTTGGTAACAAGATGAACTATCCATACAGATAATATATATTTTTTCTTTAAGCAAGCTAGACACTAAGCAACCATCCCAACCAGTTTAATATGGATTCTTATCTGGATTCAGTATTTGTTGAGAGACCAGGGATGACTTAAGTCTGGGGTTTTTGACTCTTAAAGATTCATTTCACTGTAAAACCTAAATTAATGTTGGATGTTTGAACAAAATGTGACAACTGTAGTAATTTAAAACTATTTATTCTTTGCCCACAGTACTAGTGCTTGATAATGCAGGATTTGAACTAGTCACAGATCTGTGCCTGATGACATTCCTGACAGAGGCAGGTCTCGCCACCTCTGTCACCCTGCACCCAAAGACCCGTCCTTGGTTCGTTTCAGATACCACGCATAAAGATTTAGTCTGGACTATCGACAGGTGCAGGTATTTTTCCATGTACTGTATATCCCTATGTGTTAGAAGAAACTTATTGACTGGAAAGAGGGTTTGTTTAGATAAATTTTCAGGTGTTCAGTGAATGTCAAGGTTTTAGAAAGTATTTGGACCCTCCAGCTGGTATCATTTATCTGTGTGTATCTTTTATGTAATTCAGTCATTATTCTGTATGATGGAGAAGCTCTTTCACACATTTATAATTTTTGTAGGTTTTCATATTCCTCCATTAATACATCCCCTTCACATACTACCTCAAACTTTTGTCACCTTATCTTTGCTGACTCTCTAAACCAAGTCTTGAAAGTGGGTGCTGTAGGCATGACTTACTGTTAGGGACAACAAGAATACTGTACAGCACACTGTATGCAAAGTCTATGGGATGTAAGGAGGTAGCATGGCTGGCACTGCACCTGACTACTTTCATTAGCCCAACTTATAAAGTTAGGTACCCATTTACAGCTGGGTGGACTGGGAGTGCCTCAGGATCAAACCACCGACCCATGACAGGAGGCAAGCCATGTATTTACTTGACCTCTGCACTTTTAAACCAGATATTCTTTAATACATATTCTTCAGCAGTTCTATGCATGTTACTTCTGTTTCACTGTTTCAAACCAGGGTCCCCTGGTTATGAACGGGTTCCGTTCCTGAGGACGTTCATAAGTCGAATTTCAATATAAGTCCGAACACATGGTATCTGCATACCGGACTTACAAAACTATGTTTAAAATCCCACTATATCATAGCCTAAGTCCTTATATACATCTAAAATCACTTACTTTAAAACAAAAGAAGAAATAGAATGACAAAATACAGTAAAGGAAAGTAAAAAATAAGTCACCAGGTAAATAAAATACAGTAATATCTCCGTTATCCGGAATCCCTCAAACCCGGAACTCTCCGATTGCTGGAATTGAAATTTTATCGGAAAATCGTTACCAAGCCGGAATTTTCTGGAAGTTTCCGGCTTTGGGAACGATTTTCCGAGGGGCAAATTTTCCGGAAAATTACGAGAAATATTTCCCTCTACTCGGAAAATTCCAGGGATGGGGGAGTTTTTTCCAAGTTTGAGAGATGAAAATCAGGTGCATTTTTTGGAAATTTAGAGAAAAAATTTCCGTAACTCGGAAAATTCCGGGGATGAGGGATTTTTTCCGGCTTTGAGGGAGTCATCTCATTCCCTGTAAATCTCTCATTCCCGGAAGTGCTCAGCACCAAATGTTCCGGATAACGGGCTATCACTTTGTAAATTTCAAGTTTAACCCCGTTCGTATCGGCAGGCGTTCGTAAGTCCGGGACCTCCTGTACAGAGGATGGCTTGAACCAAGAGTATTCACCTACTGTATCTCTATTTACTGTCATTTATGCTCCCTTACTGTTGTAACAAATTTATTCTACTAGGGGTTTCCCTGGCACAACCAGATCACAAAATAGTTCTTTAGATTATCACTATTAATGGCAAATTAGAGTCCAATTTATAGGGTGGCTCCCATGATTTAGATAAAAAGATGAACCAAAGGTGATTTTGTATTTTTTGGGGGGGAGGGGGCAAATATAAACAATTTTAGCAACTGCAAAAGGATTTCCATACAAATGTAAAAGCATTTTGATGTTAGTACAGTATAGAAGTGTTTTGATGCCAACATGATTATACCTTCAATAAATTTAATGTAACTATAGCTGTTAATAGTTGAAGTTTGAGGTACCGTATCAAATGCATTGACAAAGAAAAGAAGGAACTTGTAGCAAGTTATATATGGAAGGTCGACATACAATGTGTTTCCTAACCTTTACTTTAAAACAGACTGATTTTCCTGTTGTAATAATAATAATAATAATAGTAATAATAATTAATGTTTTATTGAAAGAGCATGGCAGCTGGAAGGCTAAAAATACACAATTACACAATTGGGGAATGGGTCTCTTGATTCACAAATGACACAGAAGTAACACAAGTGATACAAATATGATATATAATAATTAGGTGTTGACAATTTTTACAATGGTTGGGACTGGGCTGCTCCCATAGCAATCAGTTCGCACTCATATGGGCTGGATGCGGTTGGGCAGGTGTGTGGCCACATGGCCAGGACAGTAGCTTGGGGCAATGCAGGTGTGCTCCATCCTTCAGGTTAGGTCAGGTGAAGCCGTAAGGTCAGGTCCGGTTAGGTCAGATCCAGCCACACTCAGTATTACACTGCTGTGTTTTTGTGCTTTTCCTTGGAGTGCACTATGGGAACACTGTTTGGTAATCAATCGTTCACTGATCACTTGAATGTGTTGCTGAATAAATCCCGGTGTAGTAAGGCTGGTAGGGCGTTGGGATATAGCAGGGGGGGGGGGGGGCAAACAGACTCGGCCTGGCTGCTCAAACTGGGAGCACCTTCAGGGCACGTCTTGTCTCGCTGGTGGTTGACAAGTATAAGGATCAGCGCTTGATAACGTCTGCTTCACTTTTCTTGGCAATGTCAGGATTCTACGATATCTCTTGGCAACAAGTTCATCACTAGCTCCACTCTTATGCTTATGGGCCATGGTTGGGTCTCAGATAAAATGATAAATAAGTGAAAAAAAGAAGGAATGAACAGTTTTGCTGGTTTAGAAAATAGTGGAAACAAGGTAAGTGATGCTACAACCCCACAGCTGGGATGAACCACTGACACACAGAGGACGAGAGTAATCATCCTGCAGCAAACTTGTTCCTAAACTAGAGGGAACATTTTTATACTCCCAGTAAGGTTCGGGGAGGCTAGTTTGTAACATTTGGGCCGTAACCTGAACATTCATTAACTGGGGTATTCCTGTAGTGGGGTACACCTATACAGGCCAGCTGATTAGAAGATCTACCTTTCCTCTAGCCAGTCACGGGGAACTAAGGAAAACCTGGATCTTAACTGCCTATTTCTCAAGGGCCCAAGAAATTAATTTATGTGGATCATTCATTCTTACAGAGGAACACACCTCCAGTTATATAGTGTAATGGAAGTCAATAAGAATACAGTACAGGAACATGTTTTGAGTTTTAGAATTTTGCTTAATGGACAATTTCTCAGGAGCACATAGGGATGCCTGTGTCATCAACAAACTCTGTAGAGCTCTTGGAGACACTAATGACATCCCTAATTAAAAAAAAGTAATCCACCTTCAAGATTTATAACACTTATAGGAACAATAGACAACAGACACATTGGTGTATCTGATTCCATTTCCCATGAACGTGTTTGGAAATACTGTACGAGTACCTGTATAATGAATTTATATTAAACATCAAATACTGTATGTTTTGGGTTAGGTAGAATATGACTGATTTGCCAAAACTGATAAGAGACATGTACTGTAAATTACAATGCATATTGTTGCCATTTTTATACTTATTTTACAGAGAAGATGGAGGATCTGCAGGCGAAATGGCCAATAAATGGCTAACATATCTCTCTGATGGTCGATGGAAGGTCTCCGAAAACAAATTTTGGACTACTGATCTTGACTTTGCTGATATGAGCCAAATTGAGCCAGAGTTGTATTCACAGCTAAGCAAGGCATCTTTAATTATTTTCAAGGTAAGTAAAACCATATTATTAATTTGCCAGTACAGTGTAAACTTTTGTCCACAAATATGGTTGAGAAAGATCCAGGTCATGTACTGTACAGGTATCCCCTTGTTTAACGATCGTTCACTTAGTGATTTTTTTCGGTTTGGCTATTTAAAATCTTTAATACCCTTTGTTGTTTAATTAACTGCAATTTTCGGTTTAGCGATCTTCAACTCGGTGGGAAAAATTTGGGAGGGAAGTCGGAAAAATGGGGACTGTGTGCTCCAAATGCGCATATCTACTGTCACTTAATGCCCCTACTGTACAAATTTTGGGCACAGATTAACATCTTCTATGGTAAGGGACACCCAAGTTTAGGGTGTATATATCTACAGTACAGTGCATCCTTGAAAATTTTTAATTCCTGCAAAATTTGTAAATTGCGTAAATATCTGTAATTTACCATTATTTTAGGGTACAGTATCAGCACAACATGGTCTAGTGGTGGGATTGTGACAGCGTATATGTAGTAAAACTGTACTGTATAAATTTGTGCCTTACCCGACAGCATATGTCAAGTGCCGACGCCTAAAAAAGTGCCTCAGTGAATAATATCTCCATATTGGAGTACAATAAATAATAAAATAAGTGTAGAATTATGTTAATTTATGTTTTTTATGTAAGTGATGTCTGAAACTCACCGTGACATATTTGCTATACAGTACAGCAGTGGCCTCGCATATTCACATTCCATTTAGAATTGCCACATGTAAGTAAAAAAGAATTTTTTTTTTAAATTCCATTTTCTATTTACCTACCTATCCTGTATTATATAATCATGAGTCTAATATAAAGAAAGGTGGAAATAAGAAAATAAATTCGTGTAAAATGAATGTCAAGCGTGATATGTCCCCCGGCCCACTCTGATATCGTGGCAACATTGGATTTCCAAGGCTGGGGTTGATTCGAAGACGCTATGCTGTACAACAATACTGTACCTACAATTCAGCCAACCTGAATTTTAAAAATCATTATCTCGCTTTTCCAGCAAAAAACAGAAATTATCTTTTTGGTAACCAGAGGGGGTTATCTAGGTTTATTATATGGAAACCACGTAGGGTTATGTTACTCAAATGCCAACTATCCACCCACGCCGTGTACTACGAGTGTTTACATCCTGTTGTTTGATCGTTCTTCACTGTTATCGCTCCGTACATTATCGATCGCTGTGCAATGTCCCTATTGCTGTTATTGTTGTTAATTTTACAGGTTATTGAGTAGTCTACTGAGTGTTCATATACCCTGTACTATTGTGATACAGTATTATGAAAAGAGAGTGAACTTTGTGATAATGTCAGGTAAGTGTGCAGCTGTTTCACCTTCCTCATGACAACTTTGCTTCTGATGTGGACTTGGTGAGTGTTACATTACTGTAGTGTACTGTAGTCTATTATTATTATGGCAAATTCTAAATGTTTTTCTTTGTTTTGCCATTTGACAATCATTCACTCCACACGGTGTAAGGGCGTGACTTTCCTTACTTTTTATTCTTTATACTATCCTTCAGATTTATTCATATACTTATTTCAAATATTTTTTCTCTTTAATAAGTATCCTGTTTTATATTTCTCTTCTGGTATTTTCCAAGTCAATATTCTTGTCTTTACCCCATTTCTTTCCATATATAGTATTTTATTTTCTGAATTTCTATGTCCTTACCTTTCTGAAGTATACGCTGTTTTTAATTACTATATTCTAAACCATGGATTAGTCTGGGGAACCATGTTTTTCTTATTACAACACTTATTATACTTTCAACGGTAGCCTGCCACCACCCAGACTTTTATTAGAATATAGCATGTCTTAGTGAACTGTTAGGTAGCCTGCTAGCGAGCTTCTAGGCACGTGAGTTACAAGTGTTATTTTCTGAGAACCAATGTGTAGAGGGAATAGAGCGGTGATACTCATAGTTTACTGATTCAATATTTATTAACATAAGGAGTGAACAAGATGTTAATCAAGTACACTCAGACCAGACTGGACCACTTAGGTCTTACTTTACCATTCATAAAATAGATCTTCAATTATGTATTACATCATTTAACTACTTCAATTACTTATTACATCATTTAACAACTTCAATTACTTATTACATCATTAAACAATCATTATATTATTTCATTGTCACTACAGATGGCTATATGACTCACTGGACAATATCCCGAATTAAAATATTATTTATAACAACATGCTATTTCGGAATGAATAACATGGCATTTTTCCTTTAGTTGATGTACTCAACTCACGTACATATTTACTGATACTATCAATTTTTATGGGTTCACTACTCAACCTGGGATAACTACATTTCTGCTAGTTAATCCCCAATCCTAGATACAATAATACTTTGGCCCATATAACTGTAAGGAGTGCCCCAGGATGTCACACTGGCAGTGGTGGGCACGGTTCCGTTAATCCACTAACCGCTAATTAGTGAAGCTAACTTTCTCGTTAGCGGATTAGCGTTTTCGCTAACTTTGGAAACCATTAGCGGACCAATTAGCTTCCGCTAAATTTAGTTCGACTAACTTTAAGTCCGCTAACAAAATTTATACATGTTTGTTCCTGTCTGTTGTAAGTGTGTGACTCCGCGACACGTGTCTCCAACAGCCAGTCAGGCACGCTTGGCTGACTGCATGTTATTACGTGTAAACGTGACAAGACATGATTTGTAGACGCCGCGCTGCAGCAGCTGAGCAGCATTGTGTAATTCCACAGTTCTGAGTTCAGTTCACTTACGACGTTGTCACGTTACAGACAGTCTAAGCAGTCTTACAGTGTCAGCGACAGCAGCGTACGTTATCACTTATTGTTATGGAAGGTGAAGACACTTTTGTTCTGCCTGACGATGCTGGGCCAGGTGAGCCTGTTGACAGTGTTGAGGAGCTTGCAGTGGCTGTGAGTGAGGCACTGGTATAATGGCTAAGACCAACAATAAGTTATATAAAAATGCACTGGTATGATGTGTATGTGGTTGGTATTGCATATTTACATGAATAATGAATAAGGCCGATAGGTTGTATGGGAATGCAAATTAATTATTTGTAAAATTGTGTATAGTGTACACCTTGATAAGTTGATCATCATCTGATCTTGGCATGATGCTATTTGCTACCTATGCTATACAGTACTATAGTTTTTGGGTTCGTTTAATACTTTCTGTCTTTTCGTACAGTAAATAAAGATTATAAAGTGTATATTGAAACTTGAATGTAAACTAATGTTTAATTTAATTTGTTCATTTAATTATTTGTGTTTGTGTACACCTTGCTTATCATCTGATCTTGGCATGCTATGCCTTTTTGGAAAGCTCTATGTCTAAGCTACAAGACAACATATGAAAATTTCAGCTCTTTAGGTCTGTTTTTAAGGGTTTTAGAGCCAAAAAAACAAACACACCGAAGCTAAATTCATATAATAAAAGTAAGCGGTTAGCATTAGCTTCCGCTAATTTTTTTAGCTGTTTAGCGGTTTAGCGTTAGCGAAGTTAACTTGTTAGTTAGCAGATTAGTGGTAGCGAAGCTAACTTTTCGTTAAGCTGTGCCCACCACTGCTCACTGGTTTCACTACAACAAATGAAGATCGCTGTTAGGGGTCGGTTGTAGTCTGACACATGGCGAGGGAGTTCGGGGCCCAGTTCCCAGGGTGCGGACTTGCACATTTTAATCCTGCCCAATTAACGACATCTTCCAATACAGCCAGCTGGTATGCAGCTACCGATCCCCGGTAGCTGCTGGGTATTCAGCTATCACACACACTGGGCCTGAGATAATGATGGAGAAGCATCAGAGATGTAAATAATAACTCAATCACAAACAATCTTTTGTCTAGCAACGACAGACAACATTTACGTTATATTAATTCTTTCACTGGGTAAATGACATTTTCACTGTTACAACATGAACACTGATATTCACAAAATTCACTGAGTTAAACTGACTTAATATGGCGGGCGGAGAATCATACACATACCAGAGATGATAATGGAGAAGCGTCAGAGATGTGACACTCCTCCGTGCATGAGCTTATATACGGCTAACTGGCAACTCAGGCCTGTGCGGAACACATGCCAGAAAGGCAAGTCACGCAATGTCAGAAATTACATTCAAATCAGTTGCTGTACATTTAACAATGATACCCAATTGCCACTAGTCCTGCGAATTTCCTACGTCTATTCATATAATCTAATCAGAGATTTAGCTTGCCAGGAAAAAGTGGAATTACACACGTTGTTAACATTAATTTTACAACCTCAGCGCGGCTGCAAACAAGGAACTATTCAAGGGGATACGTTAGGTTTTGGAGATTATACCAGTTGACAGAATAGTTCAGGCTATTAATGACTTTCTTAAATCAACAACTGACACTAACTAAACTACAAACATCAGATTCTCTGATGTTTGGGCAACAAAATAATCTAACTTCAGTTGCAATTGGAAACTCATGGCTATTCCTAAGGACAATATCATGGGATGTCATTTGTACTGGCAGACTCAACACTCACTTAACCAATGTTACTATCAATAAAGACAGTTAAAGCTTTCAACATCACTCCCAAAGGATCTTGTATGCTTTAACTGTAATCAAACATATCTAAGTTGACATAAAACAATGGTGTTCTCTCTCACATTCAAATTCACTTTATAGAGAGGTTGATTTCAGGAAGTCAGAGAAAACGGAGGACTCAGGCGTCTTGAAGCGATGAGAAAACGGACTCCTCAGACGGGAGACTCAAAGGAAGGCATAGCTACATGCTTTGTGGGCTATTGAGCGTAATATGAATCGTCTGATTTTGCGTTAACTGACGTGTATGACCGTGGTCATTACAACGGGACACGAGACAGCAAACAGCTGGGAGATCCACACACCATTCCCCCTCCCACCTCCTCTGCTCTGTATCCTAACTGCCAAGCACATAAGAAGTGTTTATTCCCTTTATGTTTTTTACCTTATGATAATTTTTGTTGTTGCACATAATGTATTAATAAAATATGTGTGCATGTAACAGTAAAAGAAAGTGAAGCAAATTACATATCTACCCAAAATTACGAGTTAAATAATAATATAGCTTACAGCTCAGCCTCACCTGCTATGAGTACCTGTACTACTGGGTGGCGAGTCTGAGAATGGGCTACACAATTATGTGCCATCTCCAGAGATATAATTCCTCATTATCCTTCGTTAAGGATTTTATTTCTCGTTTTCCTTCGTTTAGCGATCATTTCACTTAACGTTCATTTTTATAAGGAATGCATCCCGATCACTAATTGAGGGATACCTGTACATCATCATCATCATCATTGTTTTATGCCATTTTCCACACTTGCTTGGGTTAACCATGATTACCAGATGACATCTCCATGTTGCATGGTCTTCTGAAGCCTCTTTAATCAGGTGCCTACCTCTATCTCTCATCCCCTCCACATCCAAACTCATGCATCTCTTGACCGAATCTAATCCTCTTTAGCTACCCACGCTTACCATAGTACAACAATCAAATTCTTACGCAGGCTACAAAAACTTCAAGTGAAGAGAATATCCTCTTGATGCAAATAAAGGTAATATCTCTCTCAGCTTCTTCCAAACCTTTCTTACTCTTGCAATTGAGCTAACTTCTGCACCACCACCTGCACTAATCACTTCACTTATGTAACAGAACTCATTGACACAATCCAGGGATATATCCTAAATACAGTAAGTCCTTGCTTAATGTCGTGGTTCCATTTCTGAAAACCGCGACGTTAACGGAAACGTTAACTGAATAAATTTTCCCCATAAGAAATAGATAAAATATGGGAGTTACGTTCCCCAGCCTCCCTTTGTCCTATAAGATACATTACATGGACATAAATTCAATGGAATTTTTATTGAAAATAGTACACTGTATATTATACAGTACATCCAAAAAGATAAATAAACTCAATCATTTTGTGTATTACTCACTGATGGGCGGAGGTGGAGCGAGTGTGTGGTGGGTAGTGGAGAGGAGGAGGGTGGTGAGTCACTGAGACCCGGAGGGTGGCTCCTCCTCCCTTTCTGACTGGGTGAGAGAGGGTGATGCGCCGTACAAAGTAGTCCGTGACGACGTTATACTGAATCAGCGGGACGTTGTTCGAATCATGGGTAACTAAAGATTAACAACATTATAATGAAATGACGTTGTCGGGGGCAACGTTAAATGAGGACTTACTGTACAGACAATTCTCACCATACACACACCCGCTACATGCAATTATTTATGTATGAACTTTATAGATTAGTGAAAACTTTTCACTATGCACAATGTACTTTTGCTGATGCGTATTTTCTCTTGTCTTCCAAATTTTAAAAGTCGCACCCAAGTTACTTTGGATGGCATCACTGCATTGTAGCCTGTGCCACTCCATCAAATAGGATTCACTGCACAGTACAATTTTTTGGCCAACCTTGGTAAGGTAGTATAATAGCAGTAATTGGACATGTCATCTCAGTTGAACAGCTTAGTTACCAATAAAAAAAAATTCAGCTAGGCAGTATTTAACTCTTTCAGTCAGCATAGGCCATGATTTTTCTTTGTGTTCAATCTAATTTCTTAACACTAAGGTTTACAAGCAATTTTTTTTTTTTTTTTGAACAAAGGAAATTACTTGCCTCCAAATATATGTATACTGTACATGCATTATCGTACACATACAGTCTAACACAAACACACTTTTAAACAAACATACAGTACATACACATATATATTGTATATACAGTATACACCCATATACAGTATAACAAACACACCTTAGGGTTCTGAAATGAACTGAAACTGAGTAAGGATTGCTCGTGTCATCCGATTTGTAATGAACGGCAACATGGGTCATAGATCACATGTGTGTTACCACAGCAAACAAGGAGTCTCAATTTTTAGCTAAATGGCATGGATTTTAATGTACAGTCCAGTACAGTACTTGAATCTACTATTCCTTGCTTAGTTACAAAAGGGTAATTCAAGATCTATCCCTCGTATAATGTACTATTACTGTGTTATGAATAAGATTTTGAAAAATAGTCTTATGGATGTGTTTTTGTTTGTTTTTTAGGGTGATTTGAATTACCGGAAGCTTACTGGAGACTTTGATTGGCCAACAACTACCAGCTTTGAATGTGCTCTCCGTAGCTTCTCCCCGGCCCCAGTGCTAGCTTTACGTACAGCTAAAGGTGGACCAGTTGTTGGGTTGGCTCCTGGCGTTAGCGAAAGAATTGCAGATGTAACACGTAGCTGGAACACCAGTGGAGACTATGGCATGATCCAGCTCTGTACTTTCTCATGATTTGTTGATCTTTTGTTGTTATTGTTGTTATGAGCAATTTTCTCATGCAGTTTGTTTAATTTAGATCTGATCGTTTATATCATGCTTTGTGTAATAATGTGTATTCAGATCCATAGTAGTGAGGTAGTAAATTTGTGAGCCATTTGGTGCTTTCCTTGTACTGTGCTACAAAACCCCAGCTGGAAGACATAATATATTTTGCCCTTAAATTTTGCTACAAAACTTTAATTTATATTTATTATACATGTGCAATACAGTACTGTATTTGGTACGGTATACTTTGCCAGTATCAATAATGATTTATTTGTAGAATTAAAAGTAGCATGTTTCTTTTCATATTCTTTTAAGATGCTGGTTATTTGTAAGATGCTATTCACGGTTTCTTAGGCTACCTACAAATGAATACAGGTCGAGGATCATTTATCCGAAATTCTGAAAACCATAAAAATCCCAAAACCGAAAGCTTTTTAATGGACCCTACTATGTGTGAGTATGAAGGCATATAATTCTGGGTATCTTGGATGAAAGCAGAAAGATGGTATAATTACTACTACTGCTTTGCTGTTGCTTGGAAGTGAGTGACAGATTGTGAAAAGCTGCATATGTAAATATACAGTAGAGTATAGTTTCAACATATAAAGTCCTGTTGTGAGGAAAACATGAACGTGAGAAAACCATACATATTCACTGTTATGCTTGCACGTGATTATGCAATGGGCCCGAGCCAAACTCCCTGTATATTATACCCACAACTATAACAAGGACTGCAATGAGACATATTACATTTGCAATAACCTGAATTAGCATAGCAGGTCAAGTCTGCGGAACAGTTACTTAAGCCAGTCAGCTGCTACTTTCTCCATGTGTATTAACCTGTAACCCTGAAACTTGTGTTCACATTTATCACATAAGTTTTTTTTAGCTATAATATTAAAAACATATCCAAGCAAAATCATGTTTATTTTAAAAATGTCCTAAAGTTATAAACACAACTAAACCGGCAGTAAGAGGTGGTTTTGATGAGTGAGAGAATATCATTACTGATTCTACATTTTGTCTACAGTGCTACGACAATAGCTTGAACCAAACATTACCAAAAGCTTAAGTGTTGAAAGATGCCTTAGCAAAATCATGTTTAATGTAAAAATTTCTTAAATTCAAAAGGTAGGAAGCAGTGACATTAGTAAAAAAAAGTTGCATCTGTCAGATTTGAGGTGTGGATCTGGGTTTTTATAGGTTAGCATAAGCTTAAGTCATTATAATGTAAATAATAGAGGCCTAAGCATAAAAAACTCCAAATGAATAAATAACCAAAATGTAATTACCCAAAACTTTTTGGATAAAGGATCCTCAGCCTGTATTGGTTTGGTTGTGTTTTGGCTAAAAAATTTGTTAGATTGCTATGACAAAGGAATTTTATGTAGATATTATACAGGGAGTATAAGGCTCAAGAAGTACAGTACAGTGTACAGTATTATTTGTTCTAATGTCTTTGGTAAAATTTGCAGTTTCTACCATATAATATGAAACTTATATACAGTAGGAGGGAAAAGGAATAAAAGTAAAAATAATTTGATTCTGTGAGAAGTTGGTGAAATATATACAGTGTGATATTTAATTTGACATAGAATAAGTAAAGGTATTAAAACAAAAAGTTTGTGTCTTGAAAACAGGATCTTATCATAATAAGGTTATTTGGGGTAGGTACAATACATATCGTTGTGAGTGGTGGTGTGGGAAATTGTGTTCTGAGTGGTGGTGGTGTGGGAGGTTGTGTTGTGAGTGGTGGTGGTGTTGGAGGTTGTGTTGTGAGTGGTGGTGGTGTTGGAGGTTCTGTTATGAGCGGTGGTGGTGGTGTTGGAGGTTCTGTTATGAGCGGTGGTGGTGGTGTTGGAGGTTAATAACAATAATAATTAACGGTTTATTGAAAGAGCATGGCAGCCGGAAGGCTGAAAATATACAGTTACATAATTGGGGAATGGGTATCTTAATTTACAAATAATATACAAGTAACATAAGTGATACAAATATGATATATAATAACTAGGTGGGGGAGAAGCTCAAACTACAGGGCATTTCAACATAATGACAGTGCAAAAAGTAAGACTAACGGGGAGTGAATACTCTGGTTGATTACAAGTTGTTGATAATTTTTACAATGGTTGGGACTGGGCTGTTCTTATAGCGATCAGTTCATGCTCGTATGGGCTGGATGCGGTTGTGGTGTCGAACAGCAATTCTCGGACGAGGGATCTCGGGTGGTAGAAGGTTGTGCTGTGAGTGGTAGTGGTGGTGTTGGAAGTTGTGTTGTAAGTGGTGGTGTTGGAGGTTGTGTTGTGAGTGGTGGTGGTGTTGGAGGTTGTGTTGTGAGTGGTGGTGGTGTTGAAGGTTGTGTTGTGGTGGTGGTGGTGGTGTGTTGTGTTGTGGGTGGTGGTGTTGTGAGTGGTGGTGTGTGTGTTGGAGTTGTGTTGTGAGTGGTGGTGGTGTTGGAGGTTGTGTTGTTGTGAGTGGTGGTGGTGTTGGAGGTTGTGTTGTGAGTGGTGGTGGTGTGTGAGTTGTGTTGTGGTGGTGGTGTTGGTGGTTGTGTGAGTGGTGGTGGTGTTGGAGGTTGTGTTGTGAGTGGTGGTGGTGTTGGAAGTTGTGTTGTTGTGGTGGTGGTGTTGGAGGTTGTGTTGTGGTGGTGGTGGTGTTGGAGGTTGTGTTGTAGTGGTGTGGTGGTGTTGGTGGTTGTGTTGTGGTGGTGGTGGTGTTGGAGGTTGTGTTGTGTGTGGTGGTGGTGTTGGAGGTTGTGTTGTGAGTGGTGGTGGTGTTGGAGGTTGTGTTGTGTGGTGGTGGTGTGGTGTTGTTGTGTGTGGTGGTTGGGTGTTGTGTTGTGTGGTGGTGGTGTTGGAGTTGTGTTGTGAGTGGTGGTGGTGTTGGAGGTTGTGTGTTGGTGGTGGTGGTGGTGTTGGAGGTTGTGTTGTAGTGGTGGGTGGTGGTGTGGAGGTTGTGTGTGGTGGTGGTGGTGTTGGTGGTTTGTGTTGTGAGTGGTGGTGGTGTGGGAAGTTGTGTTGTGAGCGGTGGTGGTGTTGGAGGTTGTGTTGTGAGTGGTGGTGGTGGTGTTGGAGGTTGTGTTGTGAGTGGTGGTTGTGTTGTGAGCGGTGGTGGTGTGGAAGTTGTGTTGTGAGTGGTGGTGGTGTTGGAGGTTGTGTTGTGGTGGTGGTGGTGTTGGAGGTTGTGTTGTGAGTGGTGGTGGTGGTGTTGGAGGTTGTGGTGTGAGTGGTGGTGGTGTTGGTGGTTGTGTGTGGTGGTGGTGGTGTTGGAAGTTGTGTTGTGAGCGGTGGTGGTGTTGGAGGTTGTGTTGTAGTGGTGGTGGTGTTGGAGGTTGTGTTGTGAGTGGTGGTGGTGTGTGGTTGTGTTGTGGTGGGTGGTGGTAGTGTTGGAGGTTGTGTTGTGAGTGGTGGTGGTGTGCGAAGTTGTGTTGTGAGTGGTGGTGGTGTGCGAAGTTGTGTTGTGAGTGATGATGGTGGTGTTGGAGGTATAGTGTATAGATATCAGTGTTGCAGTGCCAATTTTTAAGGTACCGGAGCTGTGAAAATAATTTCCGTTTCTTAAACTATATATATATATATATATATATATATATATATATATATATATATATATATATATATATATATATATATATATATATATATATATATATATATATATATATATATATATTTGATCTAGTAGTAGTCTAATGTGCTTATCCTTTCGATATTGGTCACATATCTATAGATCTTATGCAAGGAAGTACTGTTTTTAAGTTTTTAGAAGTGAACCTGTTATCAAAGTTTTTCTACAATATTGATAAGTCATAAAATGTAAGCTGATCTGAAGGAGAGATTAATTATATGAGGTTACATTCGGTTTTGTATATTATTAATGCAAAATAAAGGTGATTGCTTGATTGATATAGATTTATAGTAACATATAGAGCTTACTATAACTTCATGTGTGAAGTGCGGTGTGGTGGAGTGGATGAAGAGGAATACACTAAGGTGGTATGGACATGTGCTGAGGATGCGTGAAGACAGGCTGACAAAAAAAGTTTATGATAGGAAGAGAGAGAGAGGAATGTTGGGAGAGGTAGACCAATTGCCACCCGGGAGAAAAGTGTTCGAGATTTTGTTGATGAGAGAGCGGGAAGGGAAGGAAGACTGTTTGAGAGAGCAAGTGAGGTGTGCAAGGATAAAATGGCCTGGAGACATTTCTGCCATGGCTACACCCTGTTGGGGAGCTCCCGGGAGGGAACAAGGCATCGGCCATGTTGATTGATTGATCAAAACAGAGGTGCCGGAGCGGTGCTTCGGTGAGCTCCGGCAGCACTGCACCCCTGGTTCAAAGGATCCCCATTCGACACACTGGTTCCTAGATGACCCCGGGGTGAAATACAGTACTGTATAGTATAATGTCCCAAACTGAACAATATTGGGGCTTGGGGGCTGGTTTTTATTCTAATTATAATTTCAACCCATATTAAAACATTCTTGAAAAAAAAAGCCTGTGAACTAGTCTCAAAATTTAGTACAAACTAACTTATGGAAAACAACAAAAAATGTGGCACACTGCAAGTCTCTCACGAGTGATAGACGTGTCTAAGTCCTGTTCATTCCTAATAACAGGTCGACAACACATCGCCCCCCCCCCCCCTACCAGTGGTAGTCAACTATAGCCTACATGAATAAGTCCTTTTCACTCAAGCTGCATGTAACATGTTCTCTCACGAACCTTCACTCGTAAAACTTATATTATTCAGTTGTAATAAGAATAAAAAGTAGTAAGAAATGGAAGAGAAAAAGAGTTAAAACAAAAGTAAGAAATACTGTACTAAATTGAAGAATTAAAGGAGAGAAGGAGGAAGAAGAAAAAGTAAAAACTTATCATGAACCAATGTGAACCCTTAATATGAGTAGGGGAATGGAGGATGCTTGGGAATATTTGGATTGAGAACTTATAATGACAGAATTGCACTGAGTGGTTTGATGATTCAAGTTGAGTCGATGGAAACTTTTCTCATTAGCACCGAGAGATGACAGCATATGCAATGAACGCCAGGACTGGCATCACAAACGTGCCGAGCTACGCTGCGTGACCATGACTCGTACAGTGAATGCAGAAGAGACTATAATAACTTAAAGTGAATACATATTGGCAATCGAGCTGGTAAGGACAACTGCCAGCCTATTCGTGTCATAGGTGCCACAGAGACTTTAAATTTTATTTTGTTTGTGTGCTTGCTCAAGGACTGAATCTGTGTTTATAATACACCACTCACAGGGAGATACAGTGTACACAGTGATAGTTCATAGTGTCATCAGTGACCGCTGAAGTTGTAAATAACTTAAAGTGAGCGCTCACTAGCAAGCAAGCTGGAAAGGCACCGTGCCAGCTGAAACCAAGTCGTGTCATAGGTGCCACAGAGACTTTAAATTTTATTTTATGTTGATTGTGTGCTTGCTCAAGGACTGAAACTGTGCCTACAATACACCATTCACAGGGAGATACAGGGTACGCAGTCGCAGACGACAACTCCATAGGCAACAGAGAGTAGCTAAGTACTTTTTTCTCTCTTTATTTTCTTTGAAATAGGTGTAGATCTATACACAGTCTACACCCCCCCCACAACAACAACAACCATGAGTTTGGTATGTGATTACTGCAGGGAGACGTCGGATATGGAGGATGCAGGCCTAACTAATGCAACGTCTAGGAAGTTACTAACTGCCGTAAAGCTTGATGGCTGTTGCTGGTATTGCCCTGGCTGCATAGTCAAGGTGAATGAAGCGATTGCAATCCATAAGGGAACGAGTTCTCTAGGGACGAAAATAGATGAAGCAGGAGCCCTGCTGGTTGACAAACTGGAGCAAGTTGAGAAAGAGATCCTTGCTAAGACTGAGGAAGTAGCTAATAGAATGGAGGTGGTTGCTAAGAGGAGCTATGCGGACGTATTAGGAGGGCCACGGGTGGGGGGGGCGGAGAGTAATGCAGAATCAGTACAGGTTCTACAGCAGATTGGGACTCTGAAAAAGTGTGTCGAAGAAATGAAAATTAACGGACCTACTGTTAGGGGAGAGGAGGAACACCAGGAACGGCTCCAGCGCAGGAACAATGTAATAGTTTTTGGAGTCCCAGAGAGCCAGGCAGAGGGAACTGTGAGTAAGGAAACACACGACAAGGTGCTGTTTCAAAATATTTGCACAGAGGTTCTGAAGATTCCAGCAACCCCTCAGGATGTGAGGAGACTGGGACAAAAGCAGGGGGCTAAGCCTCGCCCCCTCAGGATCACATTAGGGAGTGAGGAGGAAAAATGGCAAGTTATCCGGCAGGCAAAAAACTTAGCAAGGAGCGAGGCATTTCGAGATGTATTTATTCACCCAGACCGCACGGTAATGCAGAGGGAACAGCACAAGAAGCTCCTGCTGGACTTGAAGCAGAGGAGGGAGGAGTCGAGAAGGAACGGGGACAGGTGCACATGGGTTATACTCAGGGGGAGGGTAGTGGAAACAAGTGTGCCGACACAGGGCCAGGGGGCAGCAGTGCACCCTCCACCCACTCAACCCCCCACCCGGGAGGCGGCACCAGCTCAGCCTACCGGACAGGAGGGAACGAGCGCCGTGTAAACAATGACATTTTTAACCACACCCTGCAAAATACAGTGTACTTAGCAAATGCTGCAGCTTCTGAGAATGTGGGTGGAGCGGGTTTATTACTAAGAGCAGAGACGTTACCGAGAACAAATTCTGGCTTGAATGTCATGTACACTAATACCGACACGTTCCTTGATAAGAGGGAGGAGTTTGAAACACTACTAAGAGTACACCAACCAGATATTGTAGGAGTTGTAGAACTGTTGTACAAGAACAGGAGAATCGACCCAGAGGAATGTGAGTTCAGTATTGCTGGATATGACTCATTTACGAACCTAACTCAAGAATCCTGCAGGAGGGGTGTGGTTATCTACGCTAGGCAAGACCTTAGAGCCAGCCAGGCGAGGGTACAGGGAGAGGATGTCTTTGAAGAGTCCAAGTGGTGTAAAATTAAATTAAAGGGAGGGGACTTACTTATCGTCGGGTGTATCTACAGATCCCCGAACTGTGGCCCACTAAATCAAAGGAACTTAAGAACCTTAATAAACAATGCGGCGATGCTCAACCCCAGCCACCTCCTTATCATGGGGGACTTTAACTATGGCGACATCGACTGGAGAAACGAGTCAACCCCGAATGACTTGAATAATCCTGCTACTCTTTTTGTAGAAACTCTGAGAGATAATTTTCTGTTCCAACATGTGAGAGACCCGACACATTACAGAGGGGAGCAAACACCCAAGCCACTTGACCTCATCATAACAAACGAGGAGGGTATGGTGGCCAAACTGGAACACCTTGCCCCAGTTGGCACCAGTCACCATACAGTGTTGTCATTCAGATTTAACTGTTACCTAGTTCAAGATAAGGCCAGGCCAAGGTGCAAATATTACAAGGGAAATTACAATGGGATGAGGGAAGAGATGAGGGGTATCAACTGGCCTGACTTATTAAGGTACAAGAACGCAGACACTACGCTGAATATCATAACTAGTAAAATGACCCATTTGATCGATAAATATATACCCAAGACCAAACCCAGTGCTTCTAGGAATACGAGGGGATCCCTACACATGAACCATGCGGCGGTCGACAAAATTAAGAAGAAAACCCAGAAATTCAAGACGTGGGTTGGGTCAAACGATGAGCAAGACAGGAGGATGTATGCAAGAGCCAGAAACCAAGCAAAGATAGAGTGTAGGAGGGCTGAAAAGGAGTTCCAAAGGCTGGTTGCACGCGAGGTCAAGTCAAACCCAAAGGCGTTTTACCGCTATGCAAAGTCGAAATTGAAAACGCGAGTAGGAGTATCAGACCTGAGGCTTGAAGATGGTAGTTACGCAGATTCTGACCAGGATAAAGCTGAGGCATTGAACAGCTTCTTTTCCTCAGTGTTCACAAGAGAGGATGCAACTAACCTTCCTGCGTTTGAGGACAGACGGTTCGACACAGCACTGACCCACATTGTGTTCACAGAAGAGGGTATTAGAAATAAACTGTCCAGGCTAAAGGTCCATAAGAGTCCTGGACCTGACATGGTGCATCCTAGAGTGCTAAGGGAGCTGTGCAACGAGCTTGCAGAGCCCCTGAAGATTCTGTTTTGTAAATGCCTGGATGAACAAATGGTCCCCAGTGAATGGAAAGTGGCTTATGTGAGTCCTATCTTCAAGAAGGGCGATAGGCACTCCACGAACAACTATAGACCGGTGAGCCTGACCAGCATAATATGTAAAGTACTTGAGAGTATTATCAGAGATGCAGCGATGGAACATCTACTACGAAACAACCTTGTAAAAGATTGCCAACACGGTTTTATGCCGGGGCGCTCTTGCTTGACACAATTGCTCAAGGTATTGGATATTTGGACCCATATTCTAGAACGGGGTGGTAATATCGACAATATTTACCTAGATTTTGCCAAGGCTTTCGACAGTGTACCCCACGAAAGGCTGAAAATCAAACTGGAAGGGTACGGAATTCGGGGAAATGTCCTAGCGTGGATAGAAGACTTTCTACATGACCGCAAGCAATGTGTGGTGATTAATGGCACGAAATCGTCATCTGTACCTGTAACAAGTGGGGTACCGCAGGGTAGTGTATTGGGCCCGCTGTTGTTTGTTTGTTTCATAAATGATATGCCTGACGTTGTACACTCCTCCATACAAATGTTTGCCGATGACGCCAAGTTATTTCGGGAAATTAAGAACCAAGCGGACTGTGAAGAGCTGCAGAAGGACCTCTGTGGGCTCCAGGAATGGTCGAAGGAATGGCTGCTGAGATTCAATGTCACGAAGTGTAAGAGGATGCACCTGGGGCGTACCAACGGTAAGGAGGCGTACCATATGTCCCAACGGGATGAAGAAAATGTACTAGTTGAGACTGTGTGTGAGAAGGACCTAGGTGTGTATGTTGACAATGAGCTGAAGTTCTCGGGCCATTGTGAGAAGAAGGTAAATCAGGCAAATAAATTATTGGGTCTTATAAGAAGGTCGTTCAGATATCTAGACGGTCCGTCCCTCGTGACGATCTTCAGGAGTGAAGTGCTTCCCCATCTGGAGTACTGTCACCCCATCTGGTCCCCGAGATATGCTAGGGACTGTCAGTTGGTTGAAAATGTTCAAAGGAGGGCCACCAAGCTGGTGCCTGCACTTCGGCATCTCAGCTACCCTGCGAGATTGGAGCGCCTGAACTTGCCTAGCTTATACTACAGACGGGCAAGGGGGGACCTAGTTGAGGTTTATAAGCATCTCAGGGGCACTACTCAGTTGAGTGTCCTTACTTGGAGCTGGCGGACGCTCGCCCCACAAGGGGTCACAGCTCAAGATTGAAGAAGCCGCAAGTCCGGAAAACCGTGAGGGCAAAGTCGGAGTGTAAAATTGTAACAAAGGAGAGAAGTGTGTGAGCTCTTAAGTAAAAGTAGATGTTGGTTGCATCAACTTACATCGATATGGCTCGGTAGTTTAAAAGTAAAAAAGTAAAAGATGTTGGTTGCATCAACTTACATCATATGGCTGGTAGTTTCGGCAGAAACTAAAGGAAGAATTGTAAAATGATGGCGTAGGAAATTCCTCAAAATAATTTTGTATTTTTTCAGATCACACAAATAAGTTTTGTTTTATTTATTTGAGTGTGGTATAAAACTTAAGTTCGTTTTGATAGGTGTGTTGCCATGGGCACACTTCAGCATCAAGAACCGTGTCAGTTGTTTGCCAATCGGCAACATTGGATGATTGATATCCTTGCAACTCGACATTTTTCTCTTGGAGATTAATGTCTTTTTACTTATGAAGAGACCCAAAATGTTGCAGGGAATAAAGTTACCTTGATACTGTATTCTTTTTTAAAAAATTCCCGTCCCAAACAATTTTTGTAATAGGAGAAAAACTTGAATTTTGTAGTGAACCCCAAATTTATTTGATGATAGATTATGGGAAATGTTGAAAGCCTACGGTACTGAGAATGGTATTCATTAACCCTTTTGCCGCGTTTCACACCCTTGCCATTTTATTCGGGCTACCGCCAGACGATTTTATTCAGCTTAGGGTAAACTCCCGCTGCGAAAGGGTTCAGTTAATATTAATTCTTCGTAAAACAATAACAACATTGTTGTAAACTGAGAATTTTAGTTCATCGCCAGTCACTGATGTAACGTTTAGCTTATCATAAGTAATAAAACAATTAATTGATAAACAAAACTTGCTTAAGATATACAGTATATCTATTTTTTATTTATTTTATTTATTTTTTCCAGTGGGTAGTGACGATATTGTCTCAGACTTAAGCATGGTTACGCGCTCATGTAAAATGGATACATTTGGAAGGGACTGCGACTTGGTTTCACCCACGGAAGAATCATAAAAAAGGACATTAAGAAAAGTTTATTCCTTCCCTATAACGTTTCATGAGGTAAGAATGCATTTACCTTATATTATAAAAATCCACAAGTTACTGGTTAACGTACCGTACATGGCTGTCATCTAGCATTACAGCCGATTCTGGGGGTTGCCGACAATGCCGAGTCTGTCAAAGGCAGCGTGGCCGTGATGTTATGTATTGTCCTATTTTCTTCGTTGCATAGTTTCCTATTTTTCCACTGGATAATTATTCAGTTTAGCACATGACCTAGACTCCAGGACGAAAATAGGTTTTGCATGTACTGTCTGGAATTTAATTTACTTGATTTTTTTTTCTAATGTCTTTCTTGTGCAAATGAGTGGTTATGGAGATATGCTTCCCCTCCTCATCCAACAATTTCATAGCCCACAAAAATGGTCAGGGTTTTGAATTAGATGGAAATTGTTGGGTGAAGGACGACGTGGGCGCACTACCGAAGTTTAAAATCCTAACCTAACTTAATTAGACGCCGTGTTCCTAGTCGGAGGACGACCCCTCTGGCCCACGTCATTGTGTACGGGAACATTAAATGTCCTGTTCGTGCTGACTTCGTAAATAAAGCTTACAAGTAGTAACCAGTGTTTGGCGATTTTTTTAGGTCTTATGTCCATAGCATATTATTTCGTATTGAATTACATGTCTTTATATGGCGATTGGATTATTTCACGAACGTTCTCATTTCATATCGCGAAATATTCCAAGGCTATTGTATACACAAGACTGCACTTAACAGGTTAACTTTAACTGGAACACAAAAATCGCATCCAATAATATAACACTGAAAGAGACAAGGGCCTCGTCACGAGGCCCTTTTCAGAGCTAAGAGAGTGGGTGGGTTGTGAGAGTATCGGCAAAGTTCTGTGTAGGGGCAGGCTGAGATAGTTTGGGCATGTGGAGAGGATAATGGATGAGATCAATTGGATGAGCCTAAATGAGGAGGTAGGCCAAGGCCAAGGGTAGGCCAAAAATGACGTGGAGGTGAGGTTGTAAGAAATTTATTAGAGTTACTGACAAGAGAGATTACAGAGACCGTTTAGCAGGGAAGGCGCCATCAGGTAATCACGGCGAACCCACGCAAAGTGGAAAACAGTCGTAAAACTTTGATGATGGGTAGGAAGAGAGTATAATCCAGAGCGCTAGAGAGGGAAGCAAGTTTGGTGAATAGGAAAACAAAAAGTTGTAGATGAAAGGTAAATTAACTGCTATGTACAGTACAGAGGAAGAGATAAAAAGTCAGTGAATGAGCTTGGAACAATGTGTACTACAAGAATACTAGGAGAAAATTAATACCACAGTGAATATGAACAAAATTAAAGTAACGAAAATAAGTAGAAAAGGGAGACTGAAATTAACGTCACTAGTGCATGCTTGCCTTCGTAAATGATGGGTAGAAGAGAGTGCCTGAGGGGCCATTGTAACTTCTGGCGAGAACTTGTTGATATTCCGGTGGGGAGGAGGGATCAGGGGAGGGGTTGGTATGGGCCAACTTAACAGTTGACCTGGCTGCTCCGAGAGGAGCGCCAGGTACGTCTTGACCCTTCGGTGGTCAAGGATGTATAAGCAAATGCATATTTTAGCATTTTTTAGCTAAAGCGCATATTCATTACTTTCTTTGTTTCGTAAGGCACATTTTTTTTTAAATTCTAAGGTAATATGATAAATGCTTCAACCTGTTATGGTATTTAGAATCGTAATATCCAAAAGGAATATACGTAGGGTACATTAGGCTGTAGATAGCTAGGCCGTGACTGGCTGGTCAGTGGACAGGAACTGTACGTGATGGGTTCGTGTACAGTTAAGTATGAATAGTAGGTTAAGTTGAGTTGCTTATTATTTTGAGGATTGTTAATAACTCTACTTTTGTTTTGCAGTATGTCTAAGTTCTTCATTTATTCATTTGCAATTATTTAGTCCCTTGTGACTTGTACTCAATCATAGTTAGTTTCCGGCAAGTCAGGTTTAAAGGATGTCTAAGCACTAACCAAACAGGTACTAAATTAATGTTTATATTCACTTAGTCTTTTGACTGCAATCTATTTCTCTCGTGTCAAATTTATCGATTATTTTCATTTACCCTGTTGGAACATAAAAGTTAATAGGCCATACCACAGTGAAAATACATATTATCTCAAATTTCGTAGGCCCTGGACACTGTGCCCCTTGATAATCCGGTCCTGATAACAACTCTGTACTAAACAAAACTTACTTCAAATGTATAAAAGAATAAAGTATAAGTTTAATTTATAAGTCGACTTTACGCAGATTCTGACCAGGATAAAGCTGAAGCATTGAACAGCTTCTTTTCCTCGGTGTTCACAAGAGAGGATGTGATTAACCTTCCTGCGTTTGAGGACAGACGGTTCGACACAGCACTGACCCACATTGTGTTCACAGAAGAGGGTATTAGAAATAAACTGTCAAAGCTGAAAGGTCCATAAGAGTCCCGGCCCTGACATGGTGCATCCTAGAGTGCTAAGAGAGCTGTGCAACGAGCTTGCCGAGCCCCTGAAGATCCTGTTTTATAAATGCCTGGATGAACAGAATGTCCCCGGTGAATGGAAAGTGGCTTATGTGAGTCCTATCTTCAAGAAGGGTGCTCGTCACTCCACGAACAGCTATAGACCGGTGAGCCTGACCAGCATAATATGTAAAGTTCTTGAGAGTATTATCAGAGATCCCGCAATGGAACATGTACTCCGAAACAAACTTGTAAAGGATTGTATTACGTTTTAAATGCAGTAAAGTGGTTTTCTTACCGTAGAACTCGGATACCTTCACACTGGTTACTCACCCAAGAGATTATGGTGTATCACTTCGTAGAATTTCGCTCTGCTTCCGGCATTCAATGCATTGTGTACTTGATAAATGGTGATTTAATGAATTCCATTAACTTCCAACATTCATCTAAGTTATTGGTTATACTTTGTCATAACCAATCAGTCATTACCCTTGGTAATAATAATAATAGAGGGGTCACAGATACGGGCAGATGATTGCACTTACGTTTATTTGGCACAATTCCATACACTGGACTTATAATTTGCATGGATAGGTCAGTCATTCACATTCACGCCACAGTACCGTAAGTTATAAGGGAGAGTTTGTCAACCTGGAGAATTAGTCGTTTAGATCTATTAGGCCGGCCTGGAGTGCTTTTGTAGCAAACAGGTCTTCACCATTGATCACTTCCTTTACAGGATGTGTTAACTTGTCGCTGGACTTAACAAAAATCTCGGGGATTTGCACACACAGACTCGTAGCACTGGTAGGACTGTATGGCCCCTGTTCTTAAGTCCGCAGAGCAGGAGGTCTTCTCTAACCCAATGTCTAAAGCCCACTGGCTAAATTGGTTTTTGAGGCGTGAAGTGATGAACAGTACACCACTAATTGAAATCATGTCCCAGTTATGGCTGGCCGGTTACCTTATCTCTACCGTAAACAAACATTTGGGATGGGTTGTGCGGGAGACCCAACGCAACCCATGACAGATTGCCAACACGGTTTTATGCCGGGGCGCTCCTGCTTAACACAATTGCTCAAGGTATTGGATATTTGGACCCATATTCTGGAACGGGGTGGTAATATCGACAATATTTACCTAGATTTTGCCAAGGCTTTCGACAGTGTACCCCACGAAAGGCTGAAAATCAAACTGGAAGGATACGGAATTCAGGGAAATGTCGTAGCGTGGATAGAAGACTTTCTACATGACCGCAAGCAGTGTGTGGTGATTAATGGCACAAAATCATCATCAGTACGTGTCACAAGCGGGGTACCGCAGGGCAGTGTTATTGGGCCCGCTGTTGTGTGTTTGTTTCATAAATGACATGCCTGACGTTGTACACTCCTCCATACAAATGTTTGCCGATGATGCCAAGTTATTTCGGGAAATCAAGAACCAAGCGGACTGTGAAGAGCTGCAGAAGGACCTCTGTGGGCTCCAAGAATGGTCAAAGAAATGGCTGCTGAGATTCAATGTCACGATGTGTAAGAGGATGCACTTGGGGCGTACCAACGGTAAGGAGGCGTATCATATGTCCAAACTGGGCAGTCCCATTTACACCGAACTCCAATCGCTCATATATCCACCCAACCTATGTTTGAAGCCATCCAGCGTATTCGAGTTAATGGTGATATTTGGTAACTTGTCCACTCATCCACTACTCTATTTCCAAGCCAATGTTTACCTATCTTGCGCCTAAATCTAAATTTGTCTAATTTAAAACCATTGTTACGAGTTCGCGTCTGGTTGGATAGTTTGAGTACTTTGTTATATCACATTTTACTTTTACTTTTATCCTCTTCGCCACTGATCGGCTTGTTAGCCGCTTGGGCGATCGGTCACGTCTCTTTTCCTTTATATTCTTCACCAAAAGGTCGGCTCGCTAGCCGCCCGGGCGATCGGTCACGTCTCTGTCACGCACTGTTGGCAAATACTGGGCATGCACCGGCTCCTGAATGTACCTGAACCCGCTCCAGTGTTGGTCAAGTCTTCTCTTGAAAGAGCTCACACTCGGTGCCGTCACAACACTCTCTGGTAGATTGTTCCAAGAGTTTACAACCCTCACTCCGAAAAAGTTTGCCCTCACGGTTTTCTGGACTTGCGGCTTCTTCAATCTTGAGCTGTGACCCCTTGTGGGGCGAGCGTCCGCCAGCTCCAAGTAAGGACACTCAACTGAGTAGTGCCCCCTGAGATGCTTATAAACCTCAACTAGGTCCCCCCTTGCCCGTCTGTAGTATAAGCTAGGCAAGTTCAGGCGCTCCAATCTCTCAGGGTAGCTGAGATGCCGAAGTGCAGGCACCAGTTTGGTGGCCCTCCTTTGAACATTTTCAACCAACTGACAGTCCCTAGCATATCTCGGGGACCAGATGGGGTGACAGTACTCCAGATGGGGAAGCACTTCACTCCTGAAGATCGTCACGAGGGACGGACCGTCTAGATATCTGAACGACCTTCTTATAAGACCCAATAATTTATTTGCCTGATTTACCTTCTTCTCACAATGGCCCGAGAACTTCAGCTCATTGTCAACATACACACCTAGGTCCTTCTCACACACAGTCTCAACTAGTACATTTTCTTCATCCCGTTGGGACATATGGTACGCCTCCTTACCGTTGGTACGCCCCAGGTGCATCCTCTTACACTTCGTGACATTGAATCTCAGCAGCCATTCCTTCGACCATTCCTGGAGCCCACAGAGGTCCTTCTGCAGCTCTTCACAGTCCGCTTGGTTCTTAATTTCCCGAAATAACTTGGCGTCATCGGCAAACATTTGTATGGAGGAGTGTACAACGTCAGGCATATCATTTATGAAACAAACAAACAACAGCGGGCCCAATACACTACCCTGCGGTACCCCACTTGTTACAGGTACAGATGACGATTTCGTGCCATTAATCACCACACATTGCTTGCGGTCATGTAGAAAGTCTTCTATCCACGCTAGGACATTTCCCCGAATTCCGTACCCTTCCAGTTTGATTTTCAGCCTTTCGTGGGGTACACTGTCGAAAGCCTTGGCAAAATCTAGGTAAATATTGTCGATATTACCACCCCGTTCTAGAATATGGGTCCAAATATCCAATACCTTGAGCAATTGTGTCAAGCAAGAGCGCCCCGGCATAAAACCGTGTTGGCAATCTTTTACAAGGTTGTTTCGTAGTAGATGTTCCATCGCTGCATCTCTGATAATACTCTCAAGTACTTTACATATTATGCTGGTCAGGCTCACCGGTCTATAGTTGTTCGTGGAGTGCCTATCGCCCTTCTTGAAGATAGGACTCACATAAGCCACTTTCCATTCACTGGGGACCATTTGTTCATCCAGGCATTTACAAAACAGAATCTTCAGGGGCTCTGCAAGCTCGTTGCACAGCTCCCTTAGCACTCTAGGATGCACCATGTCAGGTCCAGGACTCTTATGGACCTTTAGCCTGGACAGTTTATTTCTAATACCCTCTTCTGTGAACACAATGTGGGTCAGTGCTGTGTCGAACCGTCTGTCCTCAAACGCAGGAAGGTTAGTTGCATCCTCTCTTGTGAACACTGAGGAAAAGAAGCTGTTCAATGCCTCAGCTTTATCCTGGTCAGAATCTGCGTAACTACCATCTTCAAGCCTCAGGTCTGATACTCCTACTCGCGTTTTCAATTTCGACTTTGCATAGCGGTAAAACGCCTTTGGGTTTGACTTGACCTCGCGTGCAACCAGCCTCTGGAACTCCTTTTCAGCCCTCCTACACTCTATCTTTGCTTGGTTTCTGGCTCTTGCATACATCCTCCTGTCTTGCTCATCATTTGACCCAACCCACGTCTTGAATTTCTGGGTTTTCTTCTTAATTTTGTCGACCGCCGCATGGTTCATGTGTAGGGATCCCCTCGTATTCCTAGAAGCACTGGGTTTGGTCTTGGGTATATATTTATCGATCAAATGGGTCATTTTGTTTAGCCCTGACTTCCATTTATACACCTCGATCATATCGCCCCTCACTCTACGTCTCTCGAGGGAGTGCAGATTAAGATGCTTTAACCAAGGTTACTAATGCCCGGGATTAGTCGTGTTATTCTCCTCTAAATTCTTTCTAGGGATTCTATATCCATTCTGTATAGTACGGTGACCAGAACTGAGCTGCGTAATCCAAGTGAGGTCTCACAAGCGCAAGTTAAGTTTCAGGATGACCTCGCTAGTCTTGTAACTAACACTCCTTTGTATGAACCCAGGTACTTTGTTAGCCTTGTTTCGAGCAAATACACATTGTTGTCTTGGTTTAAGATTTCTACTTATCATTACTCCTAAATCTCTCTCGCAGTCGGATTTCTCTATAACATCGTTGTTCATCTGGTACCTGGTTTATCTGTTTACATCTCCTAGACTAAGTACTTTACATTTGTCCACATTAAACTTCACCTGCCACGTTGTTAGTGTTACACGACGCCCAAGGGGGGGGGGGGGATATTGACGATTTTCCAGGGTCATCCAGTAGTGCTAGGCCTCACAACCTCCTCTAGTATGATAGACTATCATTCTACAGCCTCCAGCAGAATAGATCACCACTTTACAATTTCTTCACAACCAACACCAGGATAGAGCACCACTCTACAACCATATCATAACCTTCAGCAAGATACACAACCACTCTACAACCACATCATAACCTTCAGCAAGATAGACTACCGCTCATCTCCTTCACAACCCAGGATAACTTATCTTAGGGCGCTTTGACCAGTGATTGATACATCCCAAAAATTCTATTTCAGTGGAAAGTTTGGGATATTTCTGTCTTGACTTCATGTTTTCTTGCTACTTTCTTTGTTGTTGTTGCTGTATTCTAGGTCTTGTTGGAGATGTCTTTGAAAGGGTCTAGTGACTTAGTCTATGATCACTTTCAGAGGGGTGAACTGAATTTGTAGTCCTGATAAAAACACGTGCCGGAAATTATGGATAACAAGACACGAATGTAGACGTAAGGAAACAAACGGTTATGTGGGGTATTCCATTTCCTGTTTAAAGAGGTTTCGTTACGCTACTGATTTTGACACGTTGAGGGTGACTCACAAACGTTTAGTTTTCCTACTACAATATCTCGAAATCTAGGGTTTCAAGACAAGAATGATACGTTCTCCACGAGAGTTTGGCAATCTACTTTGAAATATAGACCTTAACACAACTTATTGTCTTTTTGGAAGATTTTTCTGGGGTGTTGATTTAATCAACCAATCAACCGAGTGCCGTCCTCATATACAGTATGAGAGTTGGCGACCATAGTCATGCACTCTAAGTTGATTTAATGCCTAGTGTTAAATGTTGATGCCATCTCTCTCACCTCCACACTAGCCACACTCACTGGGTGTCCGTGTTGTAAATTCACTTTGTTCACTTTTACTTTTATCCTCTTCTCCACTGATCGGCTCGTTAGCCGCTTGGGCGATCGGTTATGTTTCTCTGTTACGCACTGTTGGCAAGTACTGGTCATGCACTGGCTCCTGAATGTATCTGAACCTTCTCCAGTGCTGGTTAAGTCTGGTCTTGAAACAGCTCACAATCGGTGCGGTCAGAACTCTCTGGCAGATTGTTCCACGAGTTATCATTGAAGTCATCCCTCCCTGAAACTTGACAGTGAACAACAATTAGCATTATTACCTATAACCTGTTGTACCCTTAACACTAACACAACCAAATGAAAAAAACAAAAAAACACAGCGAGACGAACACCCAATACAACGATTCAGTGTTAACTTTTGCCGTCCAAGGTTATCCTCGACCCGGAAACGTAGTCGTCACAGATCGAAGTGAATACCACACAGGACTAGTTCATGAACATAATTCTTGATATTGAAGCTTAATGTTTAGAAAGAGATGATAACCATAACAAAGAAATGAAAGTCTAATAATAATAATATGAAATTTTGTTTAATAATGATAACAAAAATAACAATAATAATAATAATAAAAGAATAAATATAATTACAACATGTTGATAATGTGATAATTTAATACTGGTCTCAATAATGATAACTTAAAAATATAAATCAAATTGATAATGACTGACACAGAACACAAGTACAATACACTACACGACCTAACAAAATTGTCATGTTAAGACTATCGAAATTCCCCGCGACATCCAGACAGACAAAAATAAGTTTCCGGTATACGTACCTTGGTAACACGTTCACAGAGGATACGTTCTCGCTCCCATCATAATACCATTTGGCCTTCCCTTCAAATACCCGGTACAACAAGTGGATTATACACGCACTCTGGATTTATCCAATCCCAAAATATAGAGAGTTTACAATACAAATTTCTTAATCAAGTAAATTCCCGGGGTGAAACTTCAAGTGTGTTGGCTCACTAGATGTTGGGAACGTTTGTGAGCCGTGGGTACGTTTTCATCAGAGCACTTTCCTGTTTGGTGTGTATATGAGGAGAGATGTGTCTTATACCTCTCTCTGTATAAGCTCTGTAATATTTCGGAATTTAGTCTTTCAGCCTTGGGCGTCCGCGTGATCAGATGTGTTAATTATATGTAAACAAAACCTCATAGGGAACAGTCTCTCGTATCCAAATGTACTTTACGTATCACATCAAGCACAATGAAACCTCCATATAACAGACTTCTCTCTCCATATAATCAGTTAAAATGGGGATTCACATCTAATGAACCCTCGATATAACGGACTTATCTCTCCCTATAGTCCGTTATATAGAGGTATGACATCAAGAATCTGTTTACCTTACGTTTATACCATTACGTATGAAAACGAGATGTATTATATAGTACAGTATAGTATATACAGTATACTGTATATATTCCCACCAGAGAATATAATCTAATGACATTTTCACACCACGTGTCTACTATCCTAAGGATTTAGTCCTTAGCACTTTAATGGAGGATTTTGTCCGAGGGAAGTTGTGTCTGAGTGGGGTTTTGTCCGGCGGGTTTTTTCCAACAGGGGTTTTGTCCGGTACCTGTGTTACTGAAGGGGTTTGGAGCCTATCTTTTGATCGGATGTCTGCATATTTGTCAGACCCCATAAGTTAATCCTAACTTCCCACAGATGTGTTCAGCTCTCTCTCTTCTCCACAACCAGCATAACATTAACTTCAGAAAGTGTGTTTACTATTTTTTGTGAGACAATATGACACAACGGGCGAAGGATTTTGACAACACTGCCGAAACAACAGGAGTCGCGGTGTTCATTTTAAAATTCACTTGACTCCTCCGTAAACATACGCATAAAAAATACGAGGTATCTGGTGTAAAGCGAAAGTTACGAATTCGTATTCAGGGACAAGTTGTTGGAGCTTCCAATAACTTGATGACATAAAACAATTGACTCTTCAGGCTTCTACGCCCTTAACTCACGAGACATAAAGGCAAGCATGAACTTAGCATGCTTCCCTGTTGGGCACTGTAAACGCTACTGCGCTTCACCTTACACAAGGCTGTAGGGGAAAAAAAAACCGACCACCCCCCCACCGGGTAGAAGCCAGATATAAATATCTTACCTTCATTATATATATATATATATATATATATATATATATATATATATATATATATATATATATATATATATATATATATATATATATATATAGAGAGAGAGAGAGAGAGAGAGAGAGAGAGAGAGATTGTCGGTCATTTGACACTACCACTCTGTCATGTGGGATTGTACCTATACAGGTAATTATAGGAAGCGGCTACTTTGCCGGGAATTCCCTGCCGTGCAGATTGGAGGTTACTACTCCGGGAAACCAGTCGTGGCGACCTGCTCTGTTGAGCGATCGTATTCTCGGTTAATTAATATGCCGTTTTAACCGTACACTGTAGGTTATGAAAAAAATTATTGAAAGAATACAATTTAAGTTATTGTTATTTTGACCAAAAGTATCTATAATAACTTCAGCACTCCCTCTTTTCCTTCCCTCTTCCGACCTGATAACTCTATAGCCAACTCTCCCCTTGATAAAGCCAATCTCTTTGGTTTTTTGTTCTCCTCTAACTCTACCTTAGACGATTCCAACTAACCCCTCCTACTCCTGCTCCTCCTACTGAACCTATGCACTTTCCTATAATCTCCACTCGTAGGGTGGCTGGTGTGTTATCCAGTTGGATGTGAGTAACGCGCACGGACAGGACGGAATACTCTCTCAAAACCAAAACTTTTCCTCCTTCTTTGAAACATGCCTTGGTTCAGCCCATCCCGAAGAAGGGTGACCATTCTAATCCCTCTAACTATCGCCCCATTGCCCTACCTTCATCCCTCTCTAAGATTTTCGAAACTATCTTTAACTCTCATTTTCTCCGTCACCTTGAACACCTTTCTCTTTTGTCAGATCACCAGTATGGCTTTCGCCAGGCAAGATCTACTGGTGATCTGCTCTCCTACTACACCCATCTTTGGTCATCCTCTCTTAGGGATTATGGGAAACTTTCGTCGTGGCCCTCAACATCTCCAAAGCAATTGACAGGGTAAGGCACAAGTGTTTGCTTTCTAAACTTTCCTCTTATGGTTTCTCTCCCCCACTTTGTTCTCTAATTTCTAGCTTCCTTACGAACCGATTCATGGCAGTTATTGTCGAGGGATCTATCTCTCGCTTTTTTTTTTGATACCAATAGTGGTGTTCCACAGGTTTCTGTTCTTTCATCTACTCTCTTCCTTTTTTATCAACGTTTACTTCACACTGCGACAAATTCTATCCATTCTTACGCTGATGATTCTACTCTTCACTCTTCTTCACATTTTCCCCTTCCCCCTAATTCTCAAACTAGATCGGTTTCTAGAGCTGATATCGTTTCATCTATCAATGCGGATTTGTGCAGCAACTCCGAATGGGGAGATAGAAATTTGGTTAAATTCAGTAGTAATAAAACACAGTATTTATCAATTACACTTTCCAAATTAGATGATCTCCCACCAATCACATTTCTGGACGAAATCATTCTGCCAAATTCTAAAATAGATAAGCTAGGCCTCACCATTTCCTCTAATATGTCATAGAAGCCACACTGTTAAGGGTTTATATTCCAGTCCAATGATTGTTGGAACTGCGTTGTTCAGTGTTGGGTTTGTTCTCTGCATCTGAAGCAGGTGTTGCTCATATGTAGTTCGAACCGAGTCATCTGCTATCTGTGAGTATTCCATATATCTATTATCGTTTTTGGTTTATGTTTCCTATGCGTGGTGTTATTTGTGTTTTAAGGGTGCCTTGTGTAATGTTTGTTAATTACTATGTATGTACAACTTACTGCAGTGTGTATGAATTGTGCAAATATAATAGCCTGTTGACAGTTACTACTAAAATAATTAGACACTTCTAAATGGACTGTATTGTTACAGCTTTTTTTATTCATGATCACGTTGGTGTGAACTGCTGCACTCCTAACCTTGTATGTCAGCACGCCAGCTAGGACAATGTCAGCCCTAGCTTCTGTGCTGTTCCTCCCTGGTCCATTATCAAGTATCTGTGCCGGTTAGGAGGATACTTGCTCTCCTGTGAAGTTGTTGAGAAGACGCCAATTTACCACCTGTGCCGTGTGTATATACAAGACCCCACGCTTGACATCCAGTGTCTACACTGCCGACATTTTCTGACCGGCAGTCAGGCACTTCCATACCACATAATTATGTTTATGTTGCTCTGCAGTGTCTTCATGCCGATTATCAGTGTAAATACTTGTAATAAACATCTTATGTTACAAATATCCATAATCCTTATCAATATCCTTGGTGAAAGCGTTAGTGCTCTACCTGACAGTAATCTTTAAAAGAACCAGAGGGCGTTAACATCTAAACCCTCGAACCACATATCCACAACATTGCTAAAGCTGCCTCCCGAAAGTTGGGAATGCTGTACAGATGCTGTAGCTACTTCATTCCTGAACAGTTGCTTCAAGTTTATAAGGGACTCATTCGTCCTAACTTGGAGTACTGCTCTCATATCTAGGGTGGCTCTTCTATGCAGCTGTTAGATAACGTGGAATCAAAGGCATATCGTCCTATTAACTCTCCTCCTTTAGTTAATAATCTCTCTTCCCTTTCTCTTCGCCGCAGTGTTGCTTCACTCTCTCTCTTACAGGTACTTTAACGGACAATGTTTGGTGGATTTAGTATCCTGTGTACCGCCAGCAAGACAGTGGGCTCGTAACACTCCTCTTGGCGTTTCTCTGTGGATGTCGGTCACACTAGAATAACCCGTTACAGGACATCCTTCTTTCCTCACACAACCAAACTGTGGAATGCTCTGGTTTCTTCTGTGTTTCGATGATTATACAATCTGTCTCACTTCAAAAAGCTAGTTTTCAGGCATCTTCGTGGTGTAGATTAATTTAGTCTTTATCTCTTCTATTTTTAATTTATTTTTACTCCTATCCCCCAGGCCCCGTTGCGGGTCGATGACCTGTGTCGGGTGGGCTATTCCCCGTAAAAAAGTGAGCATAATTTTTTCTCACGTTATGCGAATTTATGATGTAAATCTTTCGAAATTATTGACATTCGTGGTAACTATAGTAAGTAAATAACGTAAAATACAAAATACATTTTCATGCTGAATGAATTAATCATAGATTACTGAATAACGAAATTAGAAAACCGATTTAGATATATATTATAATACAAATAAGATGATGTTCAGTACTGGTTCAGCATCAACGTTGGACTAATATTCCTCTCCCTCTGTTGCAATTTTGACGTCACCACTGCCTCCCTCCTGTCACATAACACAGGAAGTGATTCACTACCTGCATTATGTTTTAATTGTGCAGCTATTCGGCTGGACTCTTAGTGGCCCAATCCTGGACACTGCATCTGTTCACTGAATATGTCGAATAAATGGATTATTACATTTTGACAATAAATAAGAGTTGTTTCAAACACAAATAATGCTGTCTAAGGGAAGTCCGCGTGCATTTGGCATCTTTACTGAGATGCCAAAGTATAATGATATTGGCAATGTTGCGCTACGTGTGATAAATTGTTCCTACGAGAATGTTTCTTTACACACACACACACACACACACATATCTTCTTTAGAGAGTAAATCCACAGATGAACAAGTGTCGAGCGAAACTTGCTACTGGGAACTGTTGAGTTTTTTCCAGGAAGATGACTGCCGCACTCCTGCGCTTGATCAGGACCACCCACTCGGTGACGCATACACATTCGTTTGCATTTCGCAAAATTTTGAACTGGTTATTTCAAGAAATGCAAGCTGACACATCGAGAAGGTATTCCAAGTTTGTGTATATTTGTGTGTTATAATACACAATGGTGGTGTTATCACTTGACTAGTATCTGAATCCTGGTAGATAGTTAAAACTGCACTGTACTGTACTGACTACAGTATAATCACCACACTAGTTCACTTTGGATCAGTGTGTACAGACAGTGCAGTTATGCAATGTACGCAGACAATGTAGGTCTGTAAAGTAAAGGTCTGCAACTTTTCGGTTAACAAGATTGGTACACAAAATAATTTTTACACGACCTGAACTAAGTATTAACACGAGTTCATTAATATTCTACAATGTATATATTGTACTAGGCGGTGGGCAGTCGGTTAGTCCTCTGTTAGCAAGTACTGACATGTACAGGCTCTTGAGTGTACACGAACATATGCCTGTGTTGGTTTAGTTTATCTTTCAATAACCTTCACTCGGTAGCGTCTCATGTCCCGTATACAGTCAATAGTGCGTAGCAGAACAGACAGAGGTGAGGTGACGGGCAAATTATTATTTTCCGTAAATGGAAGTTCGCATGTATAATCTCCGCCCTTCTCGGTGCCATCGTAGTTTAACAGTTTAATTAAGACATTCAGATGGCTTCTCTCATCTTCAGTCAGGGGAAAAACTCCCTCCCCTACTTTCTCCTCCTATAACCACCACTACATTACATCTAGCGCCTGTATGTAATCCAGTAATTTAATGGAGTATAGTGGAGCACGATGTCAGGTCTGTGTATCTGGCTCAGCATCATCTTAGGACCAGGGGGGGGGGGGGTACTAAGTGAAGCCTTAAGGCCACTGAGTACTCCCCCCCACCCCCTGGTTCTTAAGGCTTATGGTGTTCATTATTAGCGTCTCGCTCAACGAGAACCTTCTAACATCCGACACACGCTAAAAATTAAACCCAGGTCGGAGTGATGAGAGGTAAACACTCTATAAAGAAAGTTTCATGCAAACTATATTGCTTACGGATGCGAATTCGTATTCCGGGACAAGTTGTTGGAGCTTCCAATAACCTGCTGATATAAAAACCATTGACTCTTCAGGCTTCTATGCCCTTGACTATTCAGGCTTCTACGCCCTTAACTCATGAGACATAAAGGCAAGCATGAACTTAGCATGCTTCCCTGTTGGGCACTGTAAACGCTTCTGCGCTTCACCTTACACAAGGCTGTAGGGGGTGCCCAATAAAAAAAAAATTGCTTACGGAGTGAAAAACGTTGCGTCATAGTTTGTTTCGCTGCCAGACGCATGACTCATCAGATTACGATATGTGACGTCATTATGTACGACGCCACTTCACTTGTACTTTTATCTAACAAGCAGCTCTTGTAAACTATATTATTACATTATGTAGCCATCTGTACTGTGAGAACATATAGTATACTATACACCTTTACTGTAGAAGCCGGCCATAATAGAACAAATATGGCGTAATTATCTGCCCCACACACGACACTCATTCAATCACTTGTCATCCACATAACGTAACTGTATACGTTCTTAATATCCGGAATTTTTAAGTGGTATCCTTGTACCACGTGCTGCTGTATCCTTGTCACGTGCTGCTGTATCCTTGTCACGTGCTGCTGTATCCTTGTCACGTGCTGCTGTATCCTTGTCACGTGCTGCTGTATCCTTGTCACGTGCTGGTGCTTGTTATGTGCTGCTCTATCCTTGAAAGGAAATAAACTCGTCCAAGGAAGTCACCAGAACATACATACATACATACATACATACATACATATGGAGCTCAACATGCATATAGACAACACAGGTAAACAACGTGGACATAGACCGTGCAGGTATACAAACAATGGTAAACAGTCAAGAAATTTAACTAAGGATAGTCAATGAAAGCCTTCGGATATTTATTTCCAGTTGGGTCCTTCGCACACACCATCCACAAAAACTGCGAATTCTCCGGTGTTTTGTGTGTAGAAATTCTCACAGAAGAGGAGGATAGGGCAATCAAATACTAATACCTGTTTTCCAAAGATTTCCTTAGTGTGTGTGAAGGGGGCCGGGGGGTCACAAATCCTCTCACTTTTTTCCTCACTTTGCCTAGCTACCTGATAATCTTTTTTTGTTAATATTCTTCCTTTCAAAACGTGGCGAATCAAGTCCTCTGTCCTCCTCCATTCCGACATTATCTGCATCCGTCCGTAAGAACACTGTTATACCTTGTTTGACACAGCATACATGGGTCAAGGTCGCGGATCACGTCAGCAAGAGTAGAAGATGTGACCCGGAAACCGTAAATAGTTGTAGAAGGCAAAATGACCCAAAATAACAACTTTATGATGTATCTACGGGCTGTGTGACTGTAGGTGAGTAACTCGTGTACATACAATGAAGTGATGTAAGTGTATGTTAATTAATAAGTATTATATATATATATACGGTTATATTATTACTGCCGAGACTAAACTACCCGAAAGTATCGATTTTTCAACGTGCTCAAAAAATGAAATCCTAATTAAACTGATTTTTTTCTGTAACTTTTTATCTGACTTTTTTCATATGTTCATTTTTCATAATAATACATTGTTAAAACTACTTTACACCCAAGATGATAACTGTACAAGAGTACAGTAGTATGTTTGGGCCATTGATCAAAGTATTATAAATAACAACATAATAATCATATATCTGAAATATCACAGTTTATTTTATATCATATACCACCTAACCTAAACTAACCTAATTCAGCCTAACCTAAATATCTGGTAGACCGCACGTAGTAGTGTAGTTTGTGTGCCCATACAAAGTGACAATAGACAACTAAAGAGAATTGACGACTGGCCACATACAGTACGCTACAGTAGCACCTACTGTAAGTATCTCTACAAGGCTGAGGACTTAGGGTTAGGACAGGAATGAGGGAATAGAATAAAGCACGGATGAAGAATAAAAAAAGGTATGGAACAAAAAGGAATGTTAAGACAGATTAAAAAAATAAAATTAAGACGGTGATGAAAAAAAGAGATTGAGATAGAAATGAGAAGAGGCACAAGTCACAAATGCGTATTTGGGGAGCGAGACGCATCCTGAGCCTTCTAGCAGCACACCACAATACTGTACTGGATAAACATTTGCTGGCAACTGGGCTGAGGTTGCCGAAAAGTATCCATCCTACAATACTTTCTTTTATAATGTGATAAAACAAGTAGTTCCAATATGAAAATTATCCAAATTAGTTTCGTATTCTATGTAGATAAGGCATATAATCAATCCGCTTATATAAACTATGTATTACCTACTTATTAGTGTATATAATTCACCAACCAACAATAAGTTGCCAGTTTGTCAGTTTTCTAATATTTACTCATTTTTATTGCTTTTGATCAAAGTTCCGAAATAATACGAAGAAAAGAAAGAAATATGCTGTACAAAAAACATCATGCAGAAGCGTGCAAGTGGGGAACGTTAACAGCACGTGAGATCAGTACGTTTATGTTTTGCGCCACATTGAGAAATAAACGTTTCTCCAGTATGATGTAAACCAATCGAGTGGTTGTCCTTTATAAAACAAGCTGCGGCGACTGATACTCAGTCCACATCCAACCAGCAGTTGATGCAGGTGTGTTTTCCTGTGTGAGAGTGAATCAGTGATAAGACTTGCTTCATATACAAGTGAGTATTATTTATTACATCGACAACGACAGACATCGTTACTTCCCAAATAATGTGATAAATGAACCGTAAGATTTAAGTTGGAAAATTAAAAGCTGTGTGTGAACAAAATTTTAGTATGTTATAATTTGGGTCTGTCTCACTAGTGTGTGACCGTCTACCTACAGTAACTAACACCAACAGTGAGTAGTACCCAAATAAGTCTTCAAGCAATACTTAAATACTGTTTTTATTATTCTATAGATATAAGAACGACGTGAGCTCCCCCCCCACCCCCATCACACCATCGGTAAGGGGCACCTGACCAAGTCATTCTACTTGGTAAATACAACTTTACTACTGGCCACCAACATGGTCGCTCCGTACTTCGAGGGTAACCTGACGCGGTCCTTGGTTCGTATCCCCAACAGTAGGGCGAATAGAAGTCTTGAATCTGTCATCACTGACTTGTCTCGAGTGTCCTCTCTGGCGGCCATGGTGCCTATACCCCGCACACTACCTGCTGCTCTCCACCAGCGCCAACCTCCACAAGTTGAGTTCATTATTCCTGAAGGTAAAGCAGCTCCATCAACTGCGTCATCATCCACAATTGCGGCCAACGCTTCGCCCCCATCAGCGAGGCCCAACATTGAAAGTACTCCCGTTGCACCATCAGTAATGAGGACTGCGTATACAAATATCAACATCCCAACTACCAGTAATAAACGTCCTGTACCTCAGACATCCCCAGGAGCCACGTCAGGTACTGGTGGCTCTCCGCCCACCAAAAGGGCTCGAGCTGTGCAAGAAACCCAGATGAACTCTTCTCAAGCTTCAGGATTCAGCGGACCACTGGTAGTGATGCCAGTTTACAATATTCCCTTGCAACAAGGTGTCGCGGTGACCTATTGTTCGCCCCAGGACTTACTGCAAGAGAGGAACCAACTACGAAATCAAAATTTGGCTCTGAAACAGCGCCTTTCTCTATTTCAACAGCTTTTCCGCAACAAGGAAAGGCTCACCTCTGTCGTCAGGACTCTTGGCATTCAGGTTCAGTGAGAATTTCTCGTAATCGATCATGTGCGGTACATGTTCGTGTTACTGAGAAATAAGTAGCTAGATCTTATCTCCCAGATCACTATAATCCATATGGACCACACTCCACCCTGGTCCTCCCATAATTCTTCCCCATAAGTGCCGTTATAACCAGGTGCCTCAAAACTTCCTTTTTACCTTATTTATAGCTTCCAGTAATTAGATCATCATATTACACACAATTGTCTTGAAAGAAAGGAAGCATAGTAGCATAGAGAAGTATTGTGCTATAGTTCATGCTGTGGAGGGTTTGTTTCCTTCCAACATGTAATGATAAAGTTAATATTGATTTAAATTTGTATTTAATGCAATCCAGCTATTATACTGGTTAGACTTTGTATTTGTTCCAAGTAGTTATTACTCGTTTGTAACAAATACCTTTATAAACTAATTGTATCTGTATAACACGGTAATTAGATACATTTATATTTTTCCCCCCAGGATTATATCCTACAACAATGTAACAGTTTAACGTGTGATTATTAGTACAAGATTATGTCTTTCCTATGAATAAATGTCTCTGAGAAACTAAGTGTTATTCATCTTTAAGACATCTTAAGTTATACAAATATAAAGATGAATAATTGTAGTTGTTCATAAAGACTTGTGCAGCTTTTTCTTTCAGGGAATAAGAATATCAATATTATTTATACAAAGAAATATACACTATTTTGTGCAGACTATCAATAAAAGCAAAAGAAAATATTTTGTGTTTAACTTCCCACATGAGTGACTATACTGTATCCTTAATGGGCTAAATTACTACACACACACACAGTCGCCTACTGTGAGTGGCAGAGACAACATGTAGCTCTTGGTGACTGTGTGTAATTTGCTTCTGAAAATGTGTTAAATACACGAAAGCGCTTAACAAATTTGTGATTTTCTTTTTCCACCACGTGGTTTATGATTGTTTTAATATATATATTTTTTTTAACTTGTGACTGGCCATAGAGGCATGGACGATCGTGTACAGTCGTTGATCATCACAATATTGTACACAGGTGAAGAATTTCATATAAAAACCTAACCTAACCTTAACTAACCAACTGAGGTATTATTTTTCTATCTTTTGATGGATGGTAAACGGCATCTCAAATGAAAGAATAAATTTTAACACACGATTTAATTAGCATCAAGTAGTAGCAATAAAAGGAAAAGATTATCCTTATTTGGCGATGTCAGTTTTTTAATGCTTATTCCTACCCTATGTAGAGTAAAAATAAAACACCGGACGCTGACGTCACTTCAGTATTGAGCGGTGAGCACTCGCACGTCACAACCCCCTGTTGTGCTCACAGTCTTTTCCAGAATCATTTAGGTGTAGGCTGTATCCGCAACGCCAGGCGGGAGACAGCAGTCCGACTTCTGAACACCAATGATTTTCTCGTACAGCTCAAACCATAAATGATTACCCTTAAAAGCAGTATGCTTTCATGCTTTAATCAGGGTAATCATTTATGGACACTGTATCATATTTTTAATCGCCATATACTTCATATACTTGTACCTTTGAAAACCGTTTGTATTGTTCAATGTTAAGTGTTTTAAAACTTTCAATGTTTATTGTAATTTCTATTAATTTATCGCGCGAGGGCTTAGCAGTTTTTCAGAGTATCACTAAAAACAGTATGTTCACTTTTCCAGATATATGCGATTTTACTTGGATATCAATATCCTCAGCAATCTGATTTGAAATCGGTATAATCATGATGCCTCTTTGTTACAATTCAGGTCAGTAAGTAGTTTCCTGGGACTCAACGAATGTGGGATAACCCATTTTCAAGTCATACGCCATCCGGTTTGTACCTGTTGACACTTCCTTTACACCACGAAAGATGACATCATGTTAAAATTGTGAGATATTGCACCAGGATTTAGTAATTTCGCATGCCTTCTTAATAAAATTATATTCAATGCAATAATTCTTTGATATTATGACAATGTTATTGATAAATGTACTAAACGGTGTGTGGCAAGTTACGGGTATGGGTATTCTGGATAGGCATTACCTGCATTCATGCTTCTCAGCTAGTTAGTCAGTAAATGCCCCCTATCTCCTAAAAGTAAGTTATATAATGGTTAATGTGAGTGATTAGCTTGTTGTAAAGGTTTTGCTTGGATTAGGTTACAGGTTTAATTTTTAAAATTGCTGCAGCTTTGTTGGTTTTTAACTTAATAAACCTAAATATACAATAAAGGTCAGTTTTTAAAGTTGTCATCAGAATATTGGAGTTACAGCTAATCTATTTTCCTTAATGGTGTTAATTGATACTGACGCGGTTAGCGTCATACCCACAATGCACGCACTACAGGTAACTTGAATGGTGTATGGTGTGTTGCGCGTGCGCGCACTTTCTAAGTAGACACTGGCTAGATTTGACACAGGCAGGACAAATTGACGCCATGAGTGAACTATGGTAGGCTGCAGTTTAAGTTTTTAATATTATTCCTCTCCCTAATTTTGTGTCACAGAGATGAAGAAAAAAAAAAGATTCCTGAGCTTGTTTGGTAACATGTCGTAAGGTTAAAGTATCATCTACAATTTCACCACTATTACTCACTTGGTTGTAATCGTCTGAAATCTACATACCTTTGCCTATTGCGACGTTTTTGCTCAGTATTGTTTACTATAGAAAGACGCTTACCTATTCGTGAATTGATCAGAAATAAAATGAAGACGTATATTAAGATAATAAATCCCAATAGTATGAATTTTTTATGAATACTTAATTAATATCACGAAAACAAATGTGAGCTGGAGAGATGAGTCAGAACGAACGAAGGCGTAATGAACTTGTCTCAGGTGACGCAAAATATTCAAGGTCTCGTTCACAGAAAATTCTTGCAAACTGTACCTGTTTGTTCTTAAGTATATAACCATAATTACCAGAGTTAATGTTACAATTTCGCGATTAAAATCTAAATTTGTCTAATTTAAAAGCATTGTTACGAGTTCGCTCCTGGTTGGATAGTTTGAGTACCTTTGTTATGTCCCCTTTGTTTATCCCTGACTTCCATTTATACACCTCTATCATATCGCCCCTCACTCTACGTCTCTCGAGGGAGTGCAAATTAAGATGCTTTAACCTGTCTCTGTACTCAAAGTTCCTAATACCCGGGATTACTCTTGTCATTCTCTCCTGTATTCTTTCTAGGGATTCTATATCCATTCTATAATAAGGTGACCAGAATTGAACTGCGTAATCCAGGTGTGGTCTCACAAGCGCAAGATATATAGTTTCAGGATGACCTCTCTAGTTTTGTAACTAACACTCCTTTGTATGAACCCAAGTACTTTATTAGCCTTGTTTCGAGCAAATACACATTGTTTACTTGGCTTAAGATTCCTAGTTATCATTACTCCTAAATCTTTCTCACTTTCAGATTACCTATAACATTGTTGTTCATCTGATATCTGGTTTCTCTGTTTACACCGTATTCCTAGTCATTACGAAGCACGAGGTATCGGAAGGGAACAGTGCGCATACCCCTGAAATGTTGGAAACAATATCGGGTACCTACCCACACCCGATAGCTGCCTTACGAAGAATAATAATCATCATTATATTTTATGAAAGTTCTTCCAGTACTTTATTCCAGATGTCTACGTCGAATGATATTATTTTTTTTATAAGAACAATTAAAAGAAATGTTAATACGGATAAATCAACTTTCACAACACTGTTATGAACTTAAAACATTATTGGAATGTTGAGTCGTTGACATCACAGCTTCGACTTCGATGACGACTGCTGATGTGCTGTGAGCCTCATCTTCATTTAACACTTACTACTGTTATAATTTAAGGTATGTTTCTTATCTTTATTCATTCATACAATATTTTTGTCGTCGTAGTAATAAAATTTCAACCATCTGAACCACGAAATTCACTTATTTTTTCCGGAATGAGGCAAGCCAAGTGAGCTCACTCTATCTTGAGTTAGCAAGGAAAATATCACAGTTTTTGGCCCAGTAATATAGTTTAGTGTAAACGTTAATATTTATTTTCAACAAGATATAAGCTATGGTTTACGATCTACAATTTCTTGTTTGTGTCAGGCAGAAATATGCCGACATAAGTAAGCAGATTTCATTTTCTTTATTCTTTAACTGAAATATTTACTGTCACTAATAAAATAAAGAATAAGTACAGCTTACTATCAATACAATTAATTTGCTCTAAAATTCTGCAATACTAGGCTACATCACTGTTTTAATGATACACGCAACACTGCACTCTGGTTAAAAAAAATCAATTTAATTTTAATTTTTACAAATGATATTTTCATTCATCTAAGTATTACTACATTCTTTAGCTATATTCTAAACAATATCAGAAAAGCACACAACACAGTAGACAGTAAGGGAGTGACAATTAACCAAACTTGTTTGTCACAAAAAAAGCCCATGGGATGCACAGTTGATCAACTTGACGTAGTCTGGCTCTTAAGAATTTTCTATGCAATTTGAAGTGTGTACAATGCAAGGCAGGGGCACCCACTGCATTGGCATGAGAGATCAGTTTAACTTTGCCATCTATATGGTGGTATTCAATCAGCAACACTTACAGATTTCTATAAAAACATTGGTTAAGTGAAAAAATTGTGGGTCAGTCATATTTAATATTTTGTTAGGTTAAGTTAGGTTATGTTAAGTTAGGTTAAGTTAAAATTCGATTAGATTAAGTTAAAGTGAGGTTGGGTTAAGTTAGGTTGGGTTAAGTTAGGTTAGGTTCAGTTAAGTTATATATTTTTTTTTAAGTTAAAGATAGGTTAGATCCATATTTTGTGCCAGTTATTCACTGGTAATGTGGGGCAATTTTCCAGGGGGTAGTTGTGCAGGGGGCAATTGTGAAGGGGTAAGTTGTCTTAGAAAGAAATGTTATTACAAAATTTCAATTAAGAACAAATAAATAAAATAATACTAATAATATTATGATTTTACAGCATGCAGACCTACAGGTACAGAGAAGACTTTGATGACATCGAAGAAATAAGGATGTTAAGTCAGCTAGATGGTATGAGGAAGCGACGATTTCGTGTAAGACGAGATCCTTTTCAGTATTATAATGAAGAGGAATTTATTCAGCGCTACAGACTATCTAAGGACAGCACCAGGGAGCTGCTTACAAAAATCAGACATCATCTCCCAATGTCACTGAGCCGTAGAGGTAGTCAAATATTTTTTATTTCAATACAGTACAGTATAGTAGTGCTAATCAGATGCTTGAGGAACAGCATGATAAATGTCATGATCATGAAATATGAAGTAGGTTTTTAGTGAGAGGGGGATTAAGTTCAATCTAAAAAACAGCACTGTACAGCATAAATTTTTGCCCTGTGAGTGCTAAATCCTTAAGACATTACGAGGAATAGTATATTATCTTTTCTTTCTCTCTTTCCTTTCAGGCATTCCAATTCCTCCAGGTTTACAGCTACTGGTTGCCATGAGATACATGGCTACAGGAAAATTTCAAATAACTCTGGGAGACTGTTCAGACATGTCTCAACCAAGTGTTAGCAAATGTGTCCGGAATGTTTCTGCTGCTATTGCCACTCTTGCACGAGAATATATTAAATTCCCCTCTCCCGAACGAGAAGAAGAGTTCATGCAGGAATTTGCCTCTATTGCTGGAATGCCAAGTGTGATAGGCTGTGTAGATGGGACTCACATTCCAATCAAGAGCCCTGGAGAGCCAAATCCTGAACTATACAGGTGTAGAAAGAATTTCTTCTCCATTAATGTCATGGCCGTATGTGATGCACACATGAAATTTACAAACCTTGTCGTAAACTGGCCGGGCAGTGCTCATGACTCCCACATATTCACATCGTCAAGACTTTGTGAAAGTCTGCAGGCCGGTGATTATAGAGGCTTTCTCCTTGGTGATAGTGAATATGCGTTGCGTCCATACTTACTCACTCCAATCCATAATCCAACTAATGAAAAGCAGAGGAAATATAACAGATCTCATATTAATACAAGAACTACAATTGAAAGGACATTTGGAGTGTGGAAGAGGAGATTTGCTGTATTGCAGCATGTAAGAGCAAAGCGGTCTACTACCAAAAATATCATAATTGCATGTGCAGTTCTCCATAATATTGCTTTGATTTCTGGATTTCCACTGGACATAGAAGACATGCATTTCGAAGACCCTGACGACCCTGAAAAAATGGTCAAATATGGAAATAATGAAGGTCAAGCAAGGAGGGAGTATATAGTGGAGCATTTTTTTTAGTTTATAAAGTACAGTAAGATTTATTTCATTACTTTGATAATCATTAAGAATTAATACGGCTTTAGTTAGTTAGGTAACTACTACGTTCCAAACATTACTTTAAGTAGTGAACGATTCATGTCATTAAATCTTAATAAAACAGTGGTTTCTCAGACTGTACTTGTTCTATATTATTTCTGTTTTAATGCATAGTCATTCATTCTTAAATTATGTTGCCTTAAATTGTCTAATTTCTACTTCATTGAGGTCTTTAATAATGAAGCTTAACTCAATATGTAAGGTAATTCACCTGTGAGGTAATATGAAGAAAACCAAAGGAAGAAATATAGATTTATTTTCTCAAAATGTGGAAAATTTAAGAAAAAAAAATTCTATACATGACTCTGCATTTCCTGAAAATCACAGCTTATATTATAGATATATAAAAAAAATCGTAGCTGCCATACTTCTGACAGCTTTTGTAACCAATGAAACTCTTTGGCAAAATAAATTATTGTAGATTTATTTCCTTTAAATCAAATTATTTTAATGTGTAAAACATAAGAAAATAAATTTATAATCTAGATGCCATTTTTTCAAGTGTCTTTTCAATCACTAATTACAGTTTCACATTCTTTTTCTTTGAGTGTATGTGCTGATATTGTGGGGTACGTTATGTTTGGTTCACACTCAGGATGGGATGGAGAAAGGAAACTCACAATGTGCTCTCTGTATACATATTGTATTGGATGTACAGTGCAGCTTGGTGCTGGGAAGTGGCAGCGTGGTTACAAGCTTGTGGGTCGCTATGCTCGCCGGCGGGAGCGAGGGCCGCCAGGCAACGGCGGAGGAGGTGGTGTAGCTTGCTGGTTGGTGTAGGTAGAAAAAGGGAGGTCACCGCGAGGTCAGGTCTTAAATAACGGGGGTAGGCGTGGCTTAGTAGTTGACCTCCGTGATGTATGGCGGCGCTGGTTGACCCAGACCATGAGGCATACCACTGGGGAATTCGCGGGGTCGGCTACTCGGCGACGAACAGCGTTTGTAGGGGAGAAATCCACTACAATATTATGGCCTCCTTCACTTTCAGTTCCTCGTGCTCCCTTTTCATTGTATACAATTTATATTTGTGGAACTCTTGTCTTTTCTCATAATGACTGGTGAGGCAGGAACAGAGGGTGAAATTAGAGGTCGAAAAACAAAAGTAGATTGTGCAGAAGACACAGTTGATAGCCCTGCTCTATCGTGTGGACGGGGCTTTATACCTGTTTCATATAGAGTTATATGCTGTATAGCATGGTTCTAGGACAATTGCCCCCATTGCCAGTGAATAACTGGCCCAAAACATGGAAATAACCTAACTTTAACTTAAAATAACCTAACCTTACCTAACATAACCTAGCTTTACTTTAACTTAACCTAACATAACTTTAACTTAACCTAACCTAACTTTAACTTAACCTACCTAACCAAATATTAAATATGACTGATCCACAATTTTTTTTCACTTAACCATAATTTTTTGTTTGTTTTTGTATTTACCGATTTTAGTGTTAAAAAAATGTATTAGTTGTTATTTTTTGGATATAATTATTACTAAAAAAACAAACATGAAAATAAAGCATTAATTCTTAGTGTTCCATGTTTTGCTCAAGTTATTCACTGGCAATGGGGGCAATTGTTCTGATACCATCTATAGCCATTGTATGGGTAAAGATTGGCTTTAAAGATTTCAAACAAGAGAACCTAACAAAGTATGGCAGAGGCACCTTTTTACTGTTCTACCCTCCATACCAGAACCTTCCTTATGAATTCATATTTTTTTCAGATATCATATACAATTTTAACCTAGCACTCTAAGGAGTAAAAATAATTCGATAGCTACACTTTCACATATTAAACTATATGGTTAATTTTACTCAGACACCTGCATCTAATAACATATAGGCATATATAATTTATGAAAGTAGACATAAAAAACATTTATTCTGATATATAACTCAACGAGATCATAAAATTGTATGAAGGAAGGGAAAATGGGGAGATGAGATGGGAGCTTTCCTACTGTCTACTTCAGTAAGAGGTGGGATTCCTCACATGATCCGTCACTTAAATACTGTAATCCTACTCAATTTGGTAACCTAATGGAAAAACACCGTATTTTTAAATACTAAACTTAAGAAGGAAGCATATACTTACTACCTTTTTATGTGTTCGTAGCTCCTCTTGAGCTGCTTGGCTGTGCGAGGGGGTTGGTCTGGGTTGCTGGCGTTGAATGAGGCAGTAATTTCATCCCAGGCCTTTCTTTTCTTATCATTTATTGTGTTACTAGTAGACCCGTCCTCGATGACTGTCCTTTGCTTGATAAGGCGCAAAAGTGCTATGTGCTGGGCAGGGCTGGATTTACCTACTTGTTGGCCCCAGGCCAAACTCATCAGTGGGCCTCCAAATTTATAGTGTGGGGTACGGGTTGTCTGGGTTCGCACTCAGGATGGGATGGAGAAAGGAAACTCACAATGTGCTCTCTGTATACATATTGTATTGGATGTATAATGCAGCATGGTGCTGGGAAGGCAGCATGATTACAAGCGTTGAGTAGAGAGAGCTGGTTGGTGAGGGTGCTCAGAGGACTAGCTTGTGGGTCGCCATGGTCGCTGGCGGGAGCGAGGGCCGCCAGGCAGGAGGAGGAGGAGGAGGTGTTGCTTGCTGGTTGGTGTAGGTCGAAAAAGAGGTAGGTCACCATGAGGCCAGGTCTTATATAGCGGAGGTAGGCGTGGCTTAATAGTTGACCTCCGTGATGTATGGCGGCGCTGGTTGACCTAGACCACAAGGCATACACTGGGGAATTCGCGGGGTCGGCTACTCCGCGACAAGCGTTTGTAGGGGAGGAATCCACAACAATACTCCCCCTTACCTCCAGGTGGTGTAGGAGACTTGTTGTCTGCAGGGTTGCATGGCACATGTGAGGCAGAACGGGCGGTGCATGCCACATGTGAGACATAACGGCGAGGGCGTGGATGAGCCGGCCGCTAGAGGGGGCAACTCTGTCTAGATACACGAGATCTGTGGGAGAAAAGAGGGGGAGGAGGGTTGTGCAGGCGATGAATGTTGTGCATCCCTCGCGACAGGTACAGAGTTGTCAGATGTGCCTGCTGGGGTGTGTGGGCCTTTGTCAGGAGCAGGGGCTGCGTCAGGAAGTGTGTATGACAGCAGCAGGGTGCATGACAGCAGCAAGGTCCACGACAGCAGCAGGGTGCAGGACAGTAGCAGGGAGTACCTGAGGGAAAAAAAAAGGGTGTGTGGGGCCGCACTCAGGCGCATGGGCCACGTTGGGAGCAGGGGCTGCCAGGCAGGAGCGGAGGAGGGTCCGTGTCAGGAGGAGGGTCGATGATAGGAGTAGAAGACTGGCTTATCCACGCAGAGGCAGCTCTCATCGGCTCTACAGCTACTGTCTCTACACCGCAGGTTAGACACCCTAGAGCAGCACTGCTTCTCTAAGCAGACACCAGCTCCTCTTCCTGCCCGAAGCACCACGTCCTACCGACCCCAGTACACCCGTCCTGTCTCAGACGCCGCCCCCGGCCCAGCAGTACCCCCTGCCACTGTCCTAGACCCTCCTCCTGACGCGGACCATCCTCCGCTCCTGCCTGGCAGCCCCTGCTCCCGACGCGGCCAATGCGCCTGAGTGCGGCCCCACACACCCTTTTTTTTTCTCTCAGGTTCTCCCTGCTACTGTCCTGCACCCTGCTGCTGTCGTGGACCCTGCTGCTGTCATGCACCCTGCTGCTGTCATAGACCCTCTTCCTAACGCAGCCCCTGCTCCTGACCCAGACCCACACACCCCAGCAGGCGCATCTGAGGACTCTATACCTGCCGCGAGGGAAGCACAACATTCATTGCCCCCACACACCCTTTTTCTCCCTCTCTTCTCCCACAGATATTGTGTATCTAGACAGTTGTCTCCTCTAGCGGCCGGCTCATCCACGCCCTCGCCGTTATGGCTCACATGTGGCATGCACCGCCCGTTCTGCCTCACATGTGCCATGCAACCCTGCAGACAACAAATCTCCTACACCGCCTGGAAGGAAGGGGGAGTATTGTAGTGGATTCTTCCCCTACAAACGCTTGTCGCTGAGTAGCCGACCCCGCGAATTCCCCAATGTATGCCTCGTGGTCTAGGTCAACCAGCGTCGCCTGTCATGACGGAGGTCAACTATTAAGCCACGCCTACTTCCGCTATATAAGACCTGACCTCGTGGTGACCTACCTCTCTCTTTCTACCTACAGCCGCAGCAAGCAACACCTCAACCTCCACTCCTGCCTGGCGGTCCTCGCTCCCGCCGGCGAGCATGGCGACCCACAAGCTGGTCCTCCTCTGAGCACCCTCACCAACCAGCTCTCTCTACATCACGCTTGTAACCACGTTGCCACTTCCCAGCACCAAGCTGCATTGTACATCCAATACAACATGTATACAGAGAGCACATTGTGAGTTTCCTTTCTCCATCCCATCCTGAGTGTGAACCAAATATCACGTACCCCACGAATGGTGACCCCGGAGTGACCACTCACACAGGATGGAGGAGGAATCAAACATCTCGTACCCCACACCATCTTATACAGTGCACTATATCACTATACGACTACAAAACGTGAGGGAAATCAACATTACCATTGATACCTAGAAACACAGACCAGGATATACGGCAAGCATCTAGATTAATGTACCAAGATTAAACCATGACTAAATAAAACTTTCCCGAAACTTGGGGGAATTTTTGGCGCAATAAGCTTCCTATGAGCCTCCGTTTTCTATGTAGACATCAACATCGTTCTCACATACTTTTCTCAGATACTCTCGCATACTCCGAGTCCATACGTTTTGAGACACTAATGACTGGAATATACTTCTATTGACCACTAGAAAGTTACCAGAATACTCAGAGGTTGAAAACTAACATTCCAGCACTTGTAACTTTAGCATGTCAACTAAATGGAAATAAATAAGATTGACCCCACCACCCTCATACTAACCCAAAGAAAACCATACTAACCCACAAACAACCACACTTACCCACAAACAACCATACGGATCCACAAACAACCACACTTACCCACAAACAACCACACTTACACACAAACAACCATACTGACCTATACGCAGCCACACTTACCCACAAACAACCACAGTTGCACACAAACAACCATACTTAGACACAAACAACCAAACTTACACACAAACAACCACACTTACACACAAACAACTATAGTGACCCACTAACAACCATACTGACACACAAACAACTATACTGATTCACTAACAACCATACTGACCCATAAACATCCATACTGACCTATAAACATCCATACTGACCCACAAACAACCATACTTACACACAAACAACCATACTGACCCACAAACAACCATACTGACCCACAAACAACCATATGACACAAACAACCATACTGACCCAAAAAATAACCATGCTGACTCACAAACAACTATATGACCCACAAACAACCACACTGGTCATCCTCTCTCGGGGATTATGGGGAAACTTTCGTCGTGGCCCACAACATTTCCAAAGCATTTGACAAGGTATGGCACAAGTCTTTACTTTCGAAACTTCCCTCTTATGGTTTCTCTCCCCCACTTTGTTCTCTAATTTATAGCTACCTAGCTACCTTGAGAACCTATCCATGGCAGTTGTTGTCGAGGGATCGATCTCGCGCTCTTTCTATACCAATAGTGGTGTCCCACAGGGTTCTGTTCTTTCACCTACTCTCTTCCTTCTTTTTATCAATGATTTACTTCACTCTACGACTAATTATATCCATTATAACGCTGATGATTCTACTCTTCACTCTTCTTCACATTTCCCCTTACCCCTAATTCTCAAACTAGATCTGTTTCTAGAGCTGATATCATTACATGTATCAATGCGGATCTGTGCAACATAACCGAATGGGAAGGTAGAAACTTGATTAAATTCAACTGTAATAAAACTCAGTATTTACCAATAACACTTTCCAAATTAGATGATCTCCCACCAATTACATTTCAGGACGCAATCATTCTGCCAAATTCTAAAATAGATATGCTAGGCCTCACCATTTCCATGTCATGGAAGTCACATATCCACAACATTGTTAAAGGTGCCTCCCGAAAGTTGGGAATGCTGTCTAGATGCCGTAGCTACTTCACTCCTGAGCAGTTGCTTCAAGTATATAAGGAATTCATTCGACCTAACTTGGAGTTCTGCTCTCATATCTGGTGTGGCTCTTCTTCTGCCCAACTGTCAGATAGGGTGGAATCAAAGGCATTTCGTCTTATTAACTCTCTTCCTTTAGTTGACAATCTTTCTTCCCCTTTCTCTTTGCAGGAATGTTGCTTCACTCTCTTTCTTTTACAGGTACTTTAACGGGCAATGTGCGATGGATTTGGCATCCTGTGTGCCGCCAGCAAGGCCGTGGGCTCGTAACACTCGTCTTGCCCGCGGTGCCCACCGTTTCTCTGTGGATGTCGGTCACGCTAAAGCAACCCGTTATAGTACATCCTTCTTTCCTCACACAGCCAAACTGTGGAATGCTCTGCCTTCTTCTGTGCTTCCAAACTCATACTTCCAAAAGATGGTTTTTCGGCATCCTCGTGGTGTAGATTAATATAATCTTTTTCCTTTATATTTTTAATTTCTTTTCTTTATCGCCCCCTGGGCCCCGTTGTGGGTCGATGAACTATGGCCGGGTAGGCTAATTCCCGTAAAAAAAAAAAAAAAAAAAACCTTAAGCTATAACACTGGGCTCTTCCGCCGACACAGTAAATTTTTCCTCAGTTTCCTAGACTAATTTATTTAGGTGGTGATGACGTCATTGTCATCCCCGTTGATCACGTGGATGGCGGCATCAGTCAATCATTATTCTACTCATTTATCTCTCTAATAAAAGAAATGACACCTCTACAGTTCAGCTGATGAGGTAACACTTGTGTTGAACACGCACAGGGCTTATGCGTACACGCAAATCATCAATAAGTTATTTAAACTTCACAGAGTCTGACATAATTATATATCAAATATTCGGAATCACTTACTATACAAAAACATTACAAAATTGCACTTGAAGCATAATTATATCCATAATCATTACACTAATTGTATAATGACGATTAGAATAGTAAGAACTGACGCATTCAAAAGTTAAAAACATTTCATTAGCTTAAGTGAAAGTGGGTCCCATTGGCATGACTGGCCTTTAGAGGGTCAGAACCGTTATTATGTTAAGGAACAAGATTTCACTACGGTTGTCACTAAAACGTTCTATTCTGTTGTGTACTGTGGGATTCAGGTTGTTTGGTTCTCACTCAGGATGGGATGGAGAAAGGAAACTCACAATGTGCTCTCTATATACATGTTGTATTGGATGTACAATGCAGCTTGGTGCTGGGAAGGCAGCGTGGTTACAAGCGTGATGTAGAGAGAGCTGGTTGGTGAGGATGCTCAGAGGAGGACAGCTTGTGGGTCGCCATGCTCGCCGGCGGGAGAGAGGACCACCAGGCAGGCGGAGGAGGTGTTGCTGGCTGGTTGGTGAAGGTAGAAAAGAGGCAGGTCGATACGATACGAAGTCTTTAGTTAAGAGGTGAAAGAAGATTATTAGGAGTTGAAGGAAAAGTGGTGAAACTGAAATACAGTAGGAGTAGAAAGAATTTGGGCTCAACCAGATCGCTTCATCTTTCTTATTGGTGTTTTGTCTTTGTTCTGCTCCCTTGGGTCGTCAGACCTTTGTATTAATATTGGTTTATTTATATAATGCTGCTTATTATTATTATTATTTGTTATTGTTGGAGTTAGTGAGCCCGCCCAGGTCCTTGTGTAACTGGGAGGGTAGTCACATTTTTATTTTATTTTTATTTTTTTATTTTTTTTTTTTTTTGAGGTGTTAGTTAAGTGTTAGTTGTGTTAGTCTAAAGGTACACTGTATGGAGAGGCCTGCCAGGTTCTTAGTGGAGCTGGTTGGTCACTCTCATCTTTATTCCTCTAGTAATGTTTTATGTAGAAATGTGTATGTTGAGGCAGGAGGTGGTTCAATTACTTCTTCCTGGCTGATATAGCTGGGAGGGTAATCACATTATTATTATTAATATTATTAATATTTTTTTTTTTTTTTTTTTTTGAGTTAGTGAGCCCGCCCAGGTCCTTGTGTAGCTGGGAGGGTAGTCACATTTTTTTTTTTTTTTTACTAAGATGTTAGTTCAATGTTAAATGTTAAATGTTAAATATTAGTTATGTTAGTCTAAAGGTACACTGTATGGAGAGGCCTGCCAGGTTCTTGTGGAGCTGGTAGGTCACTCTCATCTTTTATTCTCTCTATTAATGTTTTATATGTATATTGGGGCAGGAGATGGTTCAATTACTTTCTTCCTGGCTGATTTAAACCAACTGTGTTCTTGGAATTCTTCGTTGTCTATATTATTTATCCAGTTTTGATATGTTTCTGTGTTAAGTTCAGTCACTTTTTTCCAAATATTTACAGCTTTGTTGTGTATATCTACATTGATTGCTAAGAGGTTTGCTCTCTTGTGTAGCTGTTCATTATTGATGTGGTCTGTATATTTTATGTTATATATAAATCTGAGGGCTATATTTTGTACTGTTTGTAACCTTTTAATGCACGTTTTACTAAGGGTGTTCAATGGGATGGGTGGGTAGTCCATAATTGATTTAACAAGGGCAATATAAATCTTTCTTTTGTTATTAATGCTAAGGTTCTTAAAGCGTTTTATTTTTGATAATCTTATTCTTGCCTGTCGTTCTTTATCTTTTAAGTATGTTATATATCCTCTTTTTGTTAGTTTTAATCCAAGCATCCTACCTTCAGTGTCGTATGGGTATAGTTCCTGGTCGACTATTACTGGACTTGTTTTAATCTTGGCTATTGGTATTATCTTGAATTTGTTCTTATTTGTCCTGATTTTCCATTTTTTCTCAAAATCATTTATGTTTTTTATCGCTCTTACCGTGTAGAGTGCCATAAATTGGGTTGATTTTCCTGGGTATGATACTATTTGAGTAATATCATCAGCAAACATTACATATTCGCTAAAGGGGGTAGGTTGAGGTGTGTCTGAGGTATAAATTGTATATAGTGTTGGAGAAAGGCATCCTCCTTGAGGTACTCCACTCTCAAGATTAAACATAGTTCCCATAAAGTTTCCAATTTGAATTTGTGCTCTCCTATCATCTAAATAGTTACACAATATTCTTAGCAAGTATTCGTTAAGTCCCAGTTTTAATATTTTATATTTTAAGCCTAAATGCCAAACTTTATCAAAAGCCTTAGAAACATCCCACGAGGTCAGGTCTTAAATAGCGGGTGGGGGGTAGGCGTTGCTTAGTAGTTGACCCCCGCTCCGTGATGTAAGGCGGCGCTGGTTGACCTAGACCACGAGGCATACACTGGGGAATTGGTGGGGTCGGCTACTCAGCGACAAACAGCGTTTGTAGGGGAGAAATCCACTACAGTACAATCTGTGGATACAGCAATCGTTATAGCAGTCTTGGTACAGCACGTCTTGCTGTCGTAACCTATTTTGGGGAACATATCTTTCCTTGTATCGATCCGTATCGTGTATTTACACCAGGCTTCACCAATACTGGACTAACGCACGCATGGACGCTGGGACGCTTGCCAGTCATCGACATTTGTTCTAATCTTTATGCAGTTCCAACATTATATTGTACATTTGAGAGGCAATATTATTACGGCTGAAATCTACACCAAGATTTGTTATGTAAATGTTACATTAAAATATAAGTAAAAATAAACTTAATGTTGCTTGACGCTAACTGTATTAAAATAATATACATTAACTCCACATTTGGTCACTTCCGGTTAGCACATCTAGGAATATACCAACACTCACTCATGTTCTTGTGACGGTACCTAACACATTCCCACTGAGTGATGTGTATTGAGTACATTTACGTATTCGAGATCACACTGGAGACAAAACCACACTTAACCCTTTGAGTCCTGGAGGGTTAAATTATCGTCGTCAAGGGGTTAAATCGTCGTCGTCAAAAGGTTAAGACAATGTTGGAAATCTTAAAGAATCTCACAGACAAGGTAGGTAGATACCTTACCTTGCTCACAGAGGGATCAGGATTCTTTCAGGAACTAGTGTACAGAACGTCAGATCCGCAACATGTAGTGTACCCTTCCAACAGCCACCACTAATATGCCACAGTGTACCAGTGGTTTATTCTGAAAAAACTTTCGAAAAAGACATAAGAAATAGGAATATATTTTAGATGGTTAGGAAGAACGATTACGTTAATTACAATACCGGCAATAAATTTTAAGTAGTTTGAAAATAATTGCTAAAGGAACACGTACAGTACAACGCTGAATCAATACACTATATTTTCATAAGATATATATCTCAAACCAATTTAAAACTAACAGTTATTTGACCGGTTATTAACAGTCTTTCTAAACCTTTTATGAACTTGTTTGAGAGAAAATATTTCATTATCACTATTTTTTTATTAATTATTTATCATGTTACCACTAATTATAAGCCGTTCAGGCGTTTGGTCTATTCTTCGTTACAAACTTTATTTTTCCAGTGGTAGTACCCGGACTAGACCTGTGACGTTTGGCAGTGTCACACTTTCACTTTTAGTTTTTTAGTTTAACAAATTTATTGGCAGAGCTTGTAGTACAGTTTGCCTATTCTGAGTAAGTCAGTCAGGTCTTGACACTGAGGGTGGTATCACTTCTCACTGCCACGCAGGACAGGGGTTCATACACAAATAAATACATCATATTCATTAACAGCTATAAATGTATAGAGGTCAGACTCATATGGGTAATGTCACTGTTCACTGCCATGCAGGACAGAGGTTCGTACACAAAGAGATGCATCATATTCATTGACAGTACATATACATATATGTACACACACACATACACATATACATACATATACACATATACATACACATATACATGTACATATATATACACATATACATGTACATATATATACACATGTGCACACATACACACATACATACACATATACACACATACATACATATACGTCGGTCAGATTCATGTGGGTAATGTCACTTTTCACTGCCATACAGGACAGAGGTTCGTACACAAAGAATGCATCATATTCATTGACACTATATATAGGTCAGATTCATGTGGCTAATGCCACTGTTCACTACCACGCAGGACAGAGGTTCGTACACAAAGAAGGAAATACATCATATTCATTAGCAGTATATATAGGTCAGTGGATCACATACATTGGAGTCATATTCTAATTGAAGACTAATCAGTGTGGGCTAGCAAAGTTGGGATAAACAGCAAGAATGTCCTCAAGCACACCTGATTCAGTGAAGTAATTACATAGTTCAAGATACAATAAGTCAGGTGGCCTGAAGTCTTTGACAGTGTCACATTCACTAATATAGTGTTCAAGTGTATGCTTTAGAGGTTTATCACAAAGTTTACATGCTGAGTGTTCCGGTATGGGTACAGCGTTACTAACTTGCCAGATGTGTCTGTATCCTAGCCACGACTCCATCACATTGTCTGGTTCTGTCTTTATGCTGGCCATACCGGTACCTCTTGTCACAAAATTTGTCATATTTACTAAAGCTACAACTGTTCAGTTTGTGTTGTGCTGGCCCAGTTGTTCAGCCTTTGTTTGTTTGACACTATAATCTCTTTTTCTTTATATATTACAATTGCACAGCCTGTTCTACCTGTGTTTGTCTGCACAGAACCATCAGTAAAAGCATAACATTCACTTGATTTAATACTCTCTATGTGTCTGTTAATAGTTTCTAGTGTGACACATCTCATCGGTGTTTAACATTTGCTTACTACCAACAGGAGTGTAATTAATAGGAACTGATATATCCAGCCAAGGAGGAATGGCATTAATAGGTTCGTCTCGGGTGATTGGGACATTCAGTTTCAAGAGATCTGCAACACTTTTATGAAGCCACGCCCCAAAGAGAGTCTTTTGTGGAAGGTTGGCGAGATGGTCGGGATTACTTAGATAGAATATCAACTCAGTTTGAGCTGTAGTTTGAGAACCATTGTTCTTCAAAACTTTGACACAAAACATGGCATTAAGTAGAGCTATCCTCTCAGATAGGGAGGGCAGTCCGAGCTCTTTCCTCATGTTTACAATTCTGGTTGATTTTGGGCAACCTAGAATGATGCGCATGGCTTCATTTTGCACTACTTTCACTGGATAACACCTGTGTCACGCGTGTCTGGACTAATCAGGATTCGAACCCAATACGTAGCAGATAGACATGCTCGTTGCCGCTGTACCACAAACACCTAAAAATTTATTAAAATTACAGATAATTATTGTCGTTAACAGTTAATTTAAATGTCTATGTATAGACTGAAAAATATTTACGAAAAACGAACAACAAAAATTACAGACAGAAGCTTCTCAAGAGTTGATATATGTAGGAAAAAAAAAACTTTCCCAGCAGCTGGGAGGATGCTTTCGCAATCGGCAAGTTACTCGAACGACAAGTTCGTTTTCTATGAGATTAAACAAGTTTCGACACACACTCTTTCAGTAACATAATTTTTCCCATATCGACAGATTTCCTTGTACTGAGAGAAGAACCTATAGTCTTGTTTCATATCGTAATCGAATGAATCATCTGAACATGTAGTAGGTAGTAGGCAGCTACCAAACAGGGAGGTACTACTGCCTGGGAAAATATTAGAAGCATAATGTGTTGTCTAATGGTAGACCCTGCTGCTATATGGCATCGCGAAAATTGTGACCAAGTCCCAGGTTGCTGATCTGACTTTCTGCCTCATTCACACACAATTCCAGGGTCTCAATTGTTTCTCTTACTTTGACAACACAACATACAAATATTGTTTCTCACGATGGATTTTTTTTTCATTTTTACATTTCTTCATGGTTTTTTATTATTATCATTACCATTATTATTAGTGTTATTATTATTATTGTTATCATTATTATTTTATTTTTAATTTTGTATGTTTATTATAAATTTTATTTAACATGAATTATTATTATTATTATTATTATTATTATTATTATTATTATTATTATTATTATTATTATTATTATTATTATTATTATTATTATAGTATTAGTATTATTATATTATTATTATTATTATTATTATTATTATTATTATTATTATTATTATTATTATTATTATTATTACATTTTCACCCCCAGGCCCTGATGTGGGTCATTGACCTGTGCCCGGGTTGGCTAATCCCCATAAAAAAAGGGAACATAATCACTTGATGCGTGATGGCAACACATTTACCTTAATGTGAATAAATTAAGAAAAATTAGGTAAATAGCCCACACACATTAATAAAGTGATTATTAAGCATTAAACTATGTTAAATTGTGAATTTTACACAAAGTCTTATTTATTGAATAGAAAACTTTAAATTAATTCCTAAGATATAAAATAATGTCTTAATTTATTCATTTTTTCATGAAATTTCCAATAGTTTCGAGGACCGCACTAAACCTTCCTGAGGGCCACATGCAGCCCCCAGACCATGGGTTGAGCACCCCTGCTAAAGCAGACGTCATCGGGGCAGAGTTTGCATCTGGACCCCCTCCATATATTTGTAAATTAAATTAAATATGGTTCATTTGGAGGACTCATAAGAAAGCTTTGGTGGGGGGGGGACGAACAACATCATGAATTTTCTCTCATATATATATACTGTATATATATATATATATATGTATATATATATATATATATATATATATATATATATATATATATATATATATATATATATATATATTTCATTAGCCCAATAAAGTACGCGGAGGTAGCGTTCCCCGGTCACAGTCATGGGCTCGTGGACAGTGGGTTCGAATCCTGGAGGGTTGAGGTGTTGATTATATATATATATATATATATATATATATATATATATATATATATATATATATATATATGAGAGAGAGTGAAAGTCGCAACGACTACCTGTACTGTCGCGACGGAGTACACTTGTCTCGTGAGGGGGTAAAGACGTTGTCTGCATCCCTGGAGCGTGAAATTGTCACTCCGAAGGGGGGGTTTCGCCAGTAGAGAGGGGTCGGGGAAAATGGGAGTCAAAAAACAAGGAGGTCCTGGGAAGTAGTGAAACAGAAGTAGATAATGCTGAAAATATAGTTCGTCATAATAACAAACATCAAAGTAATAAATGTAAAACAGATAGAAACGGAAGAAATATATTGAGTGTTTATTATACTAATAGTAGAAGCCTGTGTAACAAAATGGACCAGCTCAGGGCCATTGTTAGTAAAGAGAACATAGATATAATTGCAATAACGGAAACATGGATAAATTCAAACAGCAAGCATTTTTTAGCAGAATTTCATATTCCAGGATATAACCTATTTAAATCTGACAGAGTAGGAAGGAGAGGTGGCGGTGTAGCAGTGTATATCAGGGTGTCATTAAAAAGCTGCAATAAATCAAACATTAAAACAAATAGCGACAATGAAAGTATTTGGGTAGAGATTGGTGAGGGCAGTGAATCCGTAGTCATTGGTGTTATATATAGACCACCTAATTTGAGTAGGAACGATGGTAAATTGCTATGGGAGGAAATAAAGAAGGCATCTGATAGAAACAATTTATGTATTCTAGGCGATTTCAACTTTTCAGGCATAGATTGGAAAAATCAACTTAGCGATAATGAATCTGAAGATTTTCTAGAAGTAGTACAAGATAGTTTTTTATATCAATTCATAAACTCGCCCACTAGAGGAAATAATATCCTCGATTTAGTTCTCAGTAATAATGAAAATCTAGTAAAAGATGTTGGGATTGGAGACGAACTAGGAAACAGTGATCATAAAGCCATATATTTTAACATAATATGGGATGGCAGGAAGAAGGAAAATTCGGCCTTGATCCCGGATTTTAGGAAGGCTAATTACGGTAGCTTAAGGAGAGACCTAAGGGATGACCCTATGGTCAAAAGATTAATCCCCCCACACCTCTGGAAACTGTCAACTTAGGACGGGATAACCCCGAATTTAATTTAGCAGCTACTTATGAACAATTTATTGCGACAATCAATAATGCCCAAAATAAACACATCCCTAAAAGAAAATTCAGATCGATACGGAACCAACCAAAATGGATGAATAATAGACTCTTAGATCTTCTAGGGAAAAAGAAAGGAGTATATAGAAAAGTTAAGAAAGGCGAAAATCACTTACTTGGTTACTATCAGAACCTAACAAGACAGGTAAAAACAGAAATTAGGAAAGCAAAGAGAAATTATGAAATCAAGGTAGCAAACGAATCGAAAAATAACCCCAAAGCTTTTTATCAACTGTATAAATCAAAGGTTAGAGATACAATAGGTCCCCTTAAAACTACGACAGGAGAAATGACTGATGATGAGTTAGAAATGTGTAGTACGTTAAATAGTCATTTTCGCTCCGTATTCACAAATGAAAACCTAGCACAGTTTCCAGAAGTTCATAAGGTATATAACGACAGTATAGAAAATACTGGAAAAAAGGTGCCTGACGAATCAACATTACGTAAGAACTGTTTCACAATTGTTCAAGGACACGATGAAAATCATAAGGAGAAAGGCTTGTGGAAAGAAAATGTGGGTGTCACTCGATGAAACCACTGATGTTGAGCAACGGTGTATTGTGAATCTTATTTTTGGTGTGTTGGGAGATGTAATGTAAATGCATGTTCATATATATTTTTTGAAGCACTTTCACATATATATGTTAAATACATTACGTATATTGCTTAATAAACATTAACATTAGTTTATATTAACTATTTTGTTTCCGTATAACCTGCATTCTTGGCTTTATAAGTGACATTTTTAGTGCATATAAATGCATATTTCCCCTGTTTTAGTGCATATTTGCATGCATATTTCATGGTTTTTTAGTGCATAACTATCCGGGCCCTAGTAATGAATGATTATCAGACCATAGCTTACAGCCCAGAGAATTACAACACATATAACAGTGAGTGGGTACAGACCTCGTGGTACCCCTACATACCAGGTTGACACACCCCAGGAGCCAAGGGACCTGACCTCGTCCGCTAATTACTTGAATTAGCGGGTGACTTGACCTACAACCACACCCGACCAAGACACACCTGGGCATGACCACGCACCTGGCTGTCCAGATCTAGCCAGTTTAGTGTTAATTGGCGGAGGCCAAAACGCCGGCTGTTCCTCCCCCATATAAAGGCCCTGCAGTCCCGTCCACGGCCTGATTCAAGTCATCTTTGTTATTCTGTCAGTCTGGTTACTGTCATCTCTTTCCCTTCCGGGTCGTCATTCTGTTCACTCGCACAAAGTCACGCTCGTCCCCTCCCCAGGTCGGGAGGGAGACTCTCCGACCAGACCCCCGGCGTCACCAACTAGAGTCTCCCATACGAGACAGCCCAGCCAGCACCCACTGGGCCTCCGCCAGGTTTCACGTGAGTCATTGTCAGAACTATCCCGAGGGTGAGTTACCTACTGTGGGAAGTGTATTCATTTCATGTTCGTGTCCGAGAGTCAGTGTCGAGTGAAGTAAATATAATGTGCTAGTAACTCCGATATAATATTGATAGTGATGTGTCCATGTCATTGAGTGAATTAATAAATAGTTGCATCGAAGTGGTGTTTGAGCAGCTGTCCCTCTGATACGTAATATATGTGTGTTGACGTATGAGACAAGATAAGTGTATTGACAGTGTAAATAACTAGCCGGCCACGCTATCAAACTTTCTCTCTTTACATTCCTTCTACTATAAATATTCTACCTATATATGTAATCCTCTTCTGGTGAGTTTTGTCTCACTATATGTACTATAACGGGTTATTCTAGTGGGCCGACATCCACACAGAAACGGTGGAAACCGTGGGCAAGACGAGTGTTACGAGCCCATTCTTTCGGGAGACAGCTTTTGCAATGTTGAAGATGTGTGGCTTCCATGACACATTAGAGAAAATGATGTCACCGAACGAACAATTGTATGAACGAGTGGAAAGCCCACGAGGGTAACACCTTTCCTGTTGCAACAGCAACAGACGGATTTACACGTTTATTTGTAGTAAGATAAGACCGTCTTACAAGAATGTAATACAGGGTGTGTACATTAAGGGTCGAGATTATGTATAACGGTCATGAGTCGTACAGTTTAGCTGTGGTGGTGACTTCCTGGAAGTTACAGTTCATGCTTATCGTGAAACACTTGTGTAGAAATTTAGACCCAGACGCGTAAGAATCCTGACTTGTTATTTTTTATACAAATGACGTTATAGGACGCAAAGGTTGTTGCGTATAACATTACTTCTTTTTAAATGTGTAATATATTAGGAATTTCTTAAGAAATTATTATACATCACACTCAAACACACAGATACAAGATCATATTCAGTGATATTACTTACGTAGGTCACTGACCCATATCGGGGCCTGCGGGGCGAAGACAATTTTGAACCATAAATAAATACAGAAAGGGAAAAAATCAAGAGTGAGAAACGATATATATGTTGTGTTTTAAAGTAAGAGAAACAATTGAGACAATTGTGTGTAAATGAGGCAGAAAGTCAGTCAGATCAGCAACCTGGGACTTGGTCACAATTTTCGTGATGCCATATGACAGCAGGGTCTACCATTAGACAACACATTATGCTTCCAATATCTTCCCAGACGGTAGTGCCTCCCTGTTATATACTGTACTGGCTTTACGGACAAGTATCAATTCGGTTATAAACATTGTAGAATCAGAAGGGAAAGAGGTTCTGCGAGGATTACCACAAGTATCCTTCAGAATAACAGTGTTAAAAAATTGAGATTTTTTTCGGAAAGAAATTTTGTAGTGATGGAAGAAGAATCAAGAACTTTAAAATTTCGAATACTTTAGACACCCCGGAATCATACCCAGGGATCTGACGGTGCATATTCTGTACATGTGTCGAAGCATTCTGATGGATCGTTTATGTACAGGATACTGTTTTTGTGTCCTATTTTATGACCAGTGGTATAAAAGCAGAATATTGTCTATTATGAAAATATGTCTACGTGTAATGCAAAAAAAGGAGGTCATTCGTACTGCCATGGGTGTTGAAGACATGAATCGTATGACAATTTGAGTATTGCATTACCGGGGTGGATTACGTACACATCCAAACCCAGCTGAAATATTAGTAATCAATAAAGACCCGCAGTGGCCACAAGATATTAATCACAGAAGACGTTGAGGACAAAAAAAGAAAAAATATTTACCGGTACCTTATTGTAGAATATTGTGACTTACCCCGTACTTGTGGGTGAATCATTAATATACTATACTAAACGTAAACCTGAGTGTAGTTATAGACAAGCCAAGTCCTGTATGACACCTAGAGCCAGATTATGACCTTAAGAGAGACCTATCATTACACAGCTATAACTACCATTAATTATGCCAGTTTTTGCTTCATTATTGTAACTAGAGATCCATTACATAATATTTAAAAAAAAATATATTCTAACTTTTCGCAAACAGATTATTCTTACGATATTTGTGTGTAAATATCCTGATCATTAACGGTTTTCTCCACTGGACAAGTCTAAGCCCACAAGGTGCTCTCTGTCTCTCAGTCACTTAATATATTTCTTCGTCTCCACCGCACACCAACCACCACCTGGGTGGAGCTATATGTTTTAAGGTGGTCTTTCATATTCTCCTCTGCGTACTGTAAACTTATGGTGGACAAAAATGTTGAAGTGCTTCTTACCTGCAGGGTGAAGGACTTGTTAAACGTATACAGTGGCACCACAACTTTCATCATGAACAAATGGTTATCTCTGTCAATGAAAAAAACAAACAAGATACAGTAATGCAGAAACGTACCTTAATCGTTCCTGAGTATGTCACTGAGGTACTGAACGTAATCACCCTGGCAACGTTTATATTTGGTTGACGGACGACATTTGGGTTATATTACACCACCGGCAGTATAACTACGCGGGAGACAAGAGTTCACAACCAGACATCTATGATCTTTCTGACAATGGACTCTTCTATTAGATCAGATAAATCACAGCTGGTCGCCGTAAACAACCTTGGCCTCAGAAGCGTCCACACGAGGACCCAGCAGCAGATGGTAGTGGTAGAGTCGTGCAAGAGACGTCTCGCGGAGTCAACACCACCAACAGCCTCACAATGTTGAATTGTGCGCCACAAGTTACCAATAATAGTGTCCTAGCAAGATCCAACGCTCAGCTGGTGATGGTGACCCCCCTCCAGAGACGAACACTCATGGTGGCCAACAGACCTATTCAACAGATAGTGCGGGAGATAACTCATCTACAACGAGAAAACAGTGCCCTTAAGAGTAAGGTCTACTTCTTTCAGGAACTGTTCCGCTACAAGAGGAAACTTACGTCCGTCCTCATGACTTTAGGTATTAATGTCCAGTGAAGATGAGCGAACAGCTCCCGGGTGGCTCACTACTCAACACTTGACAGTCTACACTGTAGTATTAACATACTTTTTTCTGGAAGCCAAGTGTATATTATTTTCAATATACTCTCACTTGATCTTTAACTGTGTAGTTTTACTGGGTGGTTTTCACTAAACATTATACTAACAAAACCTTGGTATAGAACTATAGATGGTCAGTGTCCTTATTACGCATCAGTTACTCTTTATCATATGTGTCAAGTTCCTCTAACGTAACAGACATTACCCCAAAGTTGAGCATGATAATGAAATACAACTAACAATATTAAGGTTAGGACTTAATAAACTGACTGAAAATAAAAAAGGTGTTCATTTGATCTTTGACTTGACTGTGGCCAAATTCATCTAAGAGAGGTCACCCTTTTCATGTTCAGCACCCAACCAACTTACCAAGTTTCTTGAGCATAGGTGAAAAGTTTTTGGAGTATTTCACACACACACACACACACACAGAACATGGTAAATATTAATGATTAATTCGAGATTGACTCAAAGGTGAAAAAATCAAATTCACAAAAAAAAATATAAACAAGGTTGAACAGAGGATAAGACCTAACCAAACACTCAGTTCAGAGTCGCGGCCAATATTTACATTCCCATGACATAAGTGATATACCTAATCCTGCCACAGTTTTGTGTTTTGTGGAATGAGAAAATGGATTCATGGATGGCAGTGGCTTTGTGTTGCTAAAAACCACCTTTTAAGAGGCCCTTAGCACATACAGGCTATCACAACTCCCTCTGATCATCACTGTGCTCTTATCTATCAGTTTGAGACAAGTTGCAGCACAGTGCCTTCATCCTCGTCAGGGCCGCCACCTACCAGCGGGCCTCGTCCACTACAACCGCTGAGCATCATTCCTGCTCGACTTCACACAGAAAGCTACATTGTAAAAATCAATAATGATTCAAAGATAATTTGTATGTTCACGCCATCTATCTTCATTTTGTATTGACTATTTGTGTTAAACGATCCTCTCCCCCAGGTCATTATAAGTCAAGTTATTATACAGGGTGGAGCGAAAGTCTAATACAGCTGTATAGTGACTTGCCGCATCACTTTTAACGATACACACCTGTATATTGTTAAATAAATTTACTTATGTAAAAAAAATTTTTATTAAGTCCCATATGTTGTCTTTTTTGCTTTGTTTATATTGTGTTTCAGTTTCCTTGTATTAACAGAGCTGTGCAACTACTGTATATAAGAACATAAGAACATAAGAAAGTGGGATACTGCAGGAGGCCGACTGGCCCATGCAGGGCAGATCCCTTTCACACCCATCCCAGCACTTCCATGTGCCTATCCAACTTCGTCTTGAAGCTCCCTAGCGTCCCCGATCCTACTATAGCACTCGGTAGCCTATTCCACATATCCATTGATTATTTATCAATTAATCGTGTAGTTCATAGAGGATATACACATAGAGACGCCATAATATAATGGAATATTCACATAATCGGGGTTCCCGGCACACTCCCCTGTGTGTTTGTGCATACGGTTCTCCAACGATGCCACATAAGATTTGTTTTAGATTGCCCCGGAGGGGGCTAGTTTATTGGGCACCCCTTTACATCCTGTGCAAGGTGAAGCGCAGAAGCGTTTACAGTGCCCATCTGGGAAGCATGCGGAGTTCATGCTTGCTTTTATGACTCATGCATTCAGGGCGTAAAAGCCTGAAGGGTCATGGATTTTGTCAGCAAGTTACATAAAGTTATAGAATGATGAGTGTGTGGTGGGAAATTTCCCGGTACAATTTATCTGTTTATGGCAAAGCGTGGCAGGTCCTTAGTAATGTCAAGTGCCAAGCCATAGCCATAGGCATTGGCAATAATAAGGGACATACCTTTTAGTGTGATTGTGATGGCGTATACGTCGGTAGTGTCGGCTTAAAGGGGGACGTCGAGAGGTTGGTAGGGGACGTCCTTCATGGCGTAGATACGTAGTCCACTAGTATGTCCGCATGGTGGTCAATTGATGTGGAGAACTGGGGTGGATGGGCCCCAGGTGCCGGCATGCCGGTGGGGGACGGGGAGCCGGGGGTGGAGTCCTCGGGTCCATGAGCGCGCGGTGGGTGGACGGGGACAGCAGGGCACGGGGCAGGCTCGGTGTGGACGCCAGCAGTGGTGCCAGGCGGCGGTGGAGTAGGCTGTGAGCATGAGGGGCACGCAGGGGGGCTACCAGGATGTGTCAAACCAGAAGAGGGGGGTGACTGGGTAGCAGCTGGAGGCAGGGGTAGTCTGTGTAGGTTGGAGATGACGGTACAGAGTGTATCAAAGAGCCTTTCAATACGGTTGGTAAATTCGTATAAGAGGGATATGATCTGTGTCGTGTCACCGGAGGGGGGTTGTTGGGGGGGGGGCACAGGTGGGCCGGGTTAGTCAGAACTGCCTGGCAAAGGGCTTTTGACCTGGGACTGTTCAGTATCTTAACAAAGTAACTGTCCACAATCTGTCCGAAACATTATGAAACCACGGATAATAGATATTGGGACATGCATTTACTTTCGTATAAAGTTTAATATAAGTAATGCAATGTGTATTTATTTCGACGTAATTAATAAGATGTTTGGTGACCAAATGTAGCAGGATCAGTATGCAACAGAGCCACGCATACCAACCCTCCCGGGACATCACGAGTTGTATGTAGCATTCCGAAGCCATTGGACCCATTCTGGCAGATACTTTTTATGAGATACTGTACATATACCGCGATGCTTTTCGCGACACAATAACTTTTCCGAATCATTATGGAAATTTCCAAGGATAAAGCCACCAATCAAAGGACACAAAACGGGAATTTAAACCAACCAATCACAGGACCAAGGATATCGGGAGTTGAAGCAACCAGTCAAAGGACACAAAATATCGAGAATTTAAAGTAGCCAATCACGTACGTTGTTTATGTCTATGCCCACACACACAGGTACGCAAGGTGCCAATTGAGGTAAAAAATAAGAAAGAATAGAATTCGATAAATAAGCTTGTCCCGTGTTTACCTCCATGACTACAAATTTATAAAAAAAAACACAAATAACGAAGTAATAATAATTATGTTACAATTACCTTTAAATTCCATAGCAACTGCGAAAGCGAGAGAGAGAGAGAGAGTGTGTGTGTGTGTGTGTGTGTGTGTGTGTGTATGTCTCAGTTGGTAAAGCGTTCCCCTTGCAAAAAATGAATGCGGATTTCACTATGAACTGGTTCCGTTAATTGTACAAAAGTACTTGTACACTAGTCATTGTGTACCAGTCATTGTACACCAGTCCTCTCGCACACCAGTCCTGGTACACCAGTCCTTGTACACCATTCATCTTGTACATCAGTCCTTGTACACCTGTCCTTGTACACCATTCATCTTGTACATCAGTCCTTTTACACCAGTCCATATACACCAGTCCTTGTACACCAGTCCTTGTACACCATTCATCTTGTACACCATTCATCTTGTACATCAGTCCTTGTACACCAGTCCTTGTACACCAGTCCATATACACCATTACACCAGTCCTTGTACACCATTCATCTTGTACACCATTCATCTTGTACACCATTCATCTTGTACACCATTCATCTTGTACATCAGTCCTTGTACATCAGTCCATATACACCAGTCCTTGTACACCAGTCCACATACACCAGTCCTTGTACACCATTCATCTTGTACATCAGTCCTTGTACACCAGTCCTTGTACACCAGTCCATATACACCATTACACCAGTCCTTGTACACCATTCATCTTGTACACCATTCATCTTGTACATCAGTCCTTGTACACCAGTCCTTGTACACCAGTCCTTGTACACCATTCATCTTGTACATCAGTCCTTGTACACCAGTCCTTGTACACCATTCATCTTGTACACCATTCATCTTGTACACCAGTCCTTGTACATCAGTCCTTGTACACCAGTCCATATACACCAGTCCTTGTACACCAGTCCACATACACCAGTCCTTGTACACCATTCATCTTGTACATCAGTCCTTGTACACCAGTCCTTGTACACCATTCATCTTGTACACCATTCATCTTGTACACCATTCATCTTATTCATCTCACCATTCATCTTGTACACCATTCATCTGTACACATCAGTCCTTGTACACCAGTCCCTGTACACCATTCATCTTGTACACCATTCATCTTGTACACCAGTCCTTGTACACCAGTCCTTGTACACCATTCATCTTGTACACCATTCATCTTGTACATCAGTCCTTGTACATCAGTCCTTGTACACCATTCATCTTGTACATCAGTCCTTGTACACGAGTCCATATACACCAGTCCATTAACACCAGTCCTTGTACACCAGTCCTTGTACACCATTCATATTGTACACCATTCATCTTGTACACCAGTCCTTGTACACTAATCCTTGTACACCAGTCCTTGTACACCATTCATCTTGTACACCATTCATCTTGTACATCAGTCCTTGTACACGAGTCCATATACACCAGTCCATTAACACCAGTCCTTGTACACCAGTCCTTGTACACCATTCATATTGTACACCATTCATCTTGTACACCAGTCCTTGTACACTAATCCTTGTACACCAGTCCTTGTACACCATTCATCTTGTACACCATTCATCTTGTACATCAGTCCTTGTACACCATTCATCTTGTACACCATTCATCTTGTACATCAGTCCTTGTACATCAGTCCTTGTACACCAGTCCATATACACCAGTCCATATACACCAGTCCTTGTACAACAGTCCTTGTACACTAATCCTTGTACACCAGTCCTTGTACACCATTCATCTTGTACACCATTCATCTTGTACATCAGTCCTTGTACACTAATCCTTGTACAACAGTCCTTGTGCACCATTCCTCCTGTACACTAGTCCTTGTACACCAGTCCTTGTACACCAGTCCTTGTACACCATTCATCTTGTACATCAGTCCTTGTACACCATTCATCCTGTACACCAGTCCTTACTTTTACTTTTTCTTTTATCCTCTTCACCACTCATCGGCTCGTTAGCCGTTTGGGCGATCGGTCACGTCTCTGTTACGCACTGTTGGCAAGTACTGGGCATGCACCGGCTCCTGAATGTACCTGAACCTGCTCCAGTGTTGGTCAAGTCTGGTATTGAAAGAGCTCACACTGTGTCGTTACAACACTCTCTGATAAGTTGTTCCACGAGTTCATAACTCTCACTCCGAAAAAGTTTGCCCTTACAGTTTTCTGGACTTGTGGTTTCTTCGACCTTGTGGGGCGAGCGTCTGCCAGCTCCAGGTAAGGACACTCAACTGAGTAGTGCCCTTTGAGATGTTTATACACCTTATTTAGGTCCCCCCTTGCCCGTCTGTAGTATAAACTAGACAATTACAGGCGCTCTAATCTCTCTGGGTAGCTGAGGTGCCGAAGTCCCGGCACCAGTCTGGTGGCCCTCCTTTGGACATTTTTTATCAACTGACAGTCCTTAGCATATCTCGGGGACCAGATGGGGTGACAGTACTCCAGGCGGTGAAGCACCGCACTCTTGAAGATCGTTACGAGGAATAAACAGTCTAGATATCTGAACAACCTTCTTATAAGACCTAATAATATAGTTGCTTGGTTCACCTTCTTCTCACAGTGGCCCGAGAACTTCAGTTCATTGTCAACATACACACCTAGGTCCTTTTCACATTGTCTCAATTAATACAGTTTCTTTGTCGCGTTGAGACGTATGATACGCCTACTTACCGTTGGAACGTCCCAGGCGCATCCTCTTACACATAGTGACATTGAATCTTAGCAGCTATTTCTTCGACCATTCTTGAAGCTCACAGAGAATCTTCTGCAGTTTTTCACAGTCCCATGTTTATGTTTGTATATTTAAACATACGAACGAATGCATCTGTGTTGATTCACGATCGTCAGAAAATCTGATGACTGTAATGAAATTATTGTCAGTTTTGTATTTAAGAAAGTCAGTATTCATTTGAGAGAGACCTATCAACTGCTCACTGCCTGAAATTTAATGGCCGAGCATCAATAGGCGTCCGCCGGTGGAAAAGTTGTTTGGACATACTTCCTAGCCCCAATTGGTCCCTGTTCACTTAGCAGTAAAGTAGGTACCTGTTGTAAATCGAAAGCTGCGAATTCGTATTCAGGGAAAGTTGTTGGAGCTTCCAATAACTTGATGACCAAAACGATTGACTCTTCAGGCTTCTACGCCCTTAACACATGAGACATAAAGGCAAGCATGAACTTAGCATGCTTCCCTGTTGGATGCTGTAAACGCTTCTGCGCTTCACCTTACACAGGATGTAGGGGGCTGCCAAAAAAAAAAAAGGCTTCCGTTGTATTTACGCCTCTTCAGCACAAAGCGTGAGTGCCGATCTACGCACTGTTTGCAGTTTAGTTATTGCAATTCAACCCCAAAAACTAATTAGATTGTAAGTGTTAGCCTTAAGAAATTTATGTGACCCCTGACACTGATTCTCATAGCCCATTGTGTACCACAACTGAGTCAGATGAATATGTGAGTTAAGTCCCAAAGGTGGCACCCATGCATATTTAAACTGGGGCACAAGGCGAGAAGAGCTTCATTTTGATCACTGTTCACCCACCTAACAGTTATGTACCGTTTGCCAGCAAAAGTTCTCCCACAGCCCTGTGTAGCAAGTTTGTGGGAGGACTTTTGCTGGCAACTGTACATAGTGCCTCACGCCACCATATTAAGTGAATTTAACTCAGTTGAAAATATCAGTGATCCTGTTTAACATAGTTGAACGTCTTATGTGTTAAGTGATCCAATAGCGTAATTGACCACCCGCCTTACATATTTAGTGACCTGTTCCCCTGTCAGACGTGTTTTGTTACGTTTTGTATTCGGACTTTATTCATTCTGATCGCCCACCCCCCCAACGAGCACTGTATGTGTTGTTGCCCCTCAGTGCCGGATTTAGACTTGTGGAGGCCCATGGGCAGCCTCTTTGTGAAGGCCCCCCTCATTATAACTACCCAAGAGGGTGGGGTGGCGAGTGAAGCCAGCCTAAATATCTGGGAGTTCCGGGGGGCGCTGTAAGCCCCCCGGGAAAATTTTGAAATTTGAACTCTTCTTTGGAGAATTTTGAAGCCATATGCAGTTATATTGAGGATATTAGAACATTGAGAAATTTTTAATTAACTTTATATTTATTGATAGTGTACAAATTCCCAACACACACACAAAAGTGAGACATGACTGGAGTCATTCATGTGGTTTCAAGTCGACCAGCCCTGATATAGCTACTACCGCACATGTGGAGGCCCCCAGATTGTGTAGGCCCCTGGGCAGCTGCCCACTCCTGAATCCAGCCTTGTTGCCGCTGAGGATCGGTAGTCGCCTGCAGACAAGATGTCCGATGCAGGATGTCTTTAATACAGCGAGATTAATACAGTATCTGAGCATGTGGCACTCCAGGGAGCAAGAGTACGGGCTCACAGATTTGCTCCGAGTACGAGCCCTGCCGTGGATTCAGAGTATAGCCGACCAGCATCTGTTTTGAATACCAACCAATGATATAAGCCTGGTGAACTCCTCCAGGTTGTATGTCCCAGGTCGATTATTGAGACCAGAAATATTACTATCACCAGCATTAGAGTTTGTTATGGATGTGAATCAACCAGCTGTACTCCAGCCGATATGTGCTGGTGGATGTTTTCCTGTTTGTTAATCAAGTAATAGCATGGTGCTATAATACCATCATTCTGTGTTACTGACAAGAATTTAGAGTGACCATCACTATTGTCACTGCTGTGTTGTGTTGTAAATGATAACTGAAGATCTATTTTTGCTGCTTAAAGTACGACCCATTGGTCAGTTCTGTTTTGTCTTAGTGTTACAGTAAAGTAATAAATAATTGAACCTAAGTATTGTTGTTGTGAGTGAAGGTTCAAAGTATCACCATATTCAGACTGGCATTTACTACATAATAATTCAGTGTGTGTATCACCGTTCACTCCTTCTAACAATTGCCATCCCTGAAAATACTCTTAATAAATTAAAGTCACATGCTTAACCTCTCGTGCATATCACGCTACCAATTTAATCAAGAGGTTCATGGTAGATGTTATATTCTTAAGAAAGTCTGGGAGGTGGCACCTCTAAGATTTAAGTTCAGTAATTTCACGAATGACTAAGAATATAACTAAATAAATTTGAGAATTAATGTAAATAGGAGGAAATCAACAAATAAGTAAGAGACACTGAAAGAAATGCAGTAAGTATTTTGAGAAAATGAACTAGAAAATAAGTAAAATAAAATATATAACCTAGGTCCTAGAAGGTTACAAAAATAAAATAAAGATGCAAATCCATACACTGAAAGTTTGCCCTCTTACACCAGTTCTTGTACACCAGTCCTTGTGTACCAGTCCTTTTGCACCAGTCCTATGCATTTTGATAAAAATTCCAATGAATATCTAAAACCAAAAACACAATATAACCTAACCTTTCTATCTTAATTCAGCAGTTTTCAGTCATGTTAGGTTCCGTTGGTTCATTGTAATGTTCGTGGCTGGGCTATATATAACCTTGATGCTATTTATTACAATCAGTTAAACTTCATTTACTGGAAATAGCTCTATTTTAAAACTATATCTGTTGTTATTTTGGACATCTTTAATTTATTTTCTCCTCCTTTTGCGTTCTTATTTTACAAACTCTCCTCTCCCAGTCGAGACAAATACCTGTTGTATCTACGAGTATCTCTCTCCTGGTGCTCAGTGTATCTGAAACTCACATAGACAATATACACAACATTCATCCTGACCCCATATCACTTCATAAAGTTGGGTGTCTCCATCATCCACTGGCACAAGAGGGTTGACGAGCTCTTCTGGCGGGAAGTCTTCATTCACTTTGTCTCCCACGTCACGAGTCGAGGAGAAGGTCGAGAAGTAGTTTTACTGTAGGTTCTCGAGTCCGAGTGATGCTATCTCAACCCAGGTAGTGAGGAGCGAGGTTGATGGATACACAGGTAATAATCCAATAAAATTTCTTTAAATTTATACACCTATGAAGCATAACTAGAGTTAACATAAAATATATATCCCAGATTTATAAATATAACTTTTTATTTTTCTGGCGATAGCAAATATACATCTATCATGACTAATATATCTTAATTATATAAACCTCTAGATATACGAGGGAACACAAGGGTTCTTTAGTGTAGAAATAGTAAACAAAATACCTATCACTCTGTGGTATATATTATTACAGTCAAGCCATTAAACTTACATCACAGAATTCTGTCATGATCAACTCGACATTTCTATGGCAATATCAGAAAGGTATTTTTTCTTTTTCATGAATGTTACTCAAAGCACCATTATTAAACCATTATGAGTTTTGTTAAGTAGAAAACCGTAATGAATACATTTGAAGGTACAAAATATTTATTTCTGTCATGATTAGGAGTCAAACAAGTCACTCACCAAACATAATAAATGCAGATCACAGGTGGTGTGACTTCTCATATCAAAGTGACTTCGAGGTCCACTGCCCTACTTAAATTAGGGTAACCAGGCGGCATATTTGTCTTCCTGCGATCTGCCGTTTTCTACTTCTGAATTATATTAATAAAACCTCTAATGACATCTTCATGAGTTGGCCCTGACCAGACCTTAAACCTAGAGTAAAGAGTAAAAGGAACATCCATAGGTAATTATTTTACTTACATCCTGGTGATTGTGTTGATGGCTAGGATTGGTAACAAGATTTTGGACATATTGTACATAACCAGGTTTTAAGAATGAAAATCCATACACCCTGGTAATACTTGCCAGTGTATCTGATATGACTAACTCATTATTAACCCATAATAACAGAGGCTTTCACTGTTAGAGGACAACTATTTTTTTTCTTTTTATATTAAATACATATTGTTTTTTTTGGAAGTTAAATTCAGAATACAGTAGTTTGCCATACATATTTTATTTGTACTGAAAGACTTCCGAGTTGTCATACGGTCATAATACTCTTCCTAGCCTAACCCTGCAGCATGATAGCATCAGAGAACTTTGTATAAGTTACTATTTTAAACATATGGCACTGACGATACTCACACCCGACAACACGTCCCTCAGTAAGCTGGTACTGCTGTTACACTGATATTCCTGTTCACTTAAAAACTAAACAACCACTTATCATTTGGTCTGTTATGACTGGTGAGCACTCAAGGTAAGTGATGACCTTTCAAAATGACTGATGAACACTTAATATCTAATGTTGTGGTCTGTTAAAAAGTTAATCACTTAGTTTTTAGGTGTTTCTTCTGAGCCGTCATGACATGTTGTATAAGACGGTGCGGGGAGGAGTAGATAGCCTCTACTAGAGTACTGCCAGGCCGCAAAGCCATGATCCGCTCGGCAGCCATCACCACCACCTGCACCAGCTGTACGGGCGCGCTGTCGTGTAGGAAGCCAGCCATTATTCCGGCATCACTGTTCTTCACAATGTGGTCTTTGGGACCTTGACTCTCTGGAGACGGTTTGATATCCCTTTCTGAATTTCCTTCGTGGATGACAGTTGCAGTTGCTGTAGTTGAGTAGCAGCGACTGACGGTGATGTTTGACGTATATTTATTAATAGGACGTTCACTAGGCTGCGGCACACTAGGAAGGTCCGTAAAGAGAGCCTCCGCGCCAGACAGAGGCCATTCAGCTTCCGGACAAGGATCTAGCTGCTCCCACTGTGTCTCCCACTGGAAGGCTCGCACTGCTACCCGTCCCTCACCCCCACCGCCCATCACACCCCACGCCACACTCACGCCCCCTGCCAGAGTGCGGGATAAGAGTCGCAACAGTGTTGGGGAGTAGAGATGCTTAAGAGATCGAAGAGTGTTGACTGGACTACAGGGTGGTACGCTACCCTCGGGCTGGGAGCGGAGGTGACAGGTGATCAGAGCGAAGATGATTTGACCGACGTGGTGCACGAAGCATCTTTCCGAGGGCCCGGAAGCTGTGGCCCGCTGGTGCCCTGCAGACCCACGCCAAGCCTCGCACCCGCACCCCGTCATTCTGGAATTACACAACAATCATGGACTGTATGAGGCAAATAATGTTGCATTATTTCAATATAAGCATTAGTTTTCGTGACAAACTTGAGAGTAAACTACAGTATTTATGATAATAAGGATAAAAATCCAAAATATATATAATATTAATTCACTCAGGTCAATAATGAATATAACATGTCAACCTTCACTTGTAGTTCCTAGATAAAGGAGTGAACTAGGTAAAAGTTCATTCAAGTACACTGGTGTTATATAACGAAGTAATTTGCTTCTTGGTGGTCAAAATATTGTTGAAAGACGAGTTCTAAGAAATGTGTTTAAACAACGAAGGTCCCAAGGTTAGTAATGCACTAGTCCAGCAGCATTAAAAATTATGAAACAACTCTGTGTACATTTCTTTGCACAAAGTACTGTGCATATTGTATTTGAAGAAAATAGTTTTTGCTGTATAAGTTTCTTACTAGGTATTTGTACAAGTTGTCACACATTAATGTTTGCCTTATCTTTTGTCAGGGTGCTTTTTTTATGACTCCACTAAAAATAAGTATTTTGATTTTGTGTGTGAATTATATTTATGTACTGAATATAATATCTGATGTGTTTGCCTTTGATTGGTGTTCTTACCTGTATTGTAATTTTATTGCCCATGTGATAAACTCCCAATAAAATCAACCAATAAAAAAAAAAAAACCAGTTAAGGTACCCATAGCAAGTTTCAGATTTACACGTTCTCTACGGTTGGTGGGGCTCCTGGGTGCGTTGGTAAGACTTAGTTATTTATTCCAAGAGCAGAAAAGCTTGCCCGTGTATGATGAGGTAAATTACTACACAGACTCGAGGTGCGTCGCATTGTTTTAAGTATCTTACCAGCTCCATCTCCACAGCTAGCACTCATCAAACTTTAATTTGTTCCCACCAACCGAATCTCGAGAATTTTATCTTTATAAAAAGAGTGACGGAGAGTAATGCAGAATCCGAACAGGTCCTTCATCAGCAAGGGACTCTGCAGAAGGGTGTTGAAGAGATGCCAACTAGCAGACCTACTGATAATGGAGAGGGACGTTTCGAGCGCACGAACAACATAATAGTGTTTGGAGTCCCTGAGAACCAGTCGGAGACAGCCGAGAGTAAGAGAACACACGATGCCCCCCTCAGGATGTGAGGAGGCTGGGACAAAAACAAAAGGACAATCCTCGCTACCTCAGGATTACACTAGCGAGTGAGGATAAAAAAATGGAAGTTATTCGGCAGCGGTAAGGTTATCTGTGCTAGGCAAGACCTTAGAACCAGCCATGCGAGGGTATAGGGAGAGGGTGTTTTTGAAGAGTCCAAGTGGTGTAAAATTAAATTAAAGGGAGGGAACTTCCTTATTGTCGAGTGTATCTACAGATCCCCAAACTGTAGCCTACCCAAATCAAAGGAACTTAAGAGCTTTAATAGACAACGCAGCGATGCTCAACCCTAGGCACCTCCTTATCATGGGGGACTTTAACTGTGGCAACATCGACAGGAGAAACGAGTTCACCCCCAAATGACTTAAATAACCCTACTACTCTTTTTCAAGAAACTCCGAGAGATAATTTTCTGTTCCAACATGTTACAGATGCAACACATTACAGAAGGGAGCAAACACCCAAGCCACTTGACCTCATCATAACAAACAAAGAGGATATAGTGGCCAAACTGGAACATCTAGCCCCAGTTGGCACCAGTCACCATGTAGTGTTGTTATTCAGAGTTATCTGTTACCAGGTTCATGATAAAGCCAGGCCAATGTGCAAATATTACAAGGGAAATTACGACGGGATGAGGGAGGAGATTACGGGAATCCACTGGCCTGATTCACTAAGGCACAAGAACGCAGACACTATGCTGAATATCATAACTAGTAAAGTGACCCATTTGATCGATAAATATATCCCCAAGATCAAACCCAGTGCCTCTAGGAATACAAGGGGACCCCTACACATGAACCATGCGGCGGTCGACAAAGTTAAGAAAAACCCCCAGAAATTCAAGACGTGGGTTAGGTCAAACGATGAGCAATACAGGAGGATGTATGCAAGAGCCAGAAACCAAGCGAAGTCAGAATGTACAAGGGCTGAAAAGGAGTTCCAGAGGCTGGTTGCAAGCGAGGTCAAGTCAAACCCAAAGGCGTTTTACCGCCATGCAAAGTCGAAATTAAAAACGCGAGTCGGAGTATCAGACATAAGGCTTGAAGATGGTAGTTACGCAGATTCTGACCAGGACAAATCTGAGGCATTGAACAGCTTCTTTTCTACGGTGTTCACAAGAGAGGATGCGATTAACCTTCCTGCGTTTAAGGACAGACGGTTCGACACAGCACTGACCCACATTGTGTTCGCAGAAGGTATAAGAAATAAATTGTCAAAGCTAAAGGTCCATAAGAGTCCCGGCCCTGACATGGTGCATCCCAGAGTGCTAAGAGAACTGTGCAACGAGCTTGCTGAGCCCCTGAAGATCCTGTTCTGTAAATGCCTGGATGAACAAAAGGTCCCCAGTGATTGGAAAATGACTTATGTGAGTCATATCTTCAAAAAGGGCAATCGTCACTCCATGAACAACTATACAGTAGACCGGCGAGCCTGACCAGCATAGTATGCAAAGTACTTGATAGCATTATCAAGATGCCGCGATGAAACATCTACTACGAAACAACTTTGTCAAGGATTGCCAACACGGCTTTATGCCGGGGCGCTTCTGCTTTACACAATTGCTCAAGGAATTGGATATTTGGACCCATAATCTGGAACAGGGTGGTAATATAGACAATATATACCTAGATTTAGACAAGGCTTTCGATAGAGTACCCCACGAAAGGCTGAAAATCAAACTGGAAGGGTATGGAATTCGGAGAAATGTCCTAGCGTGAACAGAAGACTTTCTACATGACCGCAAGCAGTGTGTGGTGGTTAATGGCACGAAATCATCCTCTGTACCTGTCAAAAGCGGGGTACCACAGGGCAGTGTATTGGGCCCGCTGTTGTTTGTTTGTAATAATAATAAACGGTTTATTAATAGAGTTGCAGCCGGTGGCTGAAAATATACACTTACATTTGAGTTAGACATAATGATATAATATGCGTTGAATACATTTACAGGGCTGTACAGTAGATAAATCAGGAGTTGTTTATTATTTTAACAATAGATGGGATGGTGCTAATCTTATATCTATCGGTGCAGGCTCTTATGGGCTGAATTTTGTTGTACTGGCAGACTGCGTGAGGTGGGTGGGGGGCTGCCGGTGGTAGGAGGTGGCGATGACGAGGGTGGTGCATTAGTTGGCTGCCAAACCTTTCCCATGCTTGGTGGTGGAGGTCACTGAGGGATGGCATTTCCAGGGTGGAGAGAGCGTTGATGTAGCCGGAGTATTCTGCGCCGAGCATGATTCTGTAGGCCCTTTTCTGTACCTTCTCTAGCCGACGGTGTTGGGTGGAGTTGAGAGAAGATGACCAGGCTGGTGACACATACTTTAGTTTGGGGAGAATAAAGGCATTGTAGATAGTCCTCAGCTCTGGTGTGGGTGTCCCAAGTGACCTAAGTCGTCGTAGCATGTAGAGACGGTACGAGGATGCCTTGACTGTGTTATTTACATGGGCCTTCCAGTTTCATAAATGACATGCCTGACGCTGTACACTCCTCCATACAAATGTTTGCGGATGACCCCAAGTTATTTCGGGAAATCAAGAACCAAGCGGACTGTGAAGAGCTGCAGAAGGATCTCTGTGAGCTCCAAGAATGGTCGAAGAAATGCCTGCTGAGATTCAATGTCACGAAGTGTAAGAGGATGCAACTGGGGCATACCAACGGTAAGGAGGCATATCATATGTCCCAACGGGATGAAGAAACTGCGCTATTTGAGACTGAATATGAGAAGGACCTAAGTGTGTATGTTGACAATGAGCGGAAGTTCTCGGGCCATTGCGAGGAGGGTAAATCAGGCAAATAAATTATTAGGTCTTATAAGAAGGTCGTTCAGATATCTAGATGGTCCATCCCTCGTAACGATCATCAAGAGTGAAGTGCTTCCCTATCTGGAGTACTGTCACCCAGTCTGGTCCCCGAGATATACTAGAAACTGTCAGTTGATTGAAAATTTTCAAAGGAGGGCCACCAGACTGGTGCCTGCACTTCGGCACCTCAACTACCTTGAGAGATTGGAGCACCTGAACTTGCCGAGCTTATACTACAGACGGACAAGGGGCGACTTAATTGAGGTGTATAAGCATCTCAAGGGGAACTACTCAGTCGAGTGTCCTTACCTTGAGCTGGAGGACGCTCGCCCCACATGGGGTCACAGCTCAAGGTTGAAGAAGCTGCAGGTCCAGAAAATTGTGAGGGCAAACTTTTTCGGAGTGAGAGCAATAAACTCTTGGAACAATCTGCCAGAGAGTGTTGTGACGGCACTGAGTGTGAGCTCTTTCAAGACCAGACTTGACCAACACTTCAGCCTTCATAGGGTAAGAAGTAGCAGGTTACAAATTATTCCATACCGATAGGCAGATTAGGAAAGGAAGCGGAGTAGCAATCTTATGTCAGGGATAATCTGAAGTGTGAAATAAGTAAGGAAATAAAAATTGAGCAAATACAGAAACAATTTGGATAGAATTAATCGATGGAAGGGAAAAATTAATCACAGGAGTATGGAGTAATATATAGACCTCCTAATCTTGATAAGTGTTAATGAGCGACTTATATGGGATGAAATGCATGGGGATTCCAAACATAGCAAAGTCTGTTTGGTAAGAGACTTAAACGTTAGCCAAATAGATTGGATTGACCTTACGGGTAACTCAGAATCAGAGGATTTTCTTGAAACAATCCAGGACTGATTCCTAAGCCAACATATAACCGAACCCACCTGGGGTAATAATATACTCGATTTAGTTGTCAAACAGAGAAAACCTCAATAGTAATGTCGAGGTAGGGAACGAACTTGCTAACAGTGATCAAAAAAAAAATAAGATTCCAATTAGAATTTCACGGCAGCCGCAAGGAAAATTCCACTAAAGTCCCACATTTCAGAAAGACAAACTTTTACAGTTTGAAGAGGCAGCTGAGAGAAGGGGTATCACGCTTGGGTGTGAATTACATGACCTCACATGAGGTGACCTTGTAATAACCATGGTCGTATACGTCAGTTAACGTAAAATCAGACGATTCATATTTCGCTCAATAGCCCACAAAACATGTAGCTATACTTTCTTTATTTGAGTCCCCCGTCTCAGGACTCCGTTTTCTCATCGCTTCAGGACACCTGGATACTCCATTTTCTCTCTATCTTAGAGTGCACCCACGACTTCGTTATTCCTTAGTATAATGACAGAATTTGAAATTGCAACTGTGGTTGCATAAGTTGAGGCAACTTAGATATCTCTGATTACAGTTGGAACTTTCAAGATCCATTGTGAGTGATGTTGAAAGCTTCAACTGTCCTTATTGTCGGTAAAACTTGTCAAGTAAGTGAGTGTCAAGTCTGTCAGTACGAGTGGCATGTCCTTATATCGTCCTTGGGGATAACCATGAGTTTCCAATTGCTACTGAAGTTAGATTATTTTGATGCCCAAACATTAGAGAATCTGATGTTTGTAGTTCAGTTAGTGTCAGTTGTCTATTTCAGAAAGTCACTAATCTCCTGAAAAGATTCAGTCAAACTCAAAATCTCCAAAACCTAACGGCTCTCTCCAGGAAGAATTCCTTGACTGTGGTTTGTGGTTTCCGGTAAGTAGAGTTGTTAGTACGTGTTTAACGTCCATTTCACTTTTTCCTGACAAACTCAATCTCTGATTAGATAATAACAATAGACATAAGAAATTAACCTGACCCGTGACACTAACATTCATAGCTGAGTGTACAGCGACTAAGTTGAATAGAATTTCTGTTGTTGATGAGATTAGCCTTTCTGGTATGTATCTTTCTGGTATGTATGCGTAGGCCGGAACTGCCCCAGACTCACATATATACGAATGCACAAGGGAGACTCACATTAGTGACTCTTCCTTTATTTACTTTTTTACTTTTATCCTCTTCGCCACTGATCGGCTTGTTAGCCGCTTGGGCGATCGGTCACGTCTCTGATTACTTTTCCTTTTCATTTATCTTCTTCACCAAAAGATCGGCTCGCTAGCCGCCCGGGCGATCGGTCACGTCTCTGTCACGCACTGTTGGCAAATACTGGGCATGCACCGGCTCCTGAATGTACCTGAACCCGCTCCAGTGTTGGTCAAGTCTTGTCTTGAAAGAGCTCACACTCGGTGCCGTCACAACACTCTCTGGTAGATTGTTCCAAGAGTTCACAACCCTCACTCCAAAAAAGTTTGCCCTCACGGTTTTCTGGACTTGCGGCTTCTTCAATCTTGAGCTGTGACCCCTTGTGGGGCGAGCGTCCGCCATCTCCAAGTAAGGACACTCAACTGAGTAGTGCCCCCTGAGATGCTTATACACCTCAACTAGGTCCCCTCTTGCCCGTCTGTAGTATAAGCTAGGCAAGTTCAGGCGCTCCAATCTCTCAGGGTAACTGAGGTGCCGAAGTGCAGGCACCAGTCTGGTGGCCCTCCTTTGAACATTTTCAACCAACTGACAGTCCCTAGCATATCTCGGGGACCAGATGGGGTGACAGTACTCCAGACGGGGAGGCACTTCACTCCTGAAGATCGTTACGAGTGACGGACCGTCTTGATATCTGAACGACCTTCTTATAAGACCCATTAATATATTTGCCTGATTTACCTTCTTCTCACAATGGCCCGAGAACTTCAGCTCATTGTCAACATACACACCTAGGTCCTTCTCACACACAGTCTCAACTAGTGCAGTTTCTTCATCCCGTTGGGACATATGATACGCCTCCTTACCGTTGGTACGCCCCAGGTGCATCCTCTTACACTTCGTTACATTGAATCTCAGCAGGCATTTCTTCGACCATTCCTGTAGCCCACAGAGGTCCTTCTGCAGCTCTTCACAGTCCGCTTGGTTCTTAATTTCCCGAAATAACTTGGCGTCATCGGCAAACATTTTTATGGAGGAGTGTACAACGTCAGGCATGTCATTTATGAAACAAACAAACAACAGCGGCACTGCCCTGTGGTACCCCACTTGTGACAGGTACAGATGACGATTTCGTACCATTAATCATCACACACTGCTTGCGGTCATGTAGAAAGTCTTCTATCCACGCTAGGACATTTCCCCGAATTCTCCAGGCACTGTCTGTGGTGGCACCACTACTGAGGTTCGGTAGCCGCCTATGGGCAAGATGGTTCTTGAAGGATGTCTTGAATATGGTGAGATTAGAATCCGAGGACAAGATTACTCGGGGAACGCAGTGCGGAATTAAAGTGCCATGTTGTTCATTCCAAACTAGCAGGATGTGTTTGATAATATCTTAATTTTGGATCTTGTCGAGTGTGTTATATAATCATCTGTATTGACAATGAAGTAATATAATGAGTGTGTAGTGTTGTAATCAAGAAATTTATATCTATGTTGCTATGTGTAAAGTAAGACCTAAGTGAACAACTCTGGTCCGAGTGTAATTAATTAATATCTTATTCACTCCATATGTTAATAAATATTGGATAAGTAAACTACAAGTATCACCACTCTATTCCTTCTACCCATTGGTTCTCTAAATAGCTATTATAACTCACGTGCCTAGAAGCTCGTAGCAGGCTACCTAACAGTTCCATGAGATATGTTGTATTCTAATAAAAGTCTGGGTGGTGGCAGGATACCGTTGTAAGTATAATAAGTGTTGTAATAATCATGACATGGTTTCGAATATAACTAGAACAAAATATAATATGAAATAGTATAAGGAGGAAAACAGGACTCTTACAAATTGGTGACTTAGAAAATATAAGAAAGAATATAAGTATATAAATATATTGAAGGTATAAAAAGAAAAAGTATATGAAATAGTATGAAGTAAGAAAAGTCCGCCCCTTATACCACAACATTAAATATAAACACCAGTGACGAAAACTTATATTTTGCAGAATGAAATAGAGAACAGTGATGAAAACTTCTATGTTGGAGTTATCAGTCTTTCGCATCATTTTGGCACCCAGCAAGTAAATACCCACGATGATACTTGAGCAGTAATTTATTTTAACCTAAAACTAAGGTATGCTTGTGTAAACATTGATATGGCCACAAGTCCTGTATTTCTGCTGGTAGCAACACATACACCAGAACTGGCTGCCTCCAGGTCCAGGCTCCTGCTCGGCAATAGAGGTTCACGTTGCTTAACAAAGACGAATGAACAGGCTTTGTATGAAATAAAATAATGCCTAGGGTCGCCTTTGTTGTCTTTGCAGAGCGGTGGTTCCGATCCCTATTCACACGCAGAGGTCAATTCCCGACTAGCGAGGTATTTTTTGTATATGGAAATCCGCTTGCTATATAGACTGATGAGATATCTATACATACATATATATAAGATTAGACCCTTGTGGTACTCCACCGACAACTTTTTTCCCATCTTAATCTACTCATTTACTGTATGGCCACCCTTTGTTACCTCTTTGAGCCAATATTTAATGTAATACAATATTTTGCTTGTGATGTCGTGTGGCTGGATCTTACGAGGCCAGCCGTGCATGTGTAATTTTGACAAATGCCTTAGAAAAATCAAAGGAAGGGGAGTGAATTTGTCAGACTAGATCTTTTCTCCATGAAACAAGGTGGTTAAGAATGGCATCATGGCATCATGAACCAGTTACCAGATTGGAAACTTTCCTTTCAACAGTTCTGTTGGGTCACGGTGACCAGTCCTGGAGGTAATGCTTAAAATGGGATCAGAAATTCTGCAAATAGTGAGAAGAGAAAAAGATGTTCTTCCCTAGACTGCCACGGAAACACTGTCTCCATGTGACAATAAACTTCAATGGTTGATGTGTGTTACCTCTCACGTTACAGTGCGAGAGGTAAGTGTTTACACTAACACCCGAAGTATTATACATTAAGACAAAGCGGGATGGCTCTGGTGCACGTTCACAATGATAAGCAGCTGGATGCTGAGGTTTGGTGAGCTACACCGAAGAAGGCTGATGTGACCACCAATTGTACTCAACTACTGATGGAAGGTCATATTTTATCTTCGGCACTCAAGGTTTAGTCCTGTTTAAGTATACCTGTAACATTTTGCATTGATTAAATGGTAAAAAAAACCAGAAAATATATAGTTTTTTGTTTTGTTTACTTTCATCATTTTCGCCACTGATCGGCTCGTTAGCCGCTTGTGCGGTCGGTCACGTCTATGTTACGCACTGTTGGCAAGTACTGGGAATGAACTGGCTCCTGAATGTATCGGAACCTGCTCCAGTGTTGGTCAAGTCTGGCCTTGAAAGAGCTCACATTCGGTACCGTCACAACACTCTGTGGCAGATTGTTCCAAGAGTTCACAATTCTCACTCCCGCTGTTTTCTGGACTTGCGGCTTCTTCAACCTTGAGCTGTGACCCTTTGTAGGGCGGGCGTCTGCAAGCTCCAGGTATGTTAATACACTTCAATTAGGTCCCCCCTTGCCCGTCTGTAGTATAAGCTACGCAGTTGCAAACATTCTAATCTCTCTGGGTAGCTAAGGTTCCGTAGACGGCGCAGAGCAAGCACCAGTCTGGTGGCCCTCCTTTGGACAATTTCAATAAATTGACAGTTTCTACTATAACTCGGGGTCCAGACGGGGAAGCACCTCACTCTTGAAGATCGTGACGAGGGACGGACCATCTAGATATCTGAACGACCTCTTATAAGACCTACTAGTCATCTTTTTGTCACATTGGTCCGAAAACCTAGAGGTCGTCGCATGCCAAGAATGTGTGTTGTCTTATGATATAAATGCCTTCCAAATGGCTGAAGTACATTTAAAAATTCAATAGTTTCTAAGAGCTGCCCCCCCCCCCCTCACTGTCCTCTTGGACCTTGAATCCTGTTTAAGACCCAAGACTCTACCTCCAAATAGGTCATATTTAGGATCTCAATCCGCCCCTGTACACAACCATTAACCATTACCCTGTAGCCAAGTGATCATCCTAATATGCTGTAAGTTCCTATGGTATGACACGCACGCACACACAGAGTGCCTCACCTGTGCTTCCTGGAGAGCATGTTCTCGAGGGCGAGCCTGTCTCTCAAGAGGAAGATGTTGTCGAGTGCGAGGGGTGTGTAGGGTAGGCCACTCTGCAGCATGTGAAGAAGCGCTGACCCCACCTGGTACACCACCGTCCACACCAGCTCCTCCGGCACTGAGCATCCACACGCCGTCAATCGCGTCTGTTGACACCAGGAGCGTAATTAGTGATGTTGAGCCTGATGTATCGGTACTGTGTCATGTACTGTGTGTCGTGTACTATGTATGTGGGAGGTACTGTGTGTCGTGTACTATGTATGGTGTACTGTGTATCGGTACTGTATGTCGTGTACTGTGTATGGTGTACTATGTGTCGTGTACTGTATATGTGGGAGGTACTATGTGTCGTGTACTGTATATGTGGTGTACTATGTGTCGTGTACTGTATATGTGGAATACTGTCTCGTGTACTGTGTATGGTGTACTGTGTCGTGTACTATATGTGGAATACTGTGTGTCGTGTACTGTATAGGTGGGAGGTACTATGTGTCGTGTACACTATGAGTGAGAACGAGGATTTTTGTTGCTCCGCTCAAGGGATGTGGTCCTGTAGCACTAAAGAGCTTCACTTGACATACTGAAGAAAATGTCGTATACAGTATATAGTATCTATGGGTGAGTGAGGCCAAGAGTCGAGAACACCGTCAGTATAGGGAACTTCTGGGTCGGGTACGAACTAAAAAATTTTTTTATTGATTGCTGACTAAATATTGTGGATGACAGCTGACTTATTATATGGACGTCACATAGAGACACTGTACAGTAATATTTACAATGTGTCCAACCTTGTGTACCAAAGTGAACTATGTATTTAATTAATTACCAAGTCATAGTTCTCTAATCACTGCTCAAGACACTCAGTGAATAAATTTAACTTTAGGGAACTCATTAAAATGTACAGTATAGGTACTTTTAAGTTACTGAATAACGAACATGGATAACAGTAGATGAACTGCTACTGTTGTGAGAACCCCCGTAGGAGCCGCCGCCGGCGGTGTCAACAGCAGAAGGCGCTGACGGTGTTCTCTCACTCACCTGGATCTGGTCGAGGGTGGCGATGGGTGTGTCGAGCAGGTAGAAGGCGTTGCTGGTGACATCATCGTAGACGACGCCCCACACGCTCATGATGTAAGGATGGTCCACCCAGAACCACGCGTCTGCCGACCATCCCAGCCAGTGCCACCCGCCCTGTAGGGACAACAATACCTTCACTGCCAAGCTCACTCAGCTAATTGACACAAAGAAACATATCCTATAAAGTATTCATAATGAAGTGTGACTCAATTCAATTCATTTTATCACCTACAATCCTAGATTTTTCCAAATTCTGTACTTCTAATCTGGATCGACATTCACTACAGCTAGTGATAAATAAAAACTAATTCAGCCCTGTGTGGAGGCCAGCACCTCTCCAAAGTTCAAACACAGACAACCAACGTGAGATTCCCCTCACCCTTGCCAGGTACAGTATTGGAAGAGGGGGAGCAAGAGTGAGCAAGTCATGCACTTGTGAAACTTCTGACGTATGATGGTACTGAAATGCAAGATATCTTGCTGGGGGAGGGGGAGGCATAGAGGCTAGGCAGCTATCATCAGTGCCACACGACGCCTGCGTCAGGTGGGTCACGCCAAGACCATGACACTCATATGTCATATGTTGTGCTTGTCAGTGGCTCATATAAGTCTGCGAGATAAACACATCACGTTTCACATCGCCTTCATCTTCAATAGTTTCTGTGGGAAGTGAACTTTTCTCAGTGTCTTCACAGGCGAAATTCACCATAAGTAACTTAATCATTAGTAATAACACACACAACTTTTTATCTGTGTTATGGATCCACTGGCCACATATAATACAGGTCGTCCATAAAAATTTTATTCCGGTTTTAAAATTATATTACAACCGATCCAAAAGAGATACAATAATATGGCTTCCTCCATGTTGCCTTAATCTGAGTGACAATTTTCTATTACATGGTTACTAAATAAAGATATATGTATCTTCTGTACACCTCTACAAACGTCATCACACTTCTACACAATTCCATACAGATCTACACACCATCACACATCTCAACACAACTTAAACACGCCTCTACACGTCTTCACACATCTCAACACAACTTAAACACGCCTCTACACGTCTTCACACATCTCAACACAACTTAAACACGCCTCTACACGTCTCCACACATCTCAACACAACTTAAACACGCCTCTACACGTCTTCACACATCTCAACACAACTTAAACACGCCTCTACACGTCTTCACACATCTCAACACAACTTAAACACGCCTCTACACGTCTTCACACATCTCAACACAACTTAAACACGCCTCTACACGTCTTCACACATCTCAACACAACTTAAACACGCCTCTACACGTCTCCACACATCTCAACACAACTTAAACACGCCTCTACACGTCTTCACACATCTCAACACAACTTGAACACGCCTCTACACGTCTTCACACATCTCAACACAACTTAAACACGCCTCTACACGTCTTCACACATCTCAACACAACTTAAACACGCCTCTACACGTCTTCACACATCTCAACACACTACCTAGCAGGTGATGGGAGGTGGTTAGTCGTCTTTATTATCAGGTTCAAACTGTTGCCACATTTACCAGGTTATTATAGTAATTTTGATCTTACTGATCCAACTTAAGATGGGCCCTGTCCTGAAGGGTTATTCTCACAAGCTATGGTTACTCTCACAAGCTTTGGTTACTCTCACAAGCTTTGGTTACTCTTACAAGTTATGGTTACTCTCACAAGCATTGGTTACTCTCACAAGCTTTGGTTACTCGCACAAGTTATGGTTACTCTCACAAGCTTTGGTTACTCTCACAGGCTTTGGTTACTCTCACAAGTTATGGTTACTCTCACAAGCTTTGGTTACTCTCACAAGCTTTGGTTAATCTCACAAGCTAGGGTTACTCTCACAAGCTTTGGTTACTCTCACAAGTTTTGGTTACTCTCACAAGCTATGGTTACTCTCACAAGCTTTGGATGCTCTCACAAGTTATGGTTACTCTCACAAGCTTTGGTTACTCTCACAAGCTATGGCTACTCTCACAAGCTTTGGTTAATATCACAAGCTTTGGTTACTCTCACAAGCTATGGTTACTCTCACAAGCTTTGGTTACTCTCACAAGCTTTGGTTACTCTCCCAAGCTTTGGTTACTCTCACAAGCTATGGTTACTCTCACAAGCTTTGGTTACTGTCACAAGCTATGGTTACTCTCACAAGCTTTGGTTAATCTCACAAGCTTTGCTTAATCTCACAAGCTTTGGTTAATCTCACAAGGTTTGGTTACTCTCACAAGCTATGGTTACTCTCACAAGCTTTGGTTACTCTCACAAGCTTTGGTTAATCTCACAAGCTTTGGTTAATCTCACAAGCCTTGGTTACTCTCACAAGCTTTGGTTACTCTCACAAGCTATGGTTACTCTCAAGCTAGGGGCTTCTCTCACAACCTAGGGGCTACTCTCACAAGCTAGGGGGTACTCTCACAAGCTATAGTTACTCTCACAAGCTAGGGGCTACTCTCACAAGCTATGGTTACTCTCACAAGCTAGGGGCTACTCTCACAAGCTATAGTTACTCTCTCAAGCTATGGTTACTCTCAAGCTAGGGACTACTCTCACAAGCTAAGGGCTTCTCTCTACACGCTATGGTTACTCTCAAGCTAGGCTCCCTCTCACAAGCTAGGGGCTTCTCTCACAAGCTAGGGACTACTCTCACAAGCTAGGGGCTTCTCTCACGCTGGGCTTCTCTCAAGCTAGGGGCTCTCTCACAAGCTAGGGGCTCTCTCCACAAGCTAGGGACTACTCTCACAAGCTATGGTTACTCTCACAAGCTAGCTTCTCTCACAAAGCTAGGGGCCCTCTCACAAGCTAGCTTCTCTCACAATCTAGGGACTACTCTCACAAGCTAGGGACTACTCTCATAAGCTATGGTTACTCCTACAAGCTATGATTACTCTCAAGCCAGGGGCCCTCCTCACAAGCTAGGGGTTTCTCCAAGCTAGGGACTACTCTCACAAGCTATGGTTACTCACAGCTATAGTTACTCTCACAAGCTAGGGGCTACTCACAAGCTATGGTTACCTCTCCTAAGCTAGGGGCTTCTCCTCACAAGCTAGGACTACTTTCACAAGCTATGGTTACTCTCACAAGCTATAGTTACTCTCACAAGCGGTTACTCACAGCTAGGGGCTACCTCAGCTATGGTTACCTCACAAGCTATAGTTACCTCACAAGCTAGGGGCTACCTCAATGCTTATGGTTACCTCACAAGCTAGGGGCTTCTCTCACAAGCTAGGGACTACTTTCACAAGCTATGGTTACTCTCACAAGCTATAGTTACCTCACAAGCTATGGTTACTCACAAGCTAGGGGCTACTCTCACAAGCTATGGTTACTCTCACAAGCTTAGGGGCTACTCTCACAAGCTAGGGGCTACTCCTCACAAGCTATGGTTACTCTCACGCTAACAACCTCTTTAAATAAGTGATTTTTTACTTATTTCTACGTGTGTGTGTGTGTGTGTGTGTGTGTGTGTGTGTGTGTGTGTGTTTGGCCAGCACCACGAAACATTTGGCTCTCGTTCGCTGCGTTGGCGTCATTCACAGTGCGCCAGCTTCCCCTCCCCCGCCACCCTCACCACTACAACTAACATTCACCAATACCACCAGCATCCACCAGTACCACTACAATCATCCTCACAGCACCAACACCACCATAGGAACATAAGAATGGAGGAAGCTGCCCATACTAGACAGTCCCGTTTACACCCAACTCCTATCGCTCATATATCTGCCCAACATATATTTGAAGCTACGCAGCGTGTTCGAGTAATGATGAAGTACGGTAAATAGTCCACTCATCCACTACTCTATTTCCAAACCAGTGTTTACCTATCTCGCGCCTAAATCTAATTTTTTTCTAATTTAAAACCATTGTTACAAGTTCGATCCTGGTTGGATAGTTTGAGTACCTTTGTTATATCACCTTTGTTCAGCCCTGACTTCCATTTATACACCTCGGTCATATCGCCCCTCAATCTACGTCTCTCGAGGGAGTGCAAATTCAGACGCTTTAACCTGTTTCTGTATTCAAGGTTCCTCATACCATGGATTAGTCTTGTCATCCTCCTATGCATGTTTCTTAGGATTCGATATCCATACTGTAGTACGGTGACAAAACTGAACTGCATAATCCAAGTGGGGTCTCACAAGCGCAAGATATATAATTTCAGGATAGCCTCGCTAGTCTTGAAACTAACACTCCTTTGTATGAACCCAAGTACTTTGGTAGCCTTGTTTCGAGCAAAGACACATTGTTTACTTGGTTTAAGATTTCTACTTATCATTAACTCTAATTCTTTCTCACCGTCGGACTTCTATATCAACGTTGTTCATCTGACATCTGGTTTCTCTGTTTACATCTCCTAGACTAAGTACTTTACATATTCCACATTAAATTTCATTTGCCACTTTTCAGATCATGCGAAAAATTTGTTTAGATCTTCCTGTAGTTTTGCCGAGTCTTCGTCAGATTTAATTTCTCCCTATTTTAATGTCGTCAGCAAATTTATTCATGTTGCTGTCTACGCAGATGTCTATGTCGTTTATGTATAAAATAAATGATAATGGTCCAAGCACTGAGCCTTGGGGTACTCCACTAGTGACGTCACCCCAATCAGATATGTGCCATTAATACGGACTGTTTCCTGTCCTGTAACCACACCCGAATCCAGTTTAGAAAACCTCCTCCAATTCTATGAGCCTCCACTTTACATATTAGTCTTTCGTGGGGGACCCTGTCGAAGGCTTTGCTAAAGTCGAAGTAAACCACATCAGAATCGTGTCCGTCATCCACTGATCCAAAAACAGTTGAAAAGAATGATAATAAATTTGTCAGACATGAACGCCTACTTGTGAAGCCATGCTGGGAATCATGCTGGATCAATTTGTGTTTCTCAGGGTGATTTTGAATTGAGTTTGAAATTATTGCTTCCAATAATTTGCCTACAATTGATGTTAAACTGATTGGACGGTAGTTTGAGGATAGTGATTTATCTCCCTTCTTGAAAATCTGTATCACATTCGCTATCCTCAAGGACTAAGTTCTCTCTTACGTTTCTTTAATACTCTGGCAAATATATCGTTGGGACCTGGCGACTTATTAGGTTTTAGTTTATCTATTTGTTTACTAACATTGTTACTAGTCATTAATATCTCGCTTAATTTATTTTCTTCACTATCTCTGTAGATAGTTGGTGCCTCGGGTATCCCGTCACTACCACCACTAACCTCACACTACCACCACCATCCTCTCGCAGCCACCACCCTCCCACTACCACCATCCTCACAACACCACCCCACCACCATCCTCACAACACCACCACCACCATCCTCACAATACCACCCCCACCAGGTCAGATATTTTCTATATCACATTTAACGTACCAAATAAGTTACATCGCTTGAGTTTTATTACAATATTAGTTCACAAAAAATAACATGTAGCCAATTTGTTTCCATTATTCTCGTGTAAAACTTCAGTAAAGATTTATAAGTTTTTTTTTTTTAGTATAAAGAAAATCCGAACTACCCATCTGCCTTTAAGTGATGCAACCTTTCTTCTTGCCCAGCACACGTTTTTGGTCACTGCCGTTCACCTTGGAACACTGTGATCGTTAACCTCTCCACCACCTCACTTCCCTCTCACAAGTCTTCCTCCCACCACCTCCCACTAACAAAACAGAGAGAGAGAGAGAGAGAGACCAATAATTCAGTGCCTTCCTCCTCGGTTCTGGATTAAGTTCCTGGAAACACTCGTCTTGTCAACATACTCAGGCATGCAAAACTTAATACCGCTAACAGAAGTGATTCCTTCATACACTGGAGAATTTCAACACGATTTCCCAAATTGTGTTTTGGTGATGCGAGTGTTCTTGACGTATGAAAAACCATAAAAAATTATCTTTACAATATGACACAACGGACCAAAGATTCTGACAACCCTATCTACACAACAGGAGTCGAAGTGTTCATTTAGAAATTCATCAGTACCCTATGTAAAGATACTTTTTTTGACTGTGTACACTAGACAACCTCCTTCCTCACTACACTACAACCTCTTCCCCCACACTACAACCTCTTCCCCACACAACAACCTCTTCCTGCACACACTACAACCTCTTCCCCCACACAACAACCTCTTTCACCTACACACTATAACCTTTTTTCCCATACTACAACCTTTTTTCCCCACATCCCTCCCACACACTACAACCTCTTCCCGCACACACACACTACAACCTTTTCCCCATACTACAACCTGTTCCGCCACACACACTACAACCTCTGCTCCCACACACTACAACCTCTTCCCCCACACACTACAACCTCTTCCCACGCACACTAAAACCTTTTCCCCTTACTACAACCTTCCCCACACACTACAATTCTCCTCCGACACACTACAACCTTTTCCACACCAATACAACCTCTTCCCCACACACTACAACCTCTTCCCACGCACACTAAAACCTTTTCCCTTACTACAACCTCTTCCCCCACACACACCACAAGATTCTCCCCACACACAACAACCTCTTCCCCACACCTTCAACCTCTTCCCCACACACTACAACCTCTTCCCCACACACTACAACCCTTTCCCCACACTTCAACCTTCCCCCACACACACTACAACCTCTTTCCCCACACACAACAACCCCTCCCCCACACTGCCTGGGTGGGGTGAAACAGGTGGGTGGTGGCAGTAAGGTGTTGCACTGGCACCAACTGAATGGACCTCTTTCCTCCTCCCACCTGCCATACCAGGGGAAACCCACATTTGATTCTGGACTAGTGCCATCATGTATTTGTGGCTGACAGAGGAGTGCCATCATGTTGTGGCTGACAGAGAGTGCCATCATGTTGCGGCTGACAGAGGAGTGCCATCATGTTGTGGCTGACAGAGGAGTGCCATCATGTTGTGGCTGACAGGAGGAGTGCCATAATGTTGTGGCTGACAGAGGTGCCATCATGTTGTGGGTGACGAGAATGCCATCATGTTGTGGCTGACAGAGGAGTGCCATCATGTTGGCGGCAGAGGAGTGCCATCATGTTACGCGGCTGACAGAGGTGCCATCATGTTGTGGCTGACAGAGGAGTGCCATCATGATGTGGCTGACAGGAGTGCCATCATGTTGTGGCTGACAGAGGAGTGCCATCATGTTGCGGCTGACAGAGGAGTGCCACCATGTTGTGGCTGACAGAGGAGTGCCATAATATTTGTGGCTGACAGAGAGTGCCATCATGTTGTGGCTGACAGAGGAGTGCCATAATGTTGTGGCTGACAGAGGTGCCATCGTATTGTGGCTGACAGAGGAGTGCCACCGTATTTGTGGCTGACAGAGGGAATGCCATCATGATGTGGCTGACAGAGGAGTGCCATCATGTTGTGGCTGACAGAGGAGTGCCATCATGTTGTGGCTGACAGAGTGCCATCATGTTGTGGCTGACAGAGGTGCCATCATGTTGTGGCTGACAGAGGAGTGCCATCATGATGTGTGGCTGACAGAGGGTACCATCATGTTGTGGCTGACAGAGGAGTGCCATCATGTTGTGGCTGACAGAGGTGCCACCATGTTGTGCGGCTGACAGAGGAGTGCCATCATGTTGTGGCTGACAGAGGAGTGCCATCATGTTGTGGCTGACAGAGGTACCATGTTGTGGCTGACAGAGGAGTGCCATAATATTTATTAGCTGACAGAGGAATTGCCATCATGATGTAGCTGACAGAGGAAGTGCCATCATGTTGTGGCTGACAGAGTACCATCATGTTGCTTGTGGCTGACAGAGGAGTGCCATCATGTTGTGGCTGACAGAGGAGTGCCATAATGTTGTGGCTGACAGAGAGTGCCATCATGTTGTGGCTGACAGAGGAGTGCCATCATGTTGTAGCTGACAGAGGAGTGCCATAATGTTGTGGCTGACAGAGGTCACCATCATGTTGTAGCTGACAGAGGAGTGCCATCATGTTGTGGCTGACAGAGGTGCCATCATGATGTGGCTGACAGAGGTGCCATCATGTTGTGGCTGACAGAGGTGCCATCATGTTGCGGCTGACAGAGGAGTGCCACCATGTTGTAGCTGACAGAGTGCCATAATGTTGCTGGCTGACAGGTACCATCATGTTGTGGCTGACAGAGGTGCCATATAATGTTCTGGCTGACAGAGGAATGCCATCATGTTGTGGCAGAGGAGTGCCACCATGTTGTAGCTGACAGAGGAATTACCATCATGTTGTGGCTGACAGAGGAGTGCCATCATGTTGTGGCTGACAGAGTGCCACCATGTTGTAGCTGACAGAGGAGTGCCATCATGATGTGGCTGACAGAGGAGTGCCATCATATTTGTAGCTGACAGAGGAGTGCCATCATATTTGTGACTGACAGAGGGTACCATCATGTTGTAGCTGACAGAGGAGTGCCATAATGTTGTGGCTGACAGAGGAGTGCCACCATGTTGTGGCTGACAGAGGGAGATATATATGTTGGCTGACAGAGGTACCATCATGATGTGGCTGACAGAGGTGCCACCATGTTGTGGCTGACAGAGGAGTGCCATCATGTGTGGCTGACAGAGGAGTGCCATCGTATTTGTGGCTGACGGGGAGTGCCATCATGTTGTGGCTGACAGGAGTGCCATCATGTTGTGGCTGACGGAAAGTGCCATCATGTTGTGGGTGACAGAGGAGTGCCATCATGTTGTGGCTGACAGAGGAGTGCCGCAATGTTTGTGGCTGACAGAGGGTACCATCATGTTGTGGCTGACAGGAGTGCCATCATGTTGGCTAATGACAGAGAAGTGCCATCAATATTTGTGGCTGACAGAGGTGCCATCATGTTGTGGGTGACAGAGGAGTGCCATCATGTTGTGTGGGTGACAGAGGAGTGCCATCATGTTGTGGCTGACAGAGGAGTGCCATCATGTTGTGGCTGACAGAGGAGTCGCGCAATATTTGTGGCTGACAGAGGTGCCATCATGTTGTGGCGGCAGAGAGGAGTGCCATCATATTTGTGGCTGACAAGAGGAGTGCCATCATGTTGTGGCTGACGGGGATTGCCATCATGTTGTGGCTGACAGAGAGTGCCATCATATTGGCTGACGAGAGAGTGCGTAAGCTGTGGCGGCAGAGTGCCATCATGTTGTGGCTGACAGAGGAGTGCCATCATGTTGTGGCTGACAGAGGTGCCATCATGTTGTGGGTGACAGAGGAGTGCCATCATGTTGTGGCCCATAATGTTGTGGCTGACAGAAGATGCCATCATGGTGTGGCTGACAGAGGAGTGCCATCATGTTGTGGCGGCAGAGAAGTGCCATCATGTTGTGGCTGACAGAGGAGTGCCATCATGTTGTGGGTGACAGAGGGAGTGCCATCATGTTGTGGCTGACAGAGGTGCCATCATGTTGTGGTGACAGAGGAGTGCCGTATCATGTTGCGGCCTGACGGAGGAGTGCCATCATGTTGTGGCTGACAGAGGAGTGCCATAATGTTGTGGCTGACAGAGGAGTGCCATCATGTTGTAGCTGACAGAAAGTGCCATCATGTTGTGGCCTTTGACAGAGGGAATGCCATCATGTGTGGCTGACAGGAGTGCCATCATGTTGTGGCTGACAGAGGAGTGCCATCATGTTGTGGCTGACAGAGGAATGCCATCATGTTGTAGCTGGCTGACAGAGGAGTGCCATCATGGCGGCAGAGAGTGCCATCATGTTGTATGGCTGACAGAGGAGTGCCATCATGTTGCAGCTGACAGAGGAGTGCCATCATGTTGGCGGTAGCAGAAGGAGTGCCATAATATTTGCGGCTGACAGAGGAGTGCCGACCTGTTGTGGCTGACAGAGGAGTGCCATCATGTTGTAGCTGACAGAAGGAATGCCATCATGTTGTGGCTGACAGAGGAGTGCCATCATGTTGTAGCTGACAAGAGGAAGTGCCACCATGTTGTAGCTGACAGAGGAGTGCCATCATGTTGTGGCTGACAGAGGAGATGCCATAATGTTGTGGCTGACAGAGGTGCCATCATGTTGTGGCTAGCAGAGGAGATGCCATCATGTTGCAGCTGACAGAGGAATTATACATCATGTTGCGCTGACAGAGGGTACATCATGTTGTAGCTGACAGAGTGCCATCATGTTGTAGCTGACAGAGGAGTGCCATCATATTTGTAGCTGACAGAGGAGTGCCATAATGTTGTAGCTGACGAGGAGTGCCATCATGTTGTAGCTGACAGAGGAGTGCCATCATATTTGTAGCTGACAGAGGAGTGCCATCATGTTGTAGCTGACAGAGGAGTGCCATAATGTTGTGGCTGACAGAGGAGTGCCATCATGTTGTGGCGACAGAGGAGTGCCATCATGTTGTGGCTGACAGAGGTACCCATCATGTTGTGGCTGACAGAGGTGCCATCATGTTATGTGCCTGACAGAGGAGTGCCATCATGTTGTGGCTGACAGAGGAGTGCCATCATGTGGTGTGGCTGACAGAGGAGTGCCATCATGTTGTGGCTGACAGAGGTGCCATCATGTTGTAGCTGACAGAGGTGCCATAATGTTGTGGCTGACAGAGGAGTGCCATCATGTTATGGCTGACAGAGGAGTGCCATAATGTTGTAGCTGACAGAGGTGCCATCATGTTGTGGCTGACAGAGGAGTGCCATCATGTTGTGGCTGACAGGAGTGCCATGTCATGTTGTGGCTGACAGAGAGTGCCATCATGTTGTAGCTGACAGAGGAGTGCCATAATGTTGTAGCTGACAGAAGATGCCATCATGTTGTAGCTGACAGAGGAGTGCCATCATGTTGTAGGTGACAGAGGAGTGCCACCGTATTTGTGGCTGACAGAGGAGTGCCATCATGTATTTGTAGCTGACAGAGGAGTGCCACCATGTTGTGGCTGACAGAGGTGCCACCATGTTAGCTGGCTGACAGAGAATTGCCACCATGTTGTGGCCTGACAGAGTGCCACCGTATTTGTGACTGACAGAGGAGTGCCACCATGTTGTAACTGACAGAGGTGCCATCATGTTGTGGCTGACAAGGAGTGCCACCATGTTGTATTAATGACAGAGGAGTGCCACCATGTTGTAACTGACAAGTGCCACCATATTTGTGGCTGACAGAGGAGTGCCATCATGTTGTGGCTGACAGAGGAAGTGCCTCATGTTGTGGCTGACAGAGGGAGTGCCATCATGTTGTGTGGCTGACGAGGTACCATCATGTTGTGGCTGACAGAGGAGTGCCATCATGTTGTTGTGGCTGACAGAGGAGTGCCATCGTATTTATGGCTGACAGAGGAGTGCCATAATGTTGTGTGGCTGACAGGGAGTGCCACCATATTTAGTAGCTGACAGAGGAGTGCCATATTTGTGGCTGACAGAGGAGTGCCATCATGATGTGGCTGACAGAGAGGTGCCATCATGTTGTGGCGGCAAGTGCCATCATGTATTTGTGGCTGACAGAGGAGTGCCATCATGTGTTGTGGCTGACAGAGGAGTGCCATAATGTTGTGGCTGACAGAGGAGTGCCATCATGTTGTGGCTGACAGAGGAGTGCCATCATGTTGTGGCTGACAGAGGAGTGCCATCATGTTGTGGAGTGACGAGGAGTGCCATCATGTTGTGGCTGACAGAGGAGTGCCATAATGTTGTGGCTGACAGAGGAGTGCCATCATGTTGTGGCTGATGAGGAGTGCCATCATGTTGTGGCTGACAGAGGAGTGCCATCATGTTGTAGCTGACAGAGGTGCCATAATGTTGTAGCGCTGACAGAGGAGTGCCATCATGTTGTGGCTGACAGAGAGTGCCATCATGTTGTAGCTGACAGAGGAGTGCCATCATGTTGTGGCTGACAGAGGTGCCATCATGTTGTGGCGACAGAGGAGTGCCATCATGTTGTGGCCCCGACAGAGGAGTGCCATCATATTTGTGTGGCTGACGAAGTGCCATCATGTTGTGGCTGACAGAGAAGTGCCATCATGTTGTGGCTGACAGGAGTGCCATCATGTTGTCAGGTGACAGAGGTGCCAAATGTGGCTGACAGAGGAGTGCCATCATATTTGTGGAGTGACAGAGGAGTGCCATCATGTTGCGGCTGACAGAGAAGTGCCATCATGTTGTGGCTGACAGAGTGCCATAATATTTGTAGCTGACAGAGGAGTGCCATCATATTTGTGTGGCTGACAGAAGGTACATCATGTTGTGGCTGACAGAGGAGTGCCATCATGTTGCGGCTGACAGGAGTGCCATCATGTTGTGGGTGACAGAGGAGTGCTGCAATGTTTACGTGGCTGACAGAGGAGTGCCATCATGTTGTGGCTGACAGAGGAGTGCCATCATGTTGTGGCTGACAGAGGAATTGCCATCATGTTGTGGCTGACGAAGGAGTGCCATCATGTTGTAGCTGACAGAGGAGTGCCATCATATTTGTGGCTGACAGAGGAGTGCCATAATGTTGTAACTGACAGAGGAGTGCCATCATGTTGTGGCTGACAGAGGAGTGCCATCATGTTGTGGCTGACAGAGGAGTGCCATCATGTTGTGGCTGACAGAGGAGTGCCATAATATTTGTAGCTGACAGAGGAGTGCCATCATGTTGTGGCTGACAGAGGAGTGCCATCATGTTGTAGCTGACAGAGGAGTGCCATCATGTTGTGGCTGACAGAGGTGCCATCATGTTGTAGCTGACAGAGGAGTACCATCATGTTGTGGCTGACAGAGGAGTGCCATCATGTTGTGGCTGACAGAGGTGCCATCATGTTGTAGCCCCAACAGAGGAGTGCCATCATGTTGTGGCTGACAGAGGTGCCATAATGTTGTAGCTGACAGAGAGTGCCATCATGTTGTGGCTGACAGAGTGCCATAATGTTGTAGCTGACAGAGGAGTGCCATCATGTTGTGGCTGACAGAGGAGTGCCATCATGTTGTAGCTGACAGAGTGCCATCATATTTGTGGCTGACAGAGGAGTGCCATCATGTTGTAGCTGACAGAGGAGTGCCATAATATTTGTGGCGACAGAGGAGTGCCATCATGTTGTGGCTGACAGAGGAGTGCCATCATGTTGTGGGTGACAGAGGTACCACCATGTTGTGGCTGACAGAGGAGTGCCATCATGTTGTGGCTGACAGAGGAGTGCCACCATGTTGTGGCTGACAGAGGAGTGCCACCATGTTGTGGCTGACAGAGGAGTGCCACCATGTTGTGGTTGACAGAGGAGTGCCACCATGTTGTGGCTGACAGAGGGTGCCACCATGTTGTGGCTGACAGAGGAGTGCCATCATGTTTGTGGCTGACAGAGGAGTGCCACCATGTTGTGGCTGACAGAGGAGTGCCACCGTAGTGTGGCTGACAGAGGTGCCACCATGTTGTGGCTGACAGAGGAGTGCCATCATGTTGTGGCTGACAGAGGAGTGCCATCATGTTGTGGCTGACAGAGGAGTGCCATCATGTTGTGGCTGACAGGAGTGCCATCATGTGTTGTGGCTGACAGAGTGCCATCATGTTGTAGCTGACAGAGGAGTGCCATAATGTTGTATTTGACAGAGGAGTGCCACCATGTTGTAACTGACAGAGGAGTGCCATCATGTTGTAGCTGACAGAGGAGTGCCATCATGTTGTAGCTGACAGAGAGTGCCATCATGTTGTAGCTGACAGAGGAGTGCCATCATGTTGTGGCTGACAGAGGAGTGCCATAATGTTGTAGCTGACAGAGGAGTGCCACAATATTTGTGGCACTGACAGAGGAGTGCCATCATGTTGTGGCTGACAGAGGAGTGCCACCATGTTGTAACTGACAGTGCCACCGTATTTGTAACTGACAGGAGTGCCACCATGTTGTGGCTGACAGAGGAGTGCCATCATGTTGTGGCTGACAGAGGTGCCATAATGTTGTGTACTGACAGAGGAGTGCCATCATGTTGTAGCTGACAGAGGAGTGCATCATGTTGTGACGTGAGAGGAGTGCCATAATGTTGTGGCTGACAGAGGAGTGCCACCATGTTGTATAGCTGACAGAGGAGTGCCATCATGTTGGCGGCTTTTGACAGAGGAGTGCCATCATGTTGTGGCTGACAGAGAAGTGCCATCATGTTGTAGGTGACAGAGGAGTGCCATCATATTTGTGGCTGACAGAGAATTACCATCATGTTGTGGCTGACAGAGGAGTGCCACCATGTTGTAGCTGACAGAGGAGTGCCATCATGTTGTGGCTGACAGAGAGTGCCATCATGTTGTGGCTGACAGAGGAGTGCCATCATGTTGTAGCTGACAGTGCCATCATGTTGGCAGCGACAGAGGAGTGCCATCGTATTTGTAGCTGACAGAGGTACCATCATATTTGTAACTGACAGAGGAGTGCAATATTATTTGTAGCTGACAGAGGAGTGCCATAATATTTGTGGCTGACAGAGGTGCCATAATGTTGTATTTGTGACAGAGGTACCATCATGTTGTGGCTGACAGAGGAGTGCCATCATGTTGTAACTGACAGAGGTGCATCATGTTGTGGCTGACAGAGAATGCCATCATGTTGTGGCAGCAGAGGAGTGCCATAATGTTGTAGCTGACAGAGAAGTGCCATAATGTTGTGGCTGACAGAGGAGATGCCATCATGTTGTGGCTGACAGAGGAGTGCCATCATGTTGTGGCTGACAGAGGAGTGCCATCATGTTGTGGCTGACAGAGGAGTGCCATAATGTTTAGTAGCTGACAGAGAGTGCCATCATGTTGTAGCTGACAGAGGAGTGCCATAATGTTGTATTAGCTGACAGAGAGTGCCATCATGTTGTGGGTGACAGAGGAGTGCCATCATGTTGTGGCTGACAGAGGAGTGCCATAATGTTGTGGCTGACAGAGGAGTGCCATCATGTTTGCGTGGCTGACAGAGGAGTGCCATCATGTTGTGTGTGAGGTACCATGTTGTAGCTGACAGAGGAGTGCCATCATGTTTGTAGCTGACAGAGGAGTGCCATCATGTTGTAGCTGACAGAGGTACATATGTTGTGGCTGACAGAGGAGTGCCATCATGTTGTGGCGGCAGAGGAGTGCCACAATGTTGTGGCTGAAACAGAGGAGTGCCATGCATATTTGTAACTGGCCAGAGAGTGCCATCATGTTGTAGCTGACAGAGGAGTGCCATCATGTTGTAGCTGACAGAGGAGTGCCATCGCTTGTGGCTGACAGAGGGTATAAACATTTGTAGCTGACAGAGGAGTGCCATAATATTTGTGACGAGAGAGTGCCATAATGTTGTAACTGACAGAAAGGAGATGCCACCATGTTGTAACTGACAGAGGAGTGCCATCATGTTGTAGCTGACAGAGGAGTGCCATCATGTTGTGAGTGACAGAGGAGTGCCACCATGTTGTGGAGTGACAGAGGAGTGCCATCATGTTGTGGCTGACAGAGGAAGTGCCATAATGTTGTGGCTGACAGAAGGAGTGCCACCATGTTGTAGCTGACAGAGGTACCTCATGTTGTAGCTGACAGAGAGAGTGCCATAATGTTGTGGCTGACAGAGGAGTGCCACCATGTTGTGACGAGAGGTGCCATCATGTTGTGGCTGACAGAGGAGTGCCATCATGTTGTGGCTGACAGAGGAGTGCACATCATGTTGTGGAGTGACAGAAAGTGCATGTGTTGTGGCTGACAGAGGAAGTGCCATCATGTTGTGGCTGACAGAGGAGTGCCATAATGTTGTGGCTGACAGAGGAGTGCCACCATGGCGTAGTGACAGAGGAGTGCCATCATATTTGTGGCTGACAGAGGTACCATCATGTTGTGGCTGACAGAGGTGCCATAATGTTGTGGCTGACAGAGGAGTGCCATCATGTTGTGGCTGACAGAGGAGTGCCATCATGTTGTGGCTGACAGAGGTGCCATCATGTTGTGGCTGACGAGAGGAGTGCCATCATGTTGTGGCTGACAGAGGAGTGCCATCATGTTGTGGCTGACAGAGGAGTGCCATCATGTTTACGTGGCTGACGAGGAGTGCCCATCATGTTGGCTGGGTGACAGAGGAGTGCCATCATGTTTGTGGCTGACAGAGAATTGCCATCATGTTGTGGGTGACAGAGGGTGCCATCATGTTGTGGCTGACAGAGGAGTGCCATAATGTTGGCCAGCTGACAGAGGAGTGCCATCATGTTGTGGCTGACAGAGGAGTGCCATCATGTTGTGGCTGACAGAGGTGCCATCATGTGTAGCTGACAGAGGAGTGCCATCATGTTGGCCGAAGCTGACAGAGGAGTGCCATCATATTTGTGGCTTTGACAGAGGAGTGCCATCATGTGTTGTGGCTGACAGAGGAGTGCCATCATGTTGTGTGGCTGACAGAGGAGTGCCATCATGTTGTGGCTGACAGAGGAGTGCCATCATGTTGTAGCTGACAGAGAGATGCCATCATGTTGTGGCTGACGGGAGTGCCATCATGTTGTGGCTGACAGAGGAGTGCCATAATGTTGTGGCTGACAGAGGAGTGCCATCATGTTGTGGCTGACAGAGGAATGCCATCATGTTGTGGCTGACAGAGGAGTGCCATAATGTTGTGGCTGACGGGGAATTGCCACCATGTTGTCAGCTTTGACAGAGGAGTGCCATAATATTTGTGGCTGACAGAGGAATGCCATCATGTTGTGGCTGACAGAGAGTGCCATCATATTTGTGGCTGACAGAGGTGATGCCATCATGTTGTGGCTGACAGAGGAGTGCCATAATGTTGTGGCTGACAGAGGAGTGCCATAATGTTGTGGCTGACAGAGGGTGCCATAATGTTGTGGCTGACAGAGGAGTGCCATCATGTTGTGGCTGACAGAGGAGTGCCATCATGTTGTGGCTGACAGAGGAGTGCCATCATGTTGTGGCTGACAGAGGAGTGCCATAATGTTGTGGCTGACAGAGTGCCACCATGTTGTAACTGACAGAGGAGTGCCATAATGTTGTAGCTGACAAGAGGAGTGCCACCATATTTGTAACTGACAGAGGAAGTGCCATCATGTTGTGGCTGACAGAGGAGTGCCATCATGTTACATGGCTGACAGAGGAGTGCCATAATATTTGTGGCTGACAGAGGAGTGCCACCATGTATTTGTGGCTGACAGAGGTGCCATCATGTTGTGGCTGACAGAGGAGTGCCATAATGTTGTAGCTGAAGAGAGTGCCACCATGTTGTAACTGACAGAGGAGTGCCATAATGTTGTGGCTGACAGAGGAGTGCCATCATGTTGTGGCTGACAGAGGAGTGCCATCATGTTGTAGCTGACAGAGGAGTGCCATAATGTTGTGGCTGACAGAGGAGTGCCATCATGTTGTAGCTGACAGAGGAGTGCCATCATGTTGTGGCTGACAGAGAAGTGCCATCATGTCGTGGCTGACAGAGAAGTGCCACCTCATGTCGTGGCTGACAGAGGAGTGCCATCATGTTGTGGCTGACAGAGGAGTGCCATCATGTTGTGGCTGACAGAGGAGTACCATCATGTTGTGGCTGACAGAAGGAGTGCCATCATGTTGTGGCTGACAGAGGAGTGCCATCATGTTGTGGCTGACAGAGTGCCATCATGTTGTAGCTGACAGAGGAGTGCCATCATGTTGTAGCTGACACCTAGAGTCCGACAGTGTATTTAAACACCGCAGGAGCAACACAACCTACACTCTCTCCCCTCTCCTCACACACACACACAACACGCAGTTGCCCTTCCTCTCCTCATTATACTACAAACGTCTTTACCTCATTACTCCCTCACTCAAGTCATCTTTTTTTCAGTAGTCAACTTCCTCTGCTATCTCATTACCGACTAACGCAACACCCTCGCTCACGTCTCTCTCTGGGGGACCTGTCAATATCTCTAGTCACTAATGAGAAGATCAAAAGCGTGAGTGTTACCGTACAAGGTTTACTTTGACTCTGGGAACAGTGGTGAGTACACAGAGGCAGTAAGTGAAGGGACGAGCAACAAGAGTGTCCCTCTACGACCAGAATAACACAGCCGTCCATGTTCAGTGGTTAACACGAGGGTGAGGCAGAGTGTTTGGCAGTCTTCCTTATACATCATACATGACTGGTATATTATGTACCATATGTGTAAACACCGTATATACATCACTACAGGTCATATATCACTGGTTTATATATTAACTATACATGACTGGTATATACATTAATAAACATCATACATGACTGGTATTTTGGAGTGTTGATGATGTACTTGGCAGGCTGGTGGATACGGTGAGGTGGTGGAGAGGTGGAGAGCAGTGTTCGTAATACGTCTGGTCTGTATACTTTTTGGAGTATTCTATACAAGTTAAAAGTGCTTAAGTGTTGAAAGTATATTTAAGAGTAGTAAGGCGTTGGTTTGAGAAATTTTTTAGTCAATATCGTATCATAATGAATAATAATATATCACCACAAGTCGGGTACATGAAGACAAAGTGTGAGGGTGTAAAGTCCTGGGAAGTCACGTCATGCCTTGCTCTCCTCTTTGACTTCTTATAAAACGATCTCGCTAAAACAGCGTATTTCCTCGACTTTTTTCTTTTTTTATTATTATTATTACACCCCCCTACATCTTGCGTAAGTGAAGCGCAGCGTTGTCAGTGCCCAACAGGGAAGCATGCTAAGTTCATGATTGCCTTTGTCTCTATGAGTTAAAGGCGTAGAAGCTTGAAGAGTCAGTCAATGGTTTATGTCTAAAAGCTCAACAACTTGTCCCTGAATACGAATTCGCAACTTTCGATTTACAGCAGAACCTACTTTGCTGTTAGGTGAATAGGGACCAAGGGGACTAGGAAACAACTTCAGCCGTCCTGAAATCGAACCCGTGGAACCCGTGACATCTTGCTTGGAGGCAAGAGCGGTACGCTCCACCAGCGCCCCCCACCCCTACTTAACTTCTTGGAATATCGTGTTTGGCTAATCCACCTACATCCTGCTTTTCTGAATACATTTCCCCTGATTTTTAACATGGATAATATTGTGTTTGTTTCAATGAAAAGTGATACTTAGTTGCCAAACTGGCCAAGAGTTAGGTGTTAACCCTCGTTTGCTTACCAGGGCGTATTCGTATTTTTTCTCTCTCGTTTAGTACCTCTAGGTATCTGACCTCCGCCACCAGATGTAGGTCGCTGTTTTGTAAACACACGACCAGGCGTTTGCTTTTTTCTATTTTATCTGTACTGAGGTATGAGGTGACGGTGTGGGTCATGAGGGAGGTGTACGTGATCAGTGTGAGTGTTGTTATAGAGTTGAAAATCTGGGCACAGGTAAATCAAGGTAAGGTGAGGTTATGCAATGTGTTTACGATAGTAGTTCAGACACATTTATACATTAACGTCATTAAACTATAAGCGGCACGTCACACGTTAACTAGACATGTAGGAAGTTATATAATGTACCGTAAACAAACTCATGTGAAGGTCATCAAATTAAGACGACAGCAGGACAGACACACTACTACAAAATGTGAGTTTGGGACCATTTGGCTGAGCAGGTAATCTTCATCCCATCAATCGATTTTTCCTTCTTTCTCCTTGTCCAAGTTTCGTGTCTGGGTGAAACAACACAAACACAGTATGGCGAGCTACAAATACCCGAAAATAATGATGGTGCCCTTGAGTCCATACTGGTTGCTTCTCCTCTACACTATCTTGGCCTAGGTGAGGGTAAGGCCAGGCCGACCACCAGCAGATACCTGGCCACTATTTGTGTCAGGGACCTCCTTAGTGTGGAGACTCGCCTATCGTCACCCCAGGGCTACCCTCCTTATTTCTCCTACTTTTCCGCCACGCCTCCTTCTCCACACTTCCTCTTCCTCCGCTACATCTCCTCCTCCGCTACAACCTCCTCCTTCTCCTCCGTCACACCTCCTCTGCCACACTTCCTCTTCCTCCTCCGCCACACCTCCTCTTCCTTCCTCCTCCACTACACCTCTTCCTCCTGCACTATACCTCTTCTTCCTGCACTACACCTCTTCCTCCTGCACTACACCTCTTCCTCCTCCACTACACCTCTTCCTCCTCCACTACACCTCTACCTCTTCCACTACACCTATTCCTCTTCCGCCACACCTCTGCCGCCACATAAATCCAGAACACTACCGTCACACAACACCAACAACACCCAACAACGGCCTACTAAACTGTGAACTACCTACCATACCCCGGAGGAGACACACCCCACCGCAACATTAACAAAGACCTGACCTTCATAAATCTCAAGTTGGATTATCAAAACTTCAAATATTAAACTCAAAGATGATAAGTGCGCATCTGACAGCTTCATGGTCACGACGGGACAAAAAACAACATCCCAAAATTGCTCTCTATTTAACGTAAAACTCTACCGTGACTACAGGAAGTGGGTGACTCGTCCTCAGTGAAGGTAAACAATGCGACTGATTTTTAAGGTGGTTGAATATGTCCCCTTTGCGGCTATATAGTTCTCTCTCTCTCTCTCTCTCTCTCTCTCTCTCGCCATTTACACAGTGCCCTTGGTGCAGTATCTGCGTATATAGTCCGGCTGCCAACTTGCCACGTTATCACCAGCTGGATGGGGGGAGGCGGGAGGGGATATGGCTCACCACCTGGGGATACACCTCAAGGGGGTGGGGTTACCATCTGCCCGGTACACCATCCACTCACACTCAGAACGTGTGTGTGTGATGCAGCAGGTGTTGTTAGTATGCGAGGTAGTAGGTGGTGGCAGGGGAGGCAGCGGCAGGGGAGGTATCAGTTGGTGGCAGGTGAGGCAGTAGGCAGCGGCAGGGGAGGTATCAGTTGGTGGCAGGTGAGGCAGGTGAGGCAGTAGCGGCAGGAGGTATCAGTTGGTGGCAGGTGGAGGCAGGTGAGGCAGTAGGCAGCGGGCAGGAGGCACAGGTAGGCAGGTGAGGCAGGTGAGGGCGTAGGCAGCGGCAGGAGGTATGCTGGTGGCAGGTGAGGCAGGTGAGGCGGTAGGCACGGGGAGGTATCAGTTGGTGGCAGGTGAGGCAGGTGAGGCGTAGGCGGCGGCAGGGGAGGTATCCGTTGGTGGCGGAGGTGAGGGGCAGGGGAAGTTGGTGGCAGGTGAGGCAGTAGCAGGAGGTCAGTTGGTGGAAGGTGAGGGTGAGAGGGCGGGAGGTCAGTTGGTAGCAGGTGAGGCAGGTGAGGCAGTAGGCGGCGGCAGGGGAGGTATCAGTTGGTGGCAGGTGAGGCAGGTGAGGCGTGGAAGCGGCGGCAGGAGGTATCAGTTGGTGGCAGGTGAGGCGGTGGGGAGGCAGTAGGCAGCGGCAGGAGGTATCGGTTGGTGGCAGGTGGGGCAGGTGAGGGCGTGCGGCAGGAGGTATAGTTGGTGGCAGGTGGGGCAGGTGGGGCGTAGGCGGGCGGGGTATCGTTGGTGGAGGTGGGGCAGTAGGCAGCGGCAGGGGAGGTATCAGTTGGTGGCAGGTGAGGGGGTACGCAGGGGTACGGTTGGTGGTGAGGCGTGGCGGCAGGGGAGGTATCGGTTGGGGTGAGGCAGGTGAGGCAGTAGGCAGCGGCAGGGGAGGTATCGGTTGGTGGCAGGTGAGGCAGGTGAGGCGTGGGCAGCGGAGGGGAGGTATCCGGTTGGTGGCGGTGGGGGGTGGGGTGGGGGGGGTATCAGTTGGTGGCAGGTGGGCGGTGGGCAGTGGGCAGCGGCAGGGGGGTTCAGTTGGTGGGGTGTGGGAGTAGGCAGCGGCAGGGTATCAGTTGGTGGCAGGTGAGGCAGTAGGCGGCGGCAGGAGGTATCAGTTGGTGGGGTGAGGCGGTACGCGGGGAGGTATCAGTTGGTGGAAGGTGGCAGTAGGCGGCGGCGGGGAGGTTCAGTTGGTAGCAGGTGAGGCAGGTGAGGCAGTAGGCGGCGGCAGGGGTATCAGTTGGTGGCAGGTGAGGCGGGTGAGGCAGTAGGCAGCGGCAGGGAGGTATCAGTTGGTGGCAGGTGAGGCAGGTGAGGCAGTAGGCAGCGGCAGGGGAGGTATCAGTTGGTGGCAGGTGAGGCGGGTGAGGCGGAGCGGCGGGAGGTATCAGTTGGTGGCGGGAGGTGAGGCGGTAGCAGCAGGGGAGGTATCAGTTGGTGGCAGGTGGGCGGTAGGCGGGGGGAGGTATCAGTTGGTGGCAGGTGAGGCAGTAGCAGGGGAGGTATCAGTTGGTGGAAGGTGAGGCGTAGGCAGCGCAGGAGGTATCAGTTGGTAGCAGGTGAGGCAGGTGAGTAGGCAGCGGCAGGAGGTATCAGTTGGTGGCAGGTGAGGCAGGTGAGGGCAGTAGGCAGCGGCAGGTGAGGGCAGTAGGGCGGCAGGTGAGGCAGTGGGTGGTGGGCAGGAAACAGGCGCTTCTCAAGGCTCAGCCAAGGACTGTGGTGTGATAGGCAAAATAAATGTTTACTTAACACTGCCCACCGCCACAACACTGCCCCACCGCCACAGCACTGCCCACCGCCACAACACTGCCCACCTCACAACACTGCCCACCGCCACAACACTGCCCACCGCCACAACACTGCCCACCGCCACAACACTGCCCTCCCACACACTGCCCACCTCCACAACACTCCCACCTCCACAACACTGCCCACCTCCACAACACTGCCCACCGCCACAACACCCACCTCCACCAACACTCCTACCTCACAACACTGCCCACCTCCACAGCACTGCCCACCTCAACTATCCACCGCCACAACACTGCCCACCTCCAACACTGCCCCACCTCCACGTACCCACCGCCACAACTCTGCCCACCCCACAGCACTACCCACCGCCACAACACTGCCCACCTCCACAGCACTCTCACCTCCACAGCACTACCCACCGCCACTATACTGCCCACCTCCACAACACTGACCACCTCCACAACACTGCCCACCCCCCAGCACTGCCCACCTCCACAACACTGCCCACCTCCACAGCACTACCCACCGCCACAACACTGCCCACCCCACAGCACTGCCCACCTCCAAACTGCCCACCTTCACAACACTGCCCACCCCCACAGCACTGCCCACCTCCACAACACTGCCCACCTCCACAGCACTACCCACCGCCACAACCTGCCCACCCCACAGCACTGCCCACCTCCACAACCTGCCCACCTCCAACACTGCCCACCTCCACAACACTGCCCACCTCCACTTGCCCACCTCACAACACTGCCCACCTCCACAGCATTGCCCCACCTCCACAACACTGCCCGTCCCCACAGCACTGCCCACCTCCACAACACTGCCCACCTCCACAACTGCCCATCCCCACAGCACTGCCCACCTCCACAACACTGCCCACCTCACAGCACTACCCACCGCCACAACACTGCCCACCCACAGCACTGCTCACCTCCACAACACTGCCCACCTACACAGCACTACCCACCGCCACAACACTGCTCACCCCCACAGCACTGCCCACTCCACGCTCCACCTCCACAGCCTGCCCACCGCCACAACACCCCACCCCCAACATTGTCCCTCTGCCCACCACAACACTGCCCACCTCCCACACAGCACTGCCCACCTCCTACACTGCCCACCTCCACAACACTGCCCACCTCTACAGCACCCCATCTCACACCACTGCCCACCTCCCTGCACCCCCAGCACTGCCCACCTCCACAGCACTGCCCACCTCCACAACCTGCCCACTCCACTCCCACCCACAACACTGCCCACCTCCACAACACTGCCCACCCACAACCTGCCCACCTCCACAACTCTGCCCACCTCCACAACATTGTCCACCTCTGCCCACCTCCCAGCCTGCCCACCTCCCCTGCGCCACCCCAACACTGCCCACCTCCACACACTGCCCACCCCCACAACACTGCCCACCCCCCCAACACTGCCCCACCCCCACAACACTGCCCACCTCCACAACACTGCCCACCTCCACAACTCTGCCCACCTCCACAACACTGCCCACCTCCACAACTCTGCCCACCTCCACAACATTGTCCACCTCTGCCCACCTCCACAACACTGCCCACCTACACAACACTGCCCACCCCACAACCTGCCCTCACAACACTGCCCACCCCACAACACTGCCCACCCCCCACAACACCCACCTCCACATCACTGCCCACCTCCACAACTCTTGCCTCCACAACACTGCCCACCTCCACACTCTGCCCACCTCCACAACACTGCCCACCCCCACAACACTGCCCACCTCCCATTGTCCACCTCTGCCACACCTCCACAACACTGCCACACCTCCCCAGCACTGCCCCCACAACACTGCCCACCCCACAACACTGCCCACCTCCACAACACTGCCCACCTCCACAACTCTGCCCACCTCCCAGCCACTGCCCACCCCCACAACTGCCCACCTCCCACAACTTGTCACCTCTGCCACACCTCCACAACACTGCCACACCTCCACAACACTGCACCCCCACAACACTGCCCACCCCCACAACCTGCCCACCTCCACAACCTGCCCACCCCCACAACACTGCCACCCCACAACACTGCCCACCTCCCCAACACTGCCCACCTCCACAACTCTGCCCACCTCCACCACTGCCCACCTCCACAACTCTGCCCACCTCCAAACACTGCCCACCCCACAACACTGCCCACCTCCACAACATTGTACCTCTGCCACACACCTCCATAACCTACACACCTCCCAACACTGCCACACACCTCCACAACACTGCCACACACCCTCCACAACACTGCCACACACCTCCACAACACTGCCACACACCTCCACAACACTCCCACCTCCACACACTACCCTCCACAACACTGCCACACACACCTCCACAACACACCACACCTCCACAACACTACCACACCTCCACAACACTGCCTCACACCTCCCACACTGCCACACACCTCCACAACACTGCCACACACCTCCACAACACTGCCACACCTGCAGGCTCTAGGGGTAGGAATGAGCTTGATATTATTTAAACATGTGTGGGAACGGAAATACCACTAAAATAATTCACACTGGGTATGGTGAGGGCGCGTGGCTCTCCCAAGCTCACTCACACCTGCTGCTGCCCTCTCCTTCCCTCCCTCCTTCCTTTCCTCCTCCCCCTCCTCGTAAACATCCCCTGATTTGCCTACGCGACCTCCTGACTCAGCACCAAACCACGTGGGGTCGCCCTTCCTCTGTTGACTACTATATTACTGCTAATATTGCCACAACTAAAACTGCCGCCTTCCACCACTATCACCAATAACTCTGCTACTGCCACCACAAGGATTATCACCTCTACCTCAATCATTTCCACCATCGTCATCTCTAAGGTGACCACTGACATCACCAACTTTGCGACGACCATTTCCACCACACCTCTAAGACGACCACTGCCGTCAACGACACCAGAAATATTTGGTCATCATAAAAACATCAACACAAAGAATATAAATTGTTCCCCCGAGTGTGCGAGCGTTTCAGTAGTTGTGTTAGTAAGAAACCTCAAGAATTAAATATTGGCTGATGTTAAGGTAACGGAGAAACGATGCATCACGGCGAGGCTATAAATAGACCCACATAAACACTATTCTAACTCACTGTGTTTTACTGCCCTTAAACTGAAATGTATGATAAAAAAAAAATATTGGTTCATCAGGCGCTACAGTGGCAATGAACTTGGTGCCATACGTGCGTAGATGTTGACATGATGGCAGCTCGCCAGCCCGGACAAAGACCACAGTTTTGGCGCCAAAACTGCCACTTCCCGGTACTGGGCGAAACTCTGGCACACACACACACTCTCCCTCGATTTTTTACTTTCTTACTTATTACGAATTTATATTTGCTTAATTATACCGAAGTGTGTTTGCTTTTGCGAGTGTGTTGACTTAGGAGAGAAACGGTGGTCCGGTGTGCCGTGAGAGGCGTGGCGTAAACAGCCGAGTGTCAAGGTGTCAACAGATAGGAGACCACCAATAACTCAGCAACAGTCAGCGGTGAGCCGCCACTTTCACCATTTTACACGACAATTCGTCAAAATGCAAACAAAACTGAAAATCTTATATCATCTTGCATCAGTTTTCCGGAAGCTGTATCGCTATAAATAATCACCAGCCGTTTTAAGTGTCACACGATGGCCCAGGGTGTCACGTGTACTTAAACAGTTGTGGGAGGCGAGTGTCTGCGGCCACTGATCTCTTATACTGTTAACCACCAATCCTGTATTAACACACTAAGATACCCATAAACACTAACCATTATATTTCAGGGCAACACTAAATAAGTTATACAATTGATAAAAACAAATATATTATTGTTTTGTGGGCGGACGTGTCGCAAGGCTGACAACACACTGTGTGGTGAAGGTTCTCACCTGGTGTACTTACTACTGTATGTGAAGATCACTTATGTTTAGTACCCAATACCTCACCCACTGTGGTAGGTAAGAAGGACCACTGTAGTAGGTACGAAGGACCACTGTGGTCGAGACGAAGGACCACTGTGGTAGGTACGAAGGACCACTGTGGTCGAGACGAAGGACCACTGTGGTAGGTACGAAGGACCACTGTGGTCGAGACGAAGGACCACTGTGGTAGGTACGAAGGACCACTGTGGTCGAGACGAAGGACCACTGTGATAGGTACAGTCAGCCAAAGGTGCACCGACCCCACCCTAGGTCTCGTGCTCGCAATTTTACCTGGCAATACTTGGTAAAGGAAGGCTGTATGTAAAGGTGACTGTGATTGGTGGATCTGTTTTCGGCTGTATCACTGTCAGGATAATCATTAAACAAACCAAAGGTAGAATACTTATAATAATAAACTATTCATTGTTATTTAAGGTCAAGAGAAGTTTCCAAATTTTCGTATATTTGCTTAAATAATGAAGAAAAATTGTGTGAGAGTCTTGTGGCAGCTGTGGTTGTAAAGTTGCCAATTCATTAATATATTTTCTTCATTATTTAAGCAAATATACGAAAATTTTGAAACTTCTTGACCTTAAATAACAATGACTAATAGAGCTTTACCTTAGAGCTTCCTGTCATCCTTGTAAAACACCGTAGAGTCACGTTTAAAGCTTTATAATTTTGGACACGTTATATTTTAAAGCCTGGGAAAGCTTAAAATGCTTCCTGGACTACTGAACAGGCCAGAGTGTGTTTCCCCTGACCTGAGAGAGAGTCCATCATCATGCCTCTGTCATACTGTGAGTGTGTCAGCTTGAATGACTCGCACCACTTCCCTCACTAGAGAAATCCGTTGTTAATTCAGAGTGACTCCAGCACTTTTGTTGGTCGGTCGGCAGCAGCGTGTGTGTACCGTGGGTGTATTATCTCGGGGGTAATATGCGACTCTCTGGAGATGGTCTATTTGCGGTGACCCTAAGTGGCTTTTAAGAGCTTCACTTAAAAACCGATGGTGGCACTGACGAGAGCTTCACTTAGGGGCCGCCCGCTGATGGCACTGGTAGAGAGACCCACATAAGACTTACTGATGGTGGCACCTGTAATTCTACGGAGTATTGGTAAGAGTGCCAGTAGGTGTGTATGACATCAGCGTCTAGATAACAGTCTTTCATCTGCTCCTCAAACTATTTTTTCTGCTGGTGTCCCCATAGTGAAGGGGTTAATGGAGATAGTTTACGGAGTCTTTCTGTTTGTACCATCTGGGGATATACCTCTAAAACATATACTGAACACCTCCCTGAGCATTGGTCCTCCATATAATTAACTTACCCTTGTTACATTATAATGAGTGATATTCTGACTCTTATTTCTGTCACTTATCGACATCCTAATGTTTGAAACTTTTGTTGTTATTCATAATGATAATCTTTTATTTGATATCTTGGTCATTATGTTGAAGATATTAATGAAGGAATTATGGAAAGTCGACCTATTATATGTGGCAGTTTCTGGGTGAGCGGAACCAAGGCCTCGGAGGGTTCAGTACTTGGATAAAACTTTAACAGTGAAGGATTGATTGCGAGAGAAGGTATTAAATGGATAAATATTTTGAGCAGAGAATTAGGACTCCAAAATCAGTTGTTAAAAGCTTGGCGAATATATACTTCGAACAGTAAAGCTTGGATATATACTGCGAACAATAAAGCTTCTATACAGTATTGGTGGCAGCAGACCAGAGAGCGCTACGCCAACATCCACCACTAGGGCTACCTGAGGGGGTTAGGTTAGGGTGTCGAACCATCAGGTGAAATAATCTGGGGTGCCTTATCTTCACGTAACCCATTTAACAAAACATTAAATACAGGGTGTTGTAATTATCTATGATTGCAAGTCACCCAGATCAATAAATATAACCTCGGGCCCAGCTTATTACTGCGACAATACCATTAATAACAGTACAGATTAACACAACATGCACTATGAACACAACTGTACCAGGAATACGTGTTCTATCTGAAGGTAATTAGTCAAGGCGTGGAAGTGATCACTTGTAAGGTAATCACCGTAATAAAGAGACTCGACTATCAACATGGCATGACGTCACACCACAACAATAGGGTAATATCCCGCCATAATATGAAAACCATCAATATAATACAATAAGAGTACACAATAACAGCAACAATTACTTGCAATATGGGCGCCCGTATGGCATCCTGCTGCCATCACTACCCACACTGGGTGAGTTACTCCTCCACCCACACACCTGTTGAGGGTGACATGCCCTTCCACCCAAAGGGTGTTGTGTTCCAGTAGACACAGGTCAAGGTGAAGCGGGCAATTGCCCTTACTGGACATGTATCACGTGACCTGTTTCGGCGACCACTGTCACCGCCTGACGTTGATACACAATGTACACAAATTTTCTGACTCACTTAAAAGTTCATAACCTCAACAGTAACAGATCGAACACACTAGTTTTGTTATACTTTACGAACTCACAAGTTGTTTATTTTTTGTCTCAGTAGACTTGCTCATGTTGTTGTTTGGGGTTGTTAAATTTTAAAATGGGGTAGACAATTTACAGACACCAGCCTATAGTATAACGAGTCAACAAACAGCTTAGGACGAGATGTGCACAAAGAATAGCCAAGTTTGCTTTATCTTAAATAAAATATCATTTACTTCATCTGTGGCTGACAAAATCAATTGCCAAAACAGCCAACTGGAGACGACATACACCTAAAACTATTGAACACACCACATGACTCCATATATGTGTGAGTTTAAGCTCTAAAGATATCGGCAAAACAGGAAACCGAGAAAATATAATAACTGATAAACTGTGTAGAACGTGTATATTATTATATATTATATATTTTATAGTTAAGGCGGCGTCACACGAGCACTTTTTCCGTAATTTTATTGCATCAATTTTCTGAGCGCGCCCTGTCGCACACGCACAAAGAACTAGAGCGCTCAGTCTTTCCGCATTCCTCAATTATTATTGTAAACAAAGGAAATGGCGTTGTATGCCTTTCTCTTCATTTTTACTGTATCTATCGTCCCTTGGGTCCCACAGGCAACGATGAGATCTAATATTGTCTATCATGTGTTCTTCGGACAGGCGTGTCTATACAGGAATAGAGAGAGGCCGTGAAGTTGAACACATGGGTCAATGTAAACAAACTTATCAGATGTATTTACGAATATCAATTTTTTTTTTTTTTTACAATTTGAAGCAATTTTTTTAAAATGTGATACAGAATACTTTTAAAATTAAATTTAGATATTTTAGTTGGTTCGATATATATTTTATTTAAATATCTTCATTGTCGAGTATACTCGTAGATATGAACGTGACCACAGAAGTTGGTACACAGTCAGGGTGAAACGATACGTTTGTCTGGAGGAGACGGGGAGAAAAATTTACAAATCGTAGAAAAAATGACGGAAACCGGGAAAATTGACGGAAAAAGTGCAAGTGTGACGCCACCTTTAAAATGTCTACCGTACACTTCACAGATCCTCCGAGTTAACAAGTGGTGGTAAACGCTGTCAGGCCCTCACACACTACACGTCAGGCAGGTGAAGGAGAGAGTAAAATATAAGGACAAAGGATACAACAAGAGAGGGAGAGCGAAAGAAAGACATAATAAAGGCAAATACTGAAACATGTGAGGAGAAACGTGTGAGAAGACGGGAGACAAGGAGAGACAGGCAGTTCTCAGAGGCTTAAGAGAGAATAGATGAAGAAACTGAGAGAAAAAACATGAACACTGAACATCAAACAAGTAAACTTTGATCTTTAGTAAAGGGATCATCAGAATCCTTTATGGGCTCTGGATCCAATAATCATACAATTCACACCTGTTTCCCAATATGTCTTCACTTTTATAAGGTACCGAGGCTTTTCAGAAATCATACGAGAACCTAACAGAAAAAAACAATAACAAATATAAACAAAGGTAACCAAGCAGTGTGTGGGCGGAAGTTATCTCAAAGGCTTTAGTGGAGCTGATATACAGTACATGACTCTTAGTAAAAACAAGTCCCCTGATAGTCGGTTTAGGCTCAGAGACAGACAACAAATGTAGGAGGAGCGAGGAGAGTACGGGGGGGGAGTTCAAGGATGTGGGTGAGAAAGGGGAGAGGGAGGAGGGAGGCAAGGAGGTGGGTGGGAGGGAGATTAATTGCGATGGAAGGGAGGTATGGAGGGTGGTGGTACATCCTCTTCAACAAATAACTCTGGTAGGTGTGAGTCGCACCTGTGGCAGCTATATATAGTGTAGCGTCTCCCCCCCAGCAGGAAGTGTCACCACCTCCACCACCACCACCAGGGTTTCCCGAACCCACTGCTTGCTGCTGCCTCCTATACGATGTTACTTCCTCCCTCAACAAGGATCCTTTATCAGACAGAAAGTTTAATAGATGACGTCTGAGAACATTTTAAGATTTGGGCAAAATTGAGCATTGGAGTGTCTCAAAATTCCTAACAAAAGGAGGATCCACACCAAAGGAAATTCATCAACTTATGGTGGGATGTACTGTATAGCACAGAGGAACCTCATAACACACCACAAGGTGTGTCAAGGAGTTCATGTGTGGGTGAGACCACTGGTCACGGCGGCCATCGAGACAAATGTAGGCCCTGGTCGAGAACCTGACCATGGTGGACCGGCGTATTAAAGTCGAAGACGTAAACACGGAGAATGGCATTTTATATGTAAGTGTTGTAACCATCAAGACGGGTTCCATGAAGCCTTAGTGATAAGGCCCGACACAAGAGGATGGTCCCATATCAAGTACCGAGCACTCTGAACTATGAAGCTGAGCCAGGCAACTTTTTTTCACATTTGATGGTGGAAAGTGAGAACTGGATTTATCATTCACAAGTCAACCCTCCGCTGACAAGATCAAGGCCTCGATTTTCTGAGATACCAAAAGGATTCTACCGATTGATTACGTCTTTTTTTTTTAATTTGAACTTGAAAACACAGCAGTTCACATAAAAACATTTTAGAAATAAAGGGTTAATGACAACAATTCCTTTCATTCACAAGTTTTAGCATGACATGACGACTAGTGAGAGAGAGGCGCGGCCCAGGTGTGGGAGGTCAACAGCCTCAACACTACCACAATGTTTATTACTTTACCCGCCCGTGTTGACACTCCAGACAACCCCGCCAAACATCTCTCATTTGTAGGTCTTCATTTGCATGTATAATGATCTCCTCATTGTTATGTTTAGTTTATATTTTAATTATATCTTAAGACTTTAAATCTACGGGGCATCCATTTTGTAAAGTTCTGATGATATCTTCAAGAGCCAAATTCTTCTGATGATGTTGAATGAAAAATACAATCTCAGGTGGAATGACGAATAAGCGTTATATATATATATATATATATATATATATATATATATATATATATATATATATATATATATATATATATATATATATATATATATTACGGTTTGGGCTGTTTTTTTGTTCGTTGGATTATATATATCTTTGTATTTCACAGTTTGCATAATTATCAGTAGTAATGTGGTAGCTCCTCAAACACCTCGCCCCCTCCGCCAGTTCTTCACATTGTCAGGATGTATGTTGGCGCTATTCTCCAGACAGCAACATTAGAGTAGATTGGAATTTATTTTACCTTATTGGGGAAAAATACATACAAACATATCAATCCATACAATACAGTACATATATAACCATTTACCGAGAATGACATTTAAAATATTAGTAAAAGCTATTTCCAATGTGGTCCTCATGAACTTCTGGGTTCTTTCTAAATTGTGCTGTTCTCAAATCTTAACATAAAACCTGCTAGCTTGAAAGTGCGGTTCGCCAATATTCACCCACGTGTTGCGGCACTAGGCGGGGCCATGGGCGTACCGCGAGGAAATGATGGCGTGAGAGTTTACAGTCAACAGCACTGGAGTGATGCATTGTGTGTGTAGGGATTACTTAATAATAAAGTTCATCATGTTAATACGTATTATAAATGTGAGGATGGTGCTGGAGGCTAGATTTGTAATGATTATAGAGTGAAGTAGTAGCAATGCAAAGATTCAAGGAATGAGATGTACTGCAACATGTATGTGGGGCAGACACAAAGGTGGATGAGAGGTGGGTGGGTAGGTGGAGGCACAGCAGGGAGGGTGAGGCAGGGGTGAGGGAGTGTGTGTGTGCAGGGGTGGGCAGGTGTTGACGTAAGTTGTGCTCTAAAATAAAGGAGACAAAGAATACTATCACGTAAAAGGGGAAACCCACAAGGCCAGGCTTTGTTGGTACATATTATAAACACGCAGTTAATGCCCAACACCACACATAAACATTCCTGGGACCAACAAATTCTTGAAAAAATCAACATTACTGACGACATCAAGGAAGATGACTAATCCAGCCATCTATGGTGTTAATACTCACATGTAAGATTTTCTTGTTACGGTTTAAGGACATAATTTATGTAACTGAGGAGTAGGTAATGCTCTAATGTCCTAGATGAAGCCAGATGAGGTATTCCGAGGTGGCGGGAAGCTGATACTGTGTATGTGTATTATATCACCTGATTGTTGCTATGTACAGTATAGTGACTCGTATTTCCATAAAACACACACAGCTTTAATAAAATTAACTCAATCGGCTTTATCGCTTACATATCTTAATGACTTTGTGTGTGTGTGAGTGTGTGTGTGTGTAATATTTTTTACAATCTAAACTAAAAAACAACAATCTGACGCCGAGTGACAGATCAAAATATTGAGGGAACAAAGTGAAGACGGTTTTAGATCAGACCACAAGTTCCTTTGGCTACGAACGAAAGGCTGGTGTGTGGTGACTGTTGCCCCACCAAGCAGCCCACCTACAGTAGTGTTGCCCCACCAGCACCCCACCTACAGTAGTGTTGCCCACCCAGCACCCCACCTACAGTAGTGTTGCCCCTGCCCAGCACCCCACCTGCAGTAGTGTTGCCCTGCCCAGCACCCCACCTACAGTAGTGTTGCCCCCGCCCAGCACCCCACCCACAGTAGTGTTGCCCCGCCCAGCACCCCACCTACAGTAGTGTTGCCCTGCCCAGCACCCCACCTACAGTAGTGTTGCCCCACCCAGCACCCCACCTACAGTAGTGTTGCCTCACCCAGCACCCCACCTACAGTAGTGTTGCCCTGCCCAGCACCCCACCTAGCCAGTGTTGCCCTGCCCAGCACCCCACCTACAGTGTTGTTCTGCCCAGCACCCCACCAACAGTAGTGTTGCCCCGCCCAGCACCCCACCTAAAGTGTTCCTGCCCAGCACCCCACCAAGAGTAGTGTTGCCCGCCCAGCACCCCACCCACAGTAGTGTTGCCCTGCCCAGCACCCCACCCACAGTAGTGTTCCTGCCCAGACCCCCAACAACAGAAGTGTTGCCCTGCCCAGCACCCCACCTACAGTAGTGTTGCCTGCCCAGCACCCCAACAGTAGTGTGATGCCCCACCAAGCACCCCACCAAGAGTAGTGTTGCCCGCCCAGCACCCCACCAAGAGTAGTGGCCCCGCCCAGCACCCCACCAAGAGTAGTGTTGCCCACCCAGCACCCCACCTACAGTATGTTGCCCTGCCCAGCACCCCACTGCAGTAGTGTTGCCCCACCCAGCACCCCACCCACATTAGTGTTGCCCCACCAAGCACCCCACCTACAGTAGTGTTGCCCCGCCCAGCACCCCACCCACAGTAGTGTTGCCCTGCCCAGACCCCACCTACAGTAGTGTTGCCCACCCAGCACCCACCCTACAGTAGTGTTGCCCCACCCAGCACCCCACCTACAGTAGGTGTTGCCCTGCCCAGCACCCCAACAACAGTAGTGTTGCCCCACCAAGCACCCCACCAAGAGTAGTGCTGCCTTGCCCAGCACCTCAACAACAGTAGTGTTGCCCGCCCAGCACCCCAACAACAGAAGTGTTGCCCTGCCCAGCACCCCCACCACCAAGAGTAGTGTTGCCCTGCCCAGCACCCCAACAACAGAAGTGTTCTACCAAGCACCCCACCAAGAGTAGTGTTGCCCCGCCCAGCACCCCACCAACAGTAGTGTTGCCCCTGCCCAGCACCCCACCCACATTAGTGTTGCCCCACCAAGCACCCCACCAAGAGTAGTGTTGCCCTGCCCAGCACCCCACCTACAGTAGTGTTGCCCCACCAGCACCCCACCTCACAGTAGTGTTGCCCTGCCCGGCACCCCACCTACATTAGTGTTGCCCCACCAAGCACCCCACCAAGAGTAGTGTTGTTCCCTGCCCAGCACCCCAACAACAAGTAGTGTTGGACCGCCCAGCACCCCACCTACATTAGTGTTGCTGCCCCACCAAGCACCCCAACAACAGTAATGTTGCCCCTGCCCAGCACCCCAACAACAGTAGTGTTGCCCTGCCCAGCACCCCACCCACAGTAGTGTTGCTCCTACCAAGCACCCCACCAAGAGTAGTGTTGCTCCGCCCAGCACCCCACCAAGAGTAGTGTTGCCCCGCCCAGCACCCCAACAACAGTAGTGTTGCCCACCCAGCACCCCACCTACAGTAGTGTTGCTCTGCCCACCACCCCACCTACAGTAGTGTTCCTACCAAGCACCCCACCAAGAGTAGTGTTGTTCCACCCAGCACCCCACCTACAGTAGTGTTAAGAACATAAGAATGGAGGAACTGCAGCGGGCCTATTAGCCCATACTGGGCAGTCCCCTCATCCCAATATTGCTCATATAAGCATCCAACCTATGTTTGAAGCTATTCAGCGTATTCGAGTTAATGATGATATTTGGTAACTTTGGTAATCCTGTTCCATTCATCCACTACTCTGTTTCCAAAACCAGTGTTTACCTATTTTCACGCCTAAATCTAAATTTATCTAATTTAAAACCATTGTTACGAAGTTCGCTCCTGGTTGATAGTTTGGAGCATCACCTTTGTAATGTCCCCCTTGTTTAGCCTTGCCTTCCACTTACAATAATTCACGGGTTGCCCCTCGCTCTACGTCTCTCGAGGAGTGCAAATTAAGATGCTTTTAACCTGTCTCTATACTCAAGGTTCCTAATGCCCGATTAGTCTTTGTCATTCTCCCTGAATTCCTTTCCAAGGATTCTATATCCATTCGTAATACGGTGACCAGAACTAAACTGCGAATCCAGGTGTGATCTCACAAGAGCAAGATACAGTTTTAGGATGACTCGCTTAGTCTTGTAACTAACACCTTTGTGGCGAACCCAAGTACTTTTATTAGCCTTGTTGCTTAAGCAAAACACATTGTTTACTTGGCTTAAGGTTCCTACTTTTCATTACTCCTAAATTTCTCTCGCAGTCGGATTTCTAAGCGGCATTGTTGTTCATCTGGCATCTAGCTTCGTTTCATCTCCCACTGAGTACTTTACATTTGTCCATCGTTGAATTTCATCTGCCATTTTTCGTGACCATTCGAAAAATTTGTTTAAATCTTCCTGTAGTTTTGCTGAGTCTCACAGATTTAATAACGTCTCTATTTTAGTGCGTCATCAGCAAATTTACTTATGTTGCTGTCTATGCCGATATTCATGTCGTTTATGCATATAATAACAATAATGGTCCCAAGTATTTGAGCCTTGGGGGAACTCCACTTTCAGACGTTGTCTAATGGGACTTAGTGCGCCGTTAATGCTCATCATTGTTTCCTGTCCTGTAACCACGCCCTAATCCATTTAAGGATGTTACCTTTTGATGTTATGAGCTTTACCTTCTAATTAGTCTTTCGTGGGGGACTCCTGTCGAAGCTTGCTAAAGTCGAGATATACCACATCATAATTGTGCCCCCCGTCCACCGATTCGAAAAACTGATGAAAGAATGTTAATAGATTAGTTAGACAAGAACGTCCAGAAGCCATGCTGGGAATCATTGACTGACCGGTGCTTTCTCCAGGTGATTTTCGAATAGAGTTTGAAATGATTTTATTTCCAGTAATTTGCCTACTATTGATGTTAGACTGATTAAGAAAGAAGTTAGAGGATAGTGATCTATCCCCTTCTTGAAAATCGGTATTACATTCGCTATCCTCCAGATTCTGGTATCACACCTGTTTTGGCGATTATGTTAAACAACTCTTTGCTAAGGAATATTGCTTCTTCCTTACATTCCTTAATACTCTGGGCAACATCTCATCGGGGACCAGGTGACTTATTAGGCTTTTAGTTTGTCTATTTGCTTACTAACATCGTTACTATCACTACTATCTCGCTAATTTGTTTTCTTTCACTATTCTGAACAGAGTCGGTGCCTCGGTATCATGTTTAAATTTTCGTGGGGAAAACTGTTGAAAAATATTTATTCAAATTATTGCTCATTTCGTCGTTATCAGTGAGCGCCTGCTGGCGTTCGACCGTATTGGTCCAATCTTTTCTCGTGTTTTAGTTTGATACATTTGGTAGAATCTCTTGGGGTTTGGTTCGCCTCTTTGCTATCCTTACCTCATTATTCCTCTTTATTTCTTTATCTCGGTTTTAACCCTTACCGCCAATACTCCTTATAATAGTCCCGGAGGTGAATTTCGCCACGATTTATCCTTCTCTACCTATAGCCTTTATTGATGATGTTCTTAAATAATTATTTATCCATTTAGTCATTGTTGTCTGATCTGGAGTTTTTGTATGGTATGTTCTGCTTTGTGCATTAAGTAACTCACTACTTAAATTGATGAACTCGGCAATCTCAGATCTCGTTATCAGGTCGGTGTCATCTGCTCAGGTTCACGCCAAGCGACACCCCCTCTCTCAGCTGCCTCTTTAAACTGTCAAAGTTCGCCCTTCTGAAATCTGGTACTTTAGTGGAATTTTCCTTACGTCTGCCCTGAAAATCTAACTGGAATCTAATTTCTTTGTGGTCGCTGTTTGCAAGTTCGTTCCCTACCTCGACACTGCTAATGAGGTTTTCTCGAGTCCGGCTCTTACGCTTTTTATTTTATAACCAAACGTCCTCAAACTGATCCACCAGTCAAGGTGTTCGTCTTATCGAATATGGGACAAATATTAACTTACCTCCGCTCCACCTGTAGATCTAAAACGGGAGAATTTTGTATAAGAGTTGCGGCTGTTTAGATGAGGGAGATAACTTTGGTGATCATTACCGAGGTTTGGGATAAATGTTTGGACAGTGGCCACACTGTGAGTGGCTCCTCTCCTCCTCCAGCGGAGCCACCTGCCTCACAATGGCAACCTCGGGAGAACTTAAACAAGAAGTCTGATCTTCAGAGTGAGTATAAAACTACTTCAGGGTCATGCACACGTGTCCACTGTTAACAATCTGAAGAAATTTTTGTATTTCACGAACAATATCAAACTGTATTTATAGTTGAGCACAAACTATCACCGAACGACCAAATGTCTACTACACCGAGGCAGAAAAGCTCCAATTATGTAACACGAAAGTGACTTCTAAACTACAGGTGTTTGTAAGACACAAACGCCCTCGCTGACCAAAAAATAAAGTCGAAACGCCTCCCCCCCCCAAAAAAAAAATCTAAAATATTGGAATTATTAATTATAATTCTAGAAAATGTATCTATGTAATTTGAGGAAGCAGGTAAAGACGTCTACAGAACTTATCTGCTGTAGACTTGACACATTTCTGCTAACAATCTTGGGGCCGATCCAACCCAGAGTGGATATTGAAGCTACACTCACTGTTGACTCAGGTGATGGAGAGATACGGTACCTTAGTAGGTCACGTCCTAAACCATGAAACATCTTATTCAACAAGCAAGACACAACTAATACATCTATGGCTACTAGGTGTCCTAAATTAATACTGAAGGCTTAAACAAAACTTCCTTATTATATGTAAAAAGAGAAATATTACAACAATAAATATATTTCCTGTCTACGTCACTACTGCAGGTACAAGTGCTATTTAAAACTTAATTGATTAATAAATATTAACCAAATATATATATATATATATATATATATATATATATATATATATATATATATATATATATATATATATATATATATATATATATATATATATATATATATATATATATATATATATATATTTATATATATATATATATATATTTTTTTTTTTTTTTTTTTTTTAATATTACCAAGATCACTACTCACGTCACGGTATCAACAGGGGGGGGTCCAGTACATACCTGAAAATAAACAAAACATTACTAAATGTAACAATTGGTTAATATGTATTTACAACTTATTATTGGGCAATATATATATATATATATATATATATATATATATATATATATATATATATATATATATATATATATATATATATATATATATATATATATATATATATATATATATATATATATATTCAAGTAAACTCAAGAATTGGCCAAAAGTTGCGTCAGCGTGGACTGGTAAAAAAATCAATATAAATAAAATAAAAGAGATCTTTTAGTGAGTTAGTCAGCTACTTCACACTGATATATGTATAAGTCAATAAAGCTTCACTGATCTAACCTGGGCACGATCTAAGTACACCACCTGACAGTATGTGTGTGTGTGTGTACCACCTCACAGCAGACTGTGACGGGTACAATTCCTCCTGCAGATCTAGGAAAGCTGTCACAGTGGACAAGTCTGAGAACATTTGTGTGTTGAGAAAGATGGAAGACATCCCCAAGTTACAGCTGCGTGAACTTCCTCATGGACTCAACACACATATCAAGGGTTAAGTTTTAGCCCAATGAAACTAGGGTCTATTTGACTAGTAACAATAAGAACAAATAAGAATGAAGAAAACTGCACCCATATATCTGCCCAACCTGCCTGTATATTGAAAGCTTCCCAGTGATTTGGGGTTAATGATGATGTTTGATAACTTGTTCCGTTCATTCATTTCACAACTCTTATTTCGAAACCAATGCTTAGCTAAATCACGCCTAAATTTAACTAACTTAAAACCATAGCTGCGTGTTCGTTCCCGATTTGTTTAAAGCCAATCCAAAAAGTACCGAGACCTCAGGCGTCTAAAAGATTATGAAACATCGGGCGATGAACAACCCAACATAACATGAACGTGTCTGAGGTTATCGTTCGTTTTCTATACCATCAGAGGTCCCGATATTTCATGAATTGGCTGTATTCTAGTTATAGCACCTTCATGTAACTCTTATCTTCCATTTATACACTTCGATCATGTCGCCCCTCACTATACGTCTCACATCTCTATACTTATGGTTCCTAATGCCCGGGATTAACTTTTCATCCTCCTCTGAACGCTTAATTCAAGTGAGGTCTCGCATGAAGGATAAATAGATCTAAGATAAAATTGCTTCTCCTGTTACTAACGCTCTTAGATATGAACCCGAGTACAGTACTTTGTTAGCCTTACTGTATATCGTACGTAAGCGCATATTTCTCAATAGATTTTAGGCTACTACTTATCATTACTCTAAAATCTTTCTCACAAGGATTTCTTTGTGTCTATGTTATTCAGCTGAAAATTTGGTTCCTATCCCTTGTCTTATAACTTTACATGTTTCCACGTTAAATTACATCTGCCAATTTTCATTCCATACTTAAAGTTTGTTCACATTTCACTTCCTCTAATTTTTGCGCCCTCGTCTGTTTTAATCATTTACTTTATTTTTTTTGTCGTCAGCAAATTATTTATATTACTTTCATTGCTTTTATTTATGTTGTTAATATATAGAATGATTTGATTATTGAGCCTTACGGTAGACCACTCATGATGTTACCCCAGTCGGATTTAGTACCATTAATGCTGACTCTGATTCCTGTCAGTTAACCACATCCTAATCCAATTCAGAATGTCCCCTTCTTAATCACGTGTCTCCAATTTCACGAAGGACGAGCTTTTGTCTGAATCTGCACGCATTTACTATTCAGAACTACATTCTGTATTCGCTCTGAAGTGTACAGTTACAGACAAAAATCCCTAGACACTTGGTAGTATTTAATATGAAAGCATTTGAGGATCCCTCGGTGAGGAGATTGGATTTTTTAACGTATTTTCTCAGATTTTTTTTAATTAAGGAATGTTTCCTTTTTAATGTTGTGGTTCCAACATAATACTGAATGTTAAGCAGCGTTAGTAGATATAAACCAATAATATACGACCCAGAAATAGATACTCGATATTGTCAAGTGTTCGGGGAATTCTGTCCGCAACTGTATACATGTACTGTATATTGACAGATGAACAACGACGTATAAATACAGATAAGAGAAAAAGGAAAACAACACATTGTCACAACACATTCTACAAGACAGCCCACACAACAAACAATTATACGCATGACAATCACTAATAATGGAAACTTCTCACAATATGCGAAGTTGGCAACAACCAAGAAAGAGTTGCTTACGTCCGTCCCGGGTGACGTCACGCCTGTAAGTAAACACGCCTCTGCCTTCTTGGTTCCAGCTGGCGATGTGTTACCGTCATCCCGGCCATGGTACACAGCACAATGGGCAAGTTCAAAAGTTCAAACTCGGCATGATATTGCTTTTAAAGCTTTAAAGCCTCTGTGTGTGTGGTAGCCATTTATAATGTGTCTATGGGCCCAAAAATCGTTGTCTTGCCAACTTTACAATCCTAAGTGAAGTCATAAACTATGTTTACGTGACCTTTACACAGACACACGTGCTCTAAAAACAGTATCACACTGAGTTTCAACCTCTGAACTAGCCTCTACTTAACACTGGTGGTGGATGAGCTGTTTACATTAGCAATAAAATAACCCCGCAGTGAGATCTTTAACTTGAAAATTCTGTGTCAACAACACTGGTGATGAACCGGAACAATTTATACTAGTGATGTTATTGTGTAAACTCATAACATACCTTGATGACGTAATTTAATAATGTGTTATATTTTACGACATCAATGACGCTACACAACACTCTGCTTCCGCATAGTCAATTTCACACGCAAACTTCATACACGTTTTCTTCTCTATAAGGAGACTAATAGTACAGTATAATCTCACCCATATTGTGGTGGGAATAATTTTGTTACACCGCCTAACTGTAGCATCACAAAGGACCAGCTAAAGAGAGAAGCGCCAAACAACCATCAATAACCGCGTACACTGATGGAGCGCCGACAGATGAACTACACACGCTATAGTAAGAGAACAGCAGTGGGTAGGCGGGGGTGACGTGCATGATGTACAATCACGCGCAAAAGTTCTGTCGCCTCTCCTGCTGTTCCACGAACCCCGAAATTCAGACTTAAGAGCCAAAAGTAGTGGACACTGACACAGTTCTGTCCATAAATGCTTCGGGTTCACAAATCTGAATCTCGGTGTTCGTGGAGCAGCAGGAGAGGCGACAGGACTTTTGACCGTGGCCTTACAGTTCATGGCATTCATGACAATACTCTATATCGTCATTTAACTCTTTAATATTCACAAAGAAACACTAATACAATAATGGTCGACTCTCGTTGCCACTTCTGACCGAGCTGTACAACCTAGTGTACAGCAACAGCCCAAGAAGAAAGGAAAATTCGCCAACCGTACAGGCTATCCTAGAACACGAAAAGCTCATAGATTTACATCGACAGTGTGAGTAATGGTCGGCAAAAACAATCATATGAAGCTATAGAAGATGTCCAAGTTTCTTTCCGGCTTGAACCTTACTCTAGGCCCCCTTCATTGCTAGTTTAGCATGTTAACTACTACATCACCGCTCTCCTTATATATATATATATATATATATATATATATATATATATATATATATATATATATATATATATATATATATATATATATATATATATATATATATAATATATATATATATATTTATTATAGCTCCGAGAGAGAGAGAGTTACCTAGTAGGAGAGGTGAAGCCACTACCTGTGGTTTACCCGGGATGACTCAGCTTTGATTCACACACTTACCATGACTCACTCACACTTACAACAACTCATACAACACACTTCCCACGACTCATACACACTTTCCACGACTCATACACACTTCCCACGACTCATACACACTTCCCACGACTCATACACACTTCCCACGACTCATACACACTTCCCACGACTCACACACACTTCCCATAGCCTAAGGGATGGTGATGTACTATCTCTTGTCCATCTTAGGAGCCGACCCGCACCCGTCTCCCACATCACATTTTTGGCGACTGTATATCCCAGATTTTGTTTCAATAATAACCCGGGCGAGACCAAAAGTTATCTTCACGGTGGGGGCCGATGAATTTCAAATTGAACACTGCAGCTCCTGACGTCTCGGTAGAGTTATCAAAATACTTCGTCCATTGTGTCACATTGTCTCACACAAAACCGTAAAGATACTTTTTTGGGGCGTGTGGTGTAAGATGGAAAATAATATAAGTGTTAATATATAATAGAAATTACCTTTTTTGGGACCTTACCCATATTTATTTCGATGGAATTAAAATGAGTTACTTATTGACGGTGAAAGTTTTATATAAGTAAACATAAGAGTATGAATGTATTGATAGTTTGTGTTATTGAAACTGGTAACTGAATTTCCCTGACAAACTTGCCTGACTATACACGAAGCGGCCTACGTTTATTTAACCTGATGATCAAACACTCAAATAATACCTGTGGAAGAGGGTTGGGTTGGGTTAGGATAGATTGGATTTGGGTAAATTGGGTTGGAGTAGGTTGGGTCTGGTTAACTTGCTCTATGCTGGGCTGGGCTGGGCTAGATTAGAGGTTCGTGGCACAGGTCACTATCAGGTGGTGAAGGTAAGGTGAGATCCACTAGTCATGTAACCTCGACCCTGTGGTCCTGGCATAACCCCCACAGGGCCCCGGTGTCAAGGTTCTCTGTCAACATTGTACCATCAGATATACAGTTACCAGGAAATACAGAACGGGAAGTTGTTCGAAGGTGTGTGTGTGTGTGTGTGTTTTTATAGCCTCAAGAGATAAGCAAAACATCCCTTACCAGAAGTTGAGTCTCCCCTAAAACATCAACTTCATACATTTACGTGAATAAAATAACAACTCTAAGTTCCCCATCGTGACCAAGGTTGGGTTGGGTTAGGTTAGGTATCTCGACAAGACAGAATACAGTGACTGACGACGCACAGTAAACACCGGAGAGCACACCAAGGTAATCACGTGATAGTGGTTGACCCTGAATGTGGGCTCCTATGACCAGTTCCCCCGTATATGTCTTTCACCTGCACAGTCCTCTACCGTATGAATGACAAACACGTTTCCTACACACAGCACCAATAAACACAACCATCTCGAGGACTTGGCTATTGTGTGTTTACATGTTACAGTTAACAAAGTACTTCTAAAAATAGTTCAACACTGCAGTAACCGGTTCCAAATGCATTGAATCATTCTTAACAAACCAGTTTAAATTGCCCTGATTTAGCTCGAGCAAACCTGTTTGTAGTTGCTTAGTTACAAGGGTGGCTGTGCTCACGCCATGATGCAATGTTGGTGCATGGTCTGTTTTACGGTTGACAAAATTATCCGGGAACAAATCCAAACATTAACAAACAGCGTGAGGAGCCATACACGCTGGGTTGTCAGGTCACAGGATGGCTGTACAAACTCTCTTCTCAGTCCACCTTGGCCAACTGAACCGCCTGTTGTGTCATCATTTATAATGACAGGGAGGTTATAACAGAGAACAGCTCAAGATAAAAATGGTTGGATAAAAGCGGAGAGGAAATTCCTTATATAATAAGTAGTACTGTAATATTTCCTCCATAACCTATAACTGGAACACAAAACATTAAGACACACGGCAGGTTGGTTGGTCAAGTATCACATTTCACCTCAGAGCCTCCTAATGTTATTTCTTACAACAACCAGGTGAATGTGTACACCTGTCTTAACAAACAATAAGCGGGATGAAAGACAGCAGAAAGCTCACGAGCGTTGCTTCACGGTGTTGGGCGTGAGCGAGGGATGGTTCGCCGCCACCACACACCGACTCGAGACACTGGTTTTTAACTTTTTGGTCACTTATATTCCTTAAACTATTCTCTTCCTCCCCAAATAAATGGCAAATAATGTTATTTGAATTTTTTTCTTAATTTGTCGTTTCACCATTTATCAGCTAACTAGCTGTTCGGGCGGTTGGTCCGTTCTTTGTTACTTTGTTGAGAACTTTATTGTCTAGTAGTTAGTACAGGAGGAAACCGGGGATGTTTGGTCGGATCACACTGGAACGTTCTTCCCACATTCGCCCCGGGCCAAGACACAGTAGTTAGAGATACTGTATACGCTGTGCCACCAACATCCCCACGAGGCACACATTAACACCATTTCGCCAACCAAAAAACAGCATCCGAGTGGATACAAATCCTGTCTGCGAACAGTTACTACGGCACGGTAAGTGCAAAACTAGTGACCATATGACTGTACATTCATGTAGTCTCCGATGTAGACTGTCCCAAATCACCGGTCTCTTTAACCACCGAAAAACTCGGTTATCATTGTTGGAACATTCACCATGACAAAACTTGGTCAACTTTGGCGCGATTTACACGAAAAGTTTATCATGAGGATCTTATTACAACGATCATGAAACCTATTAAGTTTGGTGCATATCCCCAAAACCCTTTTTCGATATATTTTGTACAGACAGACAGACAGACAGACAGACAGACAGACAGACAGACAGACATGGCAAAAAACACAACCGTAACCTACAAACTCCCTAGAACAGGATAATAACAAGACTAACACAGACACACCCACCAACGTCTCTGGCCTGGTGGATCTTGTTCAGCTTAGTTGAACATTGAATATTTATAACAAGGGTCTCGGGACATGAGCTGTGTGCACCACCCTGATCCTGCGTGGCTGGAGAACTTCATTATTATTGTGTCTTCACGCACCAGGCAACTAGACGTTATCAAACAGACAGGAAGAGGCAGAGAAGGATACCAGGTATAAGAGATGGCGGAGGTATAGTGACGAGGAATGATGATCACCACAATACTCATTAACACCACCACAATACTCATTAACACCACCACAATACTCACTAACACCACCACAATACTCACTAACACCACCACAATACTCACTAACACCACCAAGCTGCCCACCTCTGTATAAACACGTTGAATGTTATGTAATATCAAACCTATGGCCAGTATTAGCTCTCTCTCTCTCTCTCTCTCTCTCTCTCTCTCTCTCTCTCTCTATTTGTACTCTAGTTATCATTATCATAAGTCGCCATCGTAGTTACAAGAAATTTAAAGGCAGACTAGTACAAACAGGCAAGGTAAATGTTTAAACTTTTTTTTTTATATTGGGCACTCCCCTACATCCTTGTGTAAGGTAAAGCGCAGAAGCGTTTACAGTGCCCAACAGGGAAGCATGCTAAGTTCATGCTTGCCTTTATGCCTCATGAGTTAAGGGCGTAGAAGCAAAATAACAAAAAGTACATAAATCTTTGACCTTGTGAGTTCATCTTGGCGGGAAGACGTCATTAATTCTCATCCGGTGACAACAAAACTCCTGATGCAGTGACCATATCCCAGCCACTTGTATCCTCACCACCTGCCACACGGTGACATATTCAACTCTTGCGCTTATTTTGTATAAGGTTGAGAGTCATCCTCGGGAATTCTCGAGCGACAGCGTGTCTCTAAACCTGTCAGCTGACTCGCCACTGTCTGTCTGAAGTGATTCCCTCGCTAATGGGCTGCTGTATTCCTCACCATGTAATATTTCACATCACTTCACGCCTTGCCCCGTCTTTAAGCTCTGACAATAATCGCACAGTGTGGAATATATCACGGCAGTTAACTTTCATCTCAAACACTGTGGAATTGTATTCTGAAGCGATCTCTGTAGCTTCTGGTGTGGGACTTAACCTCCGGGAGAGATTTGAAAGCTCAACTAGCAGCGTATCTCTAACCATGGCTGACTTTAATCTCTCTTTTACCATCTACTACTGTAAAATTTAATGGTACTCTACTCCCTAGCACTACATGGCACGTAACATGGTCATCAGTCACCACCCACACGCTCTTAACTTGTACTACCAACACCAGTGTCATCGTCAGAGGAAAACTGTGACAACTGTTGTCCTCTTAAATTAATGTACGAGCAAACACGTGCAAAAATAATGCAAAACTCTTGAATTGTCGGTAAATTCAAAGTTTAATTTAATTTCTATCTCACAAATGCAAATACTGAAACCACACAAAGTACGACATGTTACACTAAACCTCTAGGTGACGAATTACTTCTACGGATGTTCATTGAGTGAGAGACATCCTGCATCCTAACACCATAACACCAACACGCCTCTCGCTCCCACACTGGCAACCAGGCACCTCACACTGGCACCAGATACCCCATACTGGCACCAGGCACCCCACCCTAGTACCAGACACCCCACAATGGCACCAGGCACCCCACACTGGCACCTGGCACACAGCAGCGGTGACCATTAATACCGTCACCGGCAGCCGTCAAGGCCTAAGGGCACAGAACAGGGAACTTACGCTCCAATAGATTTAGAAACCATAGCGAGTGATCCAAGTGTGTAGGCGGTGATCCAGAGAGAACGTAAATTGCTTTATACTCAGTAAGCATACCTGAAGATTCTATCTCCCAACCTAACCTATCCTCATCCCCCAAAGATAAGGTTAGGATGGTTGATCTTGAGGTGAAGTATAAGCTGTGGGGGAGAATCTTCAGGTGTTTCCATTTATCTTTCAATGTGTGACTCAGAGAGAGAGGTTTACTGTCTAGATGTAAGCTGGCTCTTCTCTCCTCCTGTGGTCACTAGTGTGTTTATTATCCTCAACTATTTTTGCTTGTGATCATCCTTGTGTTGCGTGATTCATCCTTGTGTTGCGTGATTCATCCTTGTGTTGCGTGATTCATCCCTCTTGTTAGTGTTCTTTGTGCTCTGTGTGCTATATTTTCCATACCTTCCCGTCTTTTGTTAGCGCTACATCACCTACCGCCCTCTAGTGTATGTGTGCGTCACCATCATTCAGGTATTGCCGGTGACTCAGGTAGGACCTCTTATTTAGTCAGAGACAGAGACCAGAGTCCTTATTTTGTTGGTGCCAGGTTTCAAAATAAGTCATCGAGTCATCCTTGAAAAAGTATACATCACGCAAGGAGAACGGACGAACGCAAGGGTGGGCGGACAGACGGATAGACACCTACAGTATATATCATTATTCTGGTTGAACGACAAGGCGGGGCATGAAAATAAATAAGTCAAGAAGTGGATGATCAAGAGTGAGCCGCCTCTTATCTGTGGCCCAGCACCCAACCCGTATGCTACCTACAGTACACCAAAAGTTCTCAGTCTCCTTTTTAACTGTGAGTGAGACAATAAACTCACAGTCTGTCTACCATTAAGCACTCCATCGCATACCGTAAACGACATGTGTGTGTGTGTGATGTGTGTGTGATGTGTGTGTGGGTGTGTGTGTGTGTGTGTGTGGTGTGTGTGTGTGTGTGTGGTGTGTGTGTGTGGTGTGTGTGTGTAGTATTAATAAAAAAAATGTGAATATGTTAGATTTCTTCTTTTTACCCGTTGCAAGTGAAAGATATCACCGTCACGTTAAAGCTAACTAACTGTAACGTGTGATTCTTTCTCCCCTTGAACTGTTACGGGGTGATTATGTCTTGGGTGACTTTGGCAGTGGTCATGCTGTAGCTGTTATATCACTTGTTTTCCACGGTGAATGAACACGCCACTGCTATTTCCAAGGTCCTACTCTCGTGCCTGACTTAGCTGTGACAACTATAAATGTAACACAATAAGCAATAAATGTAAGAAAATTAGGCTTGACCAGATATGACGGTGCCTTCTCTTGCACGATGGTTTAGCTCAACAAGTGGACAGTTGAGGGTTGCATGAGGTGGCAATACTGAGGTGGTCGCTACAGATATAAGATCCATGCAGGAGTTACACACTGAGCCACAGAGTCGTCACAGTAGGGCCTTCACGGAGGTAGGTGTGTGTGTGTGTGTGTGTGTGTGTGTCTGTGTGTGTGTGTTAAGGTGCAAATAAAACACACACTGGTAATTTTGGTTTAGTAGTCATAGCATCACATCGTCAACCTCCTTCAGGGTGAGGAAGGTCACAACTCCTCTATGAACTAAACATTGTCCATGAACACGAACTATTACTGCGGTACAACATCTGGCTGCTGAGCGGCGACACATCACCCAAAAGTCTGGTGAGTGATAAACTTAGTAAATAAAGGTGTTTATGCCTACATTTACAGGTTTTTGAAAATAATCTTTAAATTACTGAATCAACTGAAGATAAGGTTCCCCAACTTATTTTCTCCTCACATTAAACAACCTAACGCTAACCTAATCTAACCTAACGATAACCTAACCTAACCCCTCCAGGTGAAATAAGCTCGGGTGCCTAATCTTCAGGTGTTCCTCATCGGCTACTGTATGTTCTCTGATACAGGTTACAGTCATCCTGGTCAACACGAGTACAAGAAAGAATGCCTAAAACACTCAATGATCGAGCGTGCACACTGGAAATACTGTAGTTACTTCACATAGATACAACCAGAGAGAGTTGATAAGTGTTCTTCCAGTACAACGCGGCGATTTGCAGAGATGGGTGATGGAGTAAGGGGAAAGTGACCCATGAAAACGGAGTGAGACAGGTGTGTGAGACAGAGCGGAGAGGGACGCAAGAAGAGGAGTAGAAAGCCAGCAGTGTTGTGGGGAGCGAAGGGTGGATAGGGGGTGGGGGGGACTACGGAGTTACTGCATGTTGCTACACCAACCCAAAAATTGGATTCCCCCGAGTCATTTTTGTGTGTGTGTGTGTGTGTGTGTGTCCTCGCTGCAAGTCCTGGTCCAACACCTGCTAAAAATGGTCACGTGAAGGTCCTCTGTAATTAAGGTGTCAGCACACTCAGGGTGGCCACTAAGGTACGGAAAGATACCTGCATAGTGTATATTTTTTTACACACACACACACACACACACACACACACACACACACACGACAAATAAACATTCATCTAATATAAGACATCAAACATTCCCACAATTACACATTAACTACCGGATAGAAATAATTAGGTCAGTATAGTTACTCACATGACATACACCCACAACACCCACAACAACTCTACCACACAGGAGTACATATTTCCTATACAAGACACTACGTACCTGAAGTTGCTGGACTACACTGGGGATGGGTCAATAATTAGTTAAACTCTTGTGGTAAATAAAAAAACATTCACGTCTACTTTAAGTCTGAAGGGAGGGGAGGGGAGGGGAGTTAGTGTGTTAATGTTATTATTCACCAAAATTACATCAAGTTGCAAGTATTTTATTATATATAAAACGCATTATAAACAGTATGAAAGCGAAAACTGTCACAGGAATCACTATTTTAAGTTGTAATTACCACACACACACACACACACACCAGTAGCAAGTTAACATTAGTCACGGGAGTCACTGCTCCCTGCCTCACTAAACATAACTTTCTCAGTCAACAAGACGATGTGTGTTCGTGTGGACGCTCATCGAGAAACTATTTGATTTTTTTTACATAAATTTCCTTATTTTTCTTTTACAATTATATTTAATTATATTATTAATTTTGTTGCTCAGATTTATTCACACGATTTTGTTTTAGTTTTATTTGGTGGTTACAAATGTTCGGATGTGTTAGTAAGTTAGACAGCACACACACACACACACACACACACACACACACACACACACACACACAGTTAAACAAAAAACAGAGGCCCATTTTCTTTTAATTACGGGACGAAAAAAAATGGTTACGAACAAAGATTTTTTTTTATAAAGGAACTGAACACTAACAACCTCTGGTAAGTCATGAGTCATTACGTCAGCCAACACACAGAAGCTTACTTCACACATCACAACAACACGTGCTGTAGGTGACGATGACGTTTACCACACAACTGTTAAAACCTTTAGTGCACCACCACGCCTAGTGCACCACCAACTACTGTACACTATAATCATTAACATCACAGAGCTTAACGGTGACGTCATCTACGGCGTTGTCATCATCATTGTCAACGCTTTAGCTTCGTCATTGTGATTTATTCAGTTTGTGTGTAATGTTCGAGTCTTACTTCATCTTCGCTATTATCAACCAGTACAGGGACTTTAATTTGTTCCCCAATTACTGTCTTTTGCTCATTTTTTGATTGTCTGTTGATGGCTACGTTATATAATTGCGTACACTGATACAATCGCCCTATTTAGGTCAAGATCGTTGTGTCGCCCTGAGAAACGTAACCCCAGCCCGGTGAGGCCCTCAGTACGTGTGAATGTTTGCGTGAACGTTTATGAGTTGCGGTAATGTCTGGTTACTACTGGTTCACACACTGTTAATGACTCTTTCACTTTTGAGTAAATAAAGATGTATGTCGATATATTTTTTTTTTTTTTTACGGGTATTAGCCCACCCAGGCACAGGTCACTGACCCACATCGGGGCCTGGGGGGCGAAAATATAATACTAATACCTGTACTACTACTACTACTACACTAATAATAATAATATTATAATAAATAAATAAATAATATAATATAATAAAAAATAAAAGTAACCATAAAAAATATCAATCAAGAGTGAGAAACGATATACAGCATGTGTGTTGTGTTGTCAATAGTGAGATAAACAATTGAGACCCTGCAATTGTGTGTAAATGAGGCAGAAAGTCAGATCAGCAACCTGGGACCTGGTCACAATTTTTGTAATGTCATAGGGCAGCAGGGTCTACCATTAGGCAACACATTAAATTAAGTTTTATTTGGCAAAAGGGGTGTTTATTACTATACTGTGTCTAGTTTCTGATATAAAACAAGAATGCTACTACTACTACTAATACTAATACTAATAATAATAATACCCCCTGTAATAATAATAATAATAATAATAATAATAATAATAATAATAATAATAATAATAAGGCCATCGCACAAACAAGTGTTAAACAAAACTGACCTCCAGTAGGTATAATTTCTTACGTCAGGGCGCGGGAAAACTCGGTGATAGCTGAGTGGAAAACTTGAGGTTATGAGCCAATGCGTGTATAGCGCCACTCGTCCTCAGGCAGGGAGCGAAAGTGAAGCTTGCTTTATGGCTCAGGTATTTTCCCAAAAGTAAAACTGAGATATGGTTAGTTCCGCCACAACAAGAACGATGAGAAGACATTAATCATATTATAGTCATCAGTTAGTGAAATTAGGTACCCTGTGTCTTATACCGCCCGTGTTAATTTATTGTCAGCAGATCAGTGTTGCCAGATCACCTAAGGTTCCTCCCAGCACTGGCGGCGGTGACAAATTATCTCCCACGTCCTTGTAGAGTGGTGGCTGACGTGACACAACACCTACTGGTCCCCCCCCCCTCAAGACACTGCACTCTCAATTACAGGTATTATAAAAATAATAAAGCCCCCGGGGCAGGTGTGGGGAATGTGGCCATCTTGATGTATCACACCTTTAACATAACAACACCAACACGCAACAACAGGCCCATGACTTGTAGGGTTCCCTCTCTGGTCCTGTGCTGAGAAGTGTCGACTTTTTCCTGATTAACCACCGTAAAGTTCTCTTCCATTTAACTTTAATTATATTCATTTGTACTGTACATATTAATTCTTAAATATGCAGGGTACATATAGTATATTATCTATTTTGGTCTAGTAGACACAAATACATCATCACTTATGCTAACAACCAAATACACGAAGTTTTATCAAATTAATGACATTATGAGTAATAATATTATACTCGATCCATCTCCTAAGCGGCGGGAATTAAAAGCATTCAGGAAAGATATTTAACTGACTAGAAAAAAAAAGTCGGTTGGGTTGAGTCGTCAGCTTTGGGCACTAAATTATCACGCCAGCGGTGCTTTAAATGACGCCAATATGCAAACTACACCGAATCAGGAATTGATTTATATTATGTTTAGAGAAAATATAAAAAAAAGGGATATTTTACCTTATTTCCGCCCCAACCATAGACGTTAACATCAGCCCCTCCCCCTTGAGTGGGATAGTGGCAGACGAGTGTGTTGCCTGTAGTGGTGCTAGTGGACCTGGGACCTGTAGTGGTGCGGGACCTGGGAAGTGGTGCTAGTGGACCTGGGACCTGTAGTGGTGCTAGTGGACCTGGGACCTGTAGTGGTGCTAGTGGACCTGGGACCTGTAGTGGTGCTAGTGGACCTGGGACCTGTAGTGGTGCTAGTGACCTGGGACCTGTAGTGCACTAGTGGACCTGGGACCTGTAGTGGTGCTAGTGGCATGGGACCTGTAGTGGTGCTAGTGGGCATGGGACCTGTAGTGGTGCTAGTGGGCATGGGACCTGTAGTGGTGCTAGTGGGCATGGGACCTGTAGTGGTGCTAGTGGGCATGGGACCTGTAGTGGTGCTAGTGGACTTGGGACCTGTAGTGGTCATCACCTACTTAACCATCCCATCGAGCTTCATAAATTCAACATATTAAATACATACTTATAACAATGAATAGAAAGCGAAGGCCTAGAGGCTAGAGGATACAGCGCTCGCCTCCTGTCCTAAAGATAGTTGGTTCGATTCCCGGGCACTCCCAGTCCACCCAGTTGTCGACGTGTAGGCGATTGAGTGCAGTGACAGCTACGTTGCTTCCTTGAGTGCCAAAGGTTTCGTGTAAGTGTGATGTATGCACACTGTCCCTGATTGGCCGTTATGCCTTATGGGAACCACTTTCACTCTTTTATGGCAACGAGGAAGTGGCCTTGACATGTGATGGTGATACAGTCTTCAAGAGGCACAGAGTAATGACACACTGTCACCACTTGAGGATATGAACCAATAAAGTCTAGTAAAACTGCTCACAACAACAAACAGTCTTCAACTTCCTCCTTGCTGCTAAAAGTAATATAACCAACGTCAAGTCAGCGACCTATAAATACGTTTATATACCACTGTCAGCCACACGTGTCAGCGAGAACTTCTGAATATATTACACATTTACAGATGTATCGTCTCAGGAACCATTAATGCCACCACCACCACCTCAAGGGCTGCTGGTGGGTGGTGGCGGGTGACGGCCCACACTTTGCTCACGACTAATGACGAGATGAAAGCCGGAATTATTATTACGGAAGGCGACAATAAGCGGGTAGTAATGAGGGGAAGTGGGAGGAGGTGGGAGTGCCAAGTGTGTGGGAGGAAGCAAACACTGGGTGACGTTCGGACACACACAGTGGGTGCCACTGCCACCCACTCTCTCCACACACTATTGTGTTGTTTGTGACTCTAGATAAAAGATTTTTCACCTCTGTTGATATAATCAATGTTACTTTTTATAACAAATCTATTTAGCCGTGAACGTAAATAATAATAAAACTTAAGTAGAAAAATCTTGACATCGCGTAAATCTTAAGGTTAATAAACTCATTGTTCTTGTCAACAACATGTCAACCACCTTTACTGAGTAGGTGCTTGGTGATAGTGAACAGGAGGCAGCAAATATCACCAGTCACCCTCCCTCGAGCACCACACACACACACACTTGTAACCAGATGACATGGGTATGGGTTGACCTACATCAAACACACGGTACATCCTCGAACACCCTTCAAGCCCTGGTTAAATATCATAGACACTGCCACCCGTCCAACATACACTAGTAGACCCCCACACCTGATGCTGTTAATGGAAATACCATGAAAGGAAAATGGCAGGTAAATCACTAATTTAACCTGGACCATGATAGATAATGAAGTCACCCTCCCTCTTGGCTACTCCTTGAGGAAGATGGATTTCATAAGATTCCATAAATGTGCTCGTGCTCTAAACACACTTTACCATTAACGACTGTACAACTGGAGGGGTCAGGCACTTCCTTCATGGACTATGACCTTTATGACGTGGCATCACCGGACATGATCAAAATTATACAGCTACACAACGCACACCCATGACCAGTGCCTGTTCATCTGTTGTTGCTTTGGAAAGAATCGGTTAACGGGAATTAAACTTACCGAGTATACACCTTTTTAAACAACAGTCGACATACATGGTCACACTAAAACACCGTCACACTATAACAACACCCACACTAACAATGTCACACTATAACACCTTTGTCACACTATAACAAGCTAACATCACTCGCTATAACACCAGTGTCACAACATAACACACCCCGTAACAAGTTAAAGACACTGTCACACTATAATACCCACACACTAATCCCGGCAAATAAAAAAATAATCGAACAGTTTGAAAATGTAATCAGATAGATAACCCAAGGACGCGTATACACACAGCAACAAAAACTCCACTCCTTTACTCTGGATATTTTCGCTTAATACCGCTAATAAACTTGTAGGGGAAGGACGTACGGTCAGACAAATGGACGGACTGGTGTTTATCTCAATGCTTCCCATCAGACGTACAGTATAGGTGACATAGTAAAAAGTATCGTGATAGCCAGACGAAAAATGGTGTGAAATGTGAGACCGTCGGTGCTCCCCTAGTGCATGATGACGCAAGCCTCATCATAACGGCCGTGATGGGTGACTTGTGTGCCCCACGTACCCTGCCTCTACCGTGAACACCTGCCACCACCACAGTGCTATTGTTTACCTCTCCGCCCCCACAGCGAGCCGTTACCTACCACAATATCGTTGTGGGAGAGTTGTCAAGGCTCAGCGAGGGCGGAGAGAGAGAGAGAGAGAGAGAGAGATCTGGCTCACACACTTGAACCCTCCCTTTCAGTCATTTACTCTTGGTGGTAAATTTGTGAGTCTTTCCAACACCTCTACCAGCACTAAGATAAGATTCACAAGTTATCAGGGTACACAGCGTCTACTGTTAGTTCACCTTCGTGCACGATATCATAGTCATGTTCTTCAGCCAGCTGACAGCGTGATGTGCCCTTTTTTCCCTTGATGCATGACACAGTATGTGCAGTATTGTCAAATGTTGAGTATCAAGGCTCCGTCAGGCATGCACGAATCTGTGGTCACATGACAACAAGAAATCAAACTTCTGCTTTATAACTTTGAGTGTTTAGCAGACCACAATAGTTAAAGTTCCACCTCACCACCAAGCTGACCCTAGTGTCGGTGGTGGCCACGGCTGGTGTGATACTGACAACATCTCTGTCACGGGTCACGAGGGCCGGAATCTGGCCACCACCTCACGTCCGACTGCTACACGACCTTAATAAAAACTTGGAGGAGCACTGCACCGTTATGGGGAGGCGTCTAACTTACCTATCTTTACTGCTGTGAGAATGACATCAAACATTATTAATAATAACAATAATAATATTATCATCACATTGTGTGTTTGATGATGATAATAATAATAATAATAATAATAATAATAATAATAATAATAATAATAATAATGATAAACCAAATCACACACCCAGTATTAAGTTCCATCCTGTCCACAGAATGACACTTGAAAACATTGTGTCATGAACAGATTACAGATTGCCCCGGAGGGGGCTAGTTTATTGGGCATCCCCTTACATCCTGCGCAAGGTGAAGCGCAGAAGCGTTTACAGTGCCCAACTGGGAAGCATGCGGAGTTCATGTTCTTCACTGACCTGGACGATGAGTGACCTCCACCCAGTGTTATTTGACCTCTTTCTCCTGTGTGTGTGTGTGTGTACCATGGTGACAATAACAAAGGCTGGTACCGTAGTAACACTTCTCGCCACTCTGGTGAGTAAGACTTCCGCTATAGTTGAAACTTTCCAGAATGACTTTACAATCCCCGTTTTTTCTTCTCTCCAATTTTAAGGTCGTGATGGCGTTTTTTTTTTTTTTTTTAATTTATTTAAAAATTAGGTTCAATTTCCAGAGGTCTCTCATGGAGTTAGGTACTGTGGGTGTTTGTCTAGCTGGGAGAAGACGTAGCAGAGGGTCAGACCTACTGGAGGAGGGTGTTGGCTCCTTCACCATGACCCACCATCACCACCTCCTCAGGGGGGTTGTATCACCAGCCGGGGAAGTATCTGTATTATCTCATTATGACTTTAGAATAACGTAGCAAAGTATACAAATAGATTTTCAAGAAAAAAGTATATTTCCAAAATACAAATTCCTTTCAAAAAGCCATAATGAAAACTTTGCAATGCAGAATAAGGACACATAACAAGGAAGTAAAGTACTGTACGTAACCAGTCACTCACACTCAGCAGTACACGGCCAACAGTTCACCAGTCACTCGCACTCAGCCGTACACACAGTCAACAGTCCACCACTCCACCAGTCACTCACACTCAGCTGTACACACAGCCACCAGTCTAACAGTCACTCACACTCAGCCGTACTCACAGCCAACAGTCCACCAGTCACTTACACTCAGCCCTACACAGCCAACAGTCTAACAGTCACTCACACTCAGCCAACAGTGCAACACAACTAATGTACTCACTACATGTTCCGGGCACCTCTCATGCTTTGTTTGTCCTCCTCAATACACCTGGTGAGCATAGATAAACACATTTACAGTCACACACACACTTCCTTGTCCAGCCCCTTGGTAATGATAGACACACACACACACACACACACACACATCTACATTATACACCTACCTACATCACACACCTGTATCATACACACACACACACACACACACACACACACCTACATCATACACACACCTGCATCATATACACACCTGCATCATACACACACTTGCGTCACCCACCTACAACAAACACACCTCTTCCTAAGTGACGCAGTTTTCACATCTAGTTACAAACAGTCCTCGATCTTGAACTGAAACAAATCCATAATCACCTCATCTCAGGCATTTACCCAACCATAAGTGGTCAAAGTTTCATTAAAATTAACCCATTGGTTGTGGTTGGGGAGAGGCGCACACAGAGGCTACGGGGGAAAATAATGTCAACAGTGAAGAAATGTTTCCTCTGAGAGTTTGACGTCACTGTATAGTATGTTAAAAGTGGCATACATTGATTTAGTTAATCCTTACTGTATGAATCACGGTGGAGAGACGTTTTTGTCCGTCACCACCTTCACCTACGTCACCATCACCACCACAACACTTGCCTCAAACTACTTTCAGTTTCCACACCTCGAGTTTACCACAAAACAATTTTATGTCATTTCTCTCGTTACAACGCTCGCAGGCAAAAACATTCACGCAACCACGAAAATTTCCACATAGTGTGTTGTCAGTGCTGTCAGCGTATTACTTTGTATACTCATTGTGTTGTCAGTGTGTACTCAGTGTGTTGTCAGTGTTTTAGTGTATGACTCGTACAGTGTATCAATATATAGTAGCTGTTGTCAGTATATGCTGAAATTCTGAAGCATGTTGTCAGTAATATGGCGGTGATGTCGGGCTAATATGGTGGTGATGTCAGACTAATATGGCGGTGATGTCAGACTAATATGGCGGTGATGTCAGCCTAATATGGTGGTGATGTCAGACTAATATGGCGGTGATGGCCGAATAATATCGCGGTGTTGTCAATGTATATTAAAAGAGAGTTGGAAGCGTGTAGTTCACAACGAGAGCGTCAATTACTATGATAACAGTGGACTACTGGAGGTAAGTGGCCAAAGGTGAGTGACCCCCGCCAGCCACAGGTACTGACTGTTCCTGCTGCTGCTGTGGATGCCGCTGTCCAACCCTCTGTAGACACACACACACACACACTGTAAACAATACCAAGGGAAAGACAAAAGAGTAGCGGTGACATACACACACAGGACACCCCTCCCTCCCTCCCTCCCCCAACAGTACAGAAGGGGAGCATGATGTTGTAGCCCCGGGGTGTGGCATGGTGGTGTAGCCCCGTGTAGTCACACACACACACACACTGTAAACAATACCAAGGGAAAGACAAAAGAGTAGCGGTGACATACACACACAGGACACCCCTCCCTCCCTCCCTCCCCCAACAGTACAGAAGGGGAGCATGATGTTGTAGCCCCGGGGTGGGTCAGGCATGGTGGTGTGTGGTCAGGCATGGTGTGGCCCCGTGGGCCAGGCATGGTGGTGTAGCCCCGGGAGGGTCAGAAGGGTGGTGTAGCCCCCGGGAGGCTGTATGGTGTAGCCCCGGGGTGTGGCCAGGCGTTGGTAGCCCCTGGGTGGGTCAGGCATGGTGGTGTGCCCTGGGGTGGTCAGGCATGGTGGTGTAGCCTGGGAAGGGCCAGGCATGGTGGTGTAGCCCCGGGTGGTCAGGCATGGTGGTGTAGCCCCTGGGGTGGCCAGGCATGGTGGTGTAGCCCCGGGTGGCCAGGCATGTGGTGCAGCCCCTGGGGTGTCACATGGTGGTGGCCTCGGGGTGTAGCCAGGCGGTGGTGTAGCCCCGGAGTGGGTCAGGCATGGTGGTGTAGCCCCGTGGTGGGTCAGGCAGGTGTAGCCCCGGGGTGGATCAGCATGGTTGGTGTAGCCCCAAAATGGTGGCATGGTGTAGCCCCTGGGTGGGTCCAGCATGATGTTGTAGCCCCTGGGGTGGGTCAGGCATGGTGGTGTAGCCCGGAAGGTCAGGCATGGTGGTGTAGCCCCGGGGTGGGCCAGGGGTGAAGGCAGTGCAGCCCGGGGTGGCTGGGCATGGTGGTGCAGCCCTGGGGTACCAGCATGGTGGTGGTAGCCCCTGGGGTGGGTCAGGCATGGTGGTGTAGCCCCGGGTGGGTCAGTATGGTGGTGTAGCCCCGGGTGTGTCAGTATGGTGGTGTAGCTCTTATGGGCCAGGCATGGTGGTGTAGCTCCCCGTGGTGGGTCAACAGGCATGTGGTGGTGTAGCCCGGGTGGATCAGGCAGTGGCTGGTGTAGCCCCCGGGGTGGGTCAGGCATGGTGGTGTAGCCCCGTGGTGGGTCAGGCATGGTGGTGTAGCCCCGGGTGGCTGTATGTGGTGGTAGCCTGGGTGGGTCAGGCATGGTGGTGTAGCCCCGGTGGTGTGCTTCAGGCACAGGTGTAGCCCCGGGGTGGATCAGGCATGGTTGGTGTAGCCCCGGGGTGGGTCAGGCTTGGTGGTGTAGCCCCAGGGTGGGTCAGGCTTGGTGGGGCTCCTGACATAGTTGAAGGTAACAGGGTGGAGACCCATCCCAGCTTCCTGTGTGTGTGTGTGTGTGTGTGTGTGTGTGTTAACTACCTCACCTGTCACACCACCACCCATCTACCTCACCTGTCACACCACCACCCATCTACCTCACCTGTCACACCACCACCCATCTACCTCACCTGTCACACCACCACCCATCTACCTCACCTGCCACACCACACTCTCTGCCACACCACCACCCATCTACCTCACCTGGCCACACCACCACCCATCTACCTCACCTCATCTCTCTCTCACCTTTCTCTACCTTGTCTACCCATCTACCTCACCTGTCACACCACCACCCATCTACCTCACCTGTCACACCACCACCCATCTACCTCACCTGCCACACCACCACCCATCTACCTCACCTGCCACACCACCACCCATCTACCTCACCTGCCACACCACCACCCATCTACCTCACCTGCCACACCACCCATCACCATTACCAAACCATCACCTACACCACTTCACCATGCCATTACCTAAACCACATCAACATACACCACACAACCATCTACACCACACCATCACCTACACCACATCATGCCATCACCTACACCACACCATCACCTACACCACACCATCACCTACACCACACCACGGCCTACACCATACCATCACCTACACCCCTACAGCACACTACCAACTACACACAATGTGCTTGAATACTTCTCTCGCAAATGTGAATAACAAAGTGTGCGGCCAGACATACTGCCTCACCCGTCTGTACTTTATGTATAGAACTACACAAATAATGTAATTGAAATACTGTGTAACTTTCAGTGCCATAATATCCTGACCACGGGGGTTAATTATTATGACCCTTTGTAAACTCTACTCTGTAATCCTTTTGCGCTACCGCTCACAGGATGAGTGTGGGGTGCACAATAAAGTAGCCGCTGTAAGCGGCAAAATCAAAATCAACCATCTACACCACACCACCATCTACACCACACCACCATCTACACCACACCACCATCTACACCACACCACCACCTACACAACCCCACCTGCAACACAACCCCACCTGCAACACAACACCACCTGCAACACACCACCACATACACCACTACACCACACCACCACAATTGTATACATTCATGTAGACGTGTAGTAACTCATATTCATAACAAATTAATGGTAACCTACAGGTATATTCATGGTAGCTTAGTGATTACATGTTCCTGTATATTAATGGCAGACTCATGATAACCTGGCTATGATACTTACTCACCAACACTACTGGTAAGACACTTGTGTTTATAATGTGTCAAGCGCTTACAACACAGAACCCCTCGACTGACCTACTCACCTGACACACTGAAGGCTTCACTACACACGTATACTTGGCATCTGCTTCCTCTTAAAACACACTATGGAACCAAAACCCCAAATAATGATTATATATTTGTGTTAAGTGTGGTACTTAGAGGTATAAACAGGGAGAGCGAGCCAGTTATGCTGAGAGGGTGATGTGCTGTGGTGAGCTAGTGTGTCGCCCAAGACTTTCACCCATATGTTGAGTACCTGTTGAGGGTGACTGTCTGACGGCACTGCATGCTGTTACCTTGTGTATTAATTTTCAGCTTTAAGAAGCAACGCCGCTGTGTAGGGCTGATACGGTATAGCATTTTAAAATTAGGCTTCTTAAACTCGTAATGCCGGAACATGTGTCTCGGGCGCGATACGACAATCTTGAGTAAGGTGAGGATATCGTCACTCAGTATAGAGTACCACCAGATGTACTGTGGGTACAACACAGGGTCCTCATTAAAGTCAGGTGGTTAACTGTTCAGGGGTGAGGTGAAGAGGGCAGGGACACCTGGTTACCTGGGTCAAGGTATTTTTAACCCTGTGTGAAGGTGAACAAGAAACGTCTCTCTCGTCCTCTGTGGGTACAACACAGGGTCCTCATTAAAGTCAGGTGGTTAACTGTTCAGGGGTGAGGTGAAGAGGGCAGGGACACCTGGTTACCTGGGTCAAGGTATTTTTAACCCTGTGTGAAGGTGAACAAGAAACGTCTCTCTCGTCCTCAAGATGTTGTACACCTCTAGCCAGACTCAGCTCATAGACACAAATATTCATAGTCGTACAATCAGTTCGGCCACATAACTACAGTTTAACCCACTTACCAGCCGAGAGACAAACCGCGAGTCGGACGCCATTAGCTAGTGGTCATGCAACACTAGACCACCATACACAGCGGCCATGCAACACTCGACCACCATACACCGTGGCCATGCAACACTCGACCACCATACACCGTGGCCATGCAGCACTCGACCACCATACACCGTGGCCATGCAACACCTGACCACCATACATACACCATGGTCAAATATTCGTGTAGTGGTACAAAAGTTTCCCAGACGCCCAACACGCCATCCTGACAAGGTTATCATTTGTACAAGACAAACTGTAAATTTCTGCGTTTCATTTACATACAGGGACCGTCTACGTCTCCCTACTTTCACTTTCTCATGATAACATACAGTACACTAGAGCTTTGATGACAACTGTATTACTGATAATTACATTAATAAAATGGAACATGTTTGCTAATTATTCCCTTTTCCCTATAGGAGGCCCAAGTGTAGGACAAGCGAGACCTTCCCTCTCCTGCCTGGCCCTCCCCTACAGGAACTTCATGAGCCAAGACACGACAGGCGGTAAAGAGTTAAGTTTCATGACGGCATTCTAAAAATTAAGGACAAGGCTGAAGTAAAAATACGTAATAACTGGCCTCACTCATTATTTTTAATAGACACGTATACACAAGGTGACTGGTTGTGTGGCTTTCACTGTTTATATACTGGATCCCCCTCATTCTTGTGTGACGTGTGCTTCTGTTGCCTGGTGTCTATTTATTTCTAACAACCAAATTATACAAACTATCAATCCACGTAATAAATGTATAAGTAACACAACATTTATCTAGATATTTATATTATCAAAAAGAACATTGACTTTGTAACATATAATAAGGTCAAGTTGATATTACTAATGCGACGTGCTAGTCAAGTCGGAGAGAAGTTGTCCGGGGGTCATCTGGCCCCTGGGTCGAGGCTAACTAGCACGTAAAAGATTTTTTTTTTATTTACTCTCGGTGTTTAAATGTGTTAAAGGTATCTAATGCAGTAACAGTGTTGGTGGTACAGCCGCAACGCGCATACTTCTTATCAATATGTCAAGTGTTAAGAGTCCTGCTTGGCCATGACACAGGTATGAACGATGTTATCCAGTGATACTGAAACATTATTTAGCTATAAAAATCCAGGTACAGAGAGAGAACAATAAGAACAACATAGAGATGGCTGAGCCTGAGTCCTCTTAGTGGCCCCTGGTGTATACTGTACGTTTATCTCAAGGCCGCCACAACACACCTCCTGAATATCCAAGTCAAACCCAAACAATATGTTACTCAAACGACGAAACGTAAATTTATTTTAAGATAATTTACTAGTAATAGTTTGGATAGTAATGGTTAATAACTCTACTAGCTAATGTAGTTTTATTTGGGGTTATGTCTGGGTGCTACTATAGTATGCGGTCTACCGAGCTGGAGTTGTGTCTAACCTAACCTTATGTAGGATTTATTTGACTAATGGTTGTATTGGATCAAATGAAACACGGGATGAAAGAGACAACTTTACCGAACGTACCCAAATTCGTTCTAACATATGCAGTTAACAGGTAGAATTAACGTTAAGTGATAAATGAACCTCGGTGATAATCTGACACTCAACCTTACACCTATGACAATAACAACTCAGGTGTCGAGTCTCCGCTTTTACTGTTCCTTTACATTATTTGTTTATTAACGTCACACCTGTTGACACTGTGTATTACGCCAGACACATGAAGTGTTTCAGGGTGTGATCATGTCAACTCGTACAAGAATACTGGCACTTGTCTGTAACATTTAACATTCAGAAGCTGTTTATGTACACCAGTTTACACATAGACAAAACACTACACACGTATACATATTGTTAAACACGTATTGTATGTATGTATGTATGTATGTATGTATGTAAATTTGAGGTCATAATACATAAATAAAGACACATTGATGTATTCGGGTCCCTGGGTAATTAACATAAACTATACTGTATGGCACACACCTACACTGAGAGAAAACACTGACTTATAACAACGACGAAAATAAACAAAAGGGAAAAATGACAAACGGAGATTCTCACAGACAGACAGACACACACACAACCAGACAGAAAGAGACAGACACACACATAGAACTCGAACTCTCAGCTGAACATTATGTAATAAATAATTTTTACCCATAGCTGCTGTTGATAAAGTAAATTGGCCACTTTAGGTAAATTTAGCCCAATACAAAATTTATTCATCTAACATACTTGATTACTTGTGGCTAATAATTATAATAACATTACCTGGTTGCTGCTGGGTGATAACTAGGACAATGTTATATTAGGCAAACTTGTAGAGTTGGCAGCCGTGACAACTAAAATCCAACTTTCTCTACGTTAACAAAACAACAAAACACTAGCGTGACTCAATAGACACTACCAAGGTGAGTGTTTTCCATTATTTCTATCAATATACGACGCATCACTCGTACATTATAAAACTAGTTCTGAGAAACAGTTATTACGTTGTGGTCTCGTAGAAAAGGATATTATGACACAACTGCCTTGGAGAGAGAGAGAGAGAGAGAGAGAGAGAGAGAGAGAGAGAGAGAGAGAGAGAGAGAGAGAGAGAGAGAGAGAGACGTCTTAAAACTTGGTGTTATCATTTGTATGTTGTATGAATGGCAGTAATTTTCGGCAATCAATATTAGGTTGTATCAGTATAAGTTTATTACAACCAAAGAACAAATTAAATAACCTGATGTAGACAAATTTATGTTTATCGAATAATACTTTTGTATAAGGTAATCAATCGTGTTATTGTTTACTCTTACAGTCTGGCCAGGGTGTGAAGGTGTGTAAATAGTGATACTGTAATTTTCTGTATAGTATTGGAACAACTATTATTGGTATTAATAGTAATCGACATAATAACTATCATGGGTACTAAAAGTAGTCTACCTTAGTTTACCACCGTCAACATGTAATGTATGCATGTATGTAAGAGTTCATGTGATCGTGGGCGAGTTCGTGAGTAGCGTCAAGCCTCAGGAGGCGGACTGTGGCTTGTGTTGTGGTACCGTCAGGAGTCAGAGAGAAAACATATATTTTGCTGCTCCACATATCTCGCTCCTTCACAGTACACCCACCCGTCACCACGAACTAACAACAACACTAATAGAAGGTGAATCAGCCTCCCCTGGTGAGGATGACAACCTATAACACCTTAGATTATTGGATGGGGTCCCTAACCATCCACTGCTTGACCTGTATCAAATGAGCCCAATACAAGGTATTCTGCTAAAGATATTAACTCAAGGATACATAGTACGGTACCAATCCTTAAAGCTAACTCTCCAAACTTCAGGCCCACCTCACTCACATCCTGTATGTGTGAAGTCCTTGAAAGAGTTATACTCAACCGCCTCATTTTTCAAGTCAAAGGCAAAACATCTTGTTCACTCAAGGGATAAGACACAAACAGCCTTCATAGACCTAAATTCAGCCTTTGATGTAGCTACAAGACATTATACATGAGCAACTTGCTAATTTGGGCATCTAAGGTAACCTGACATGTATTAAGGTTTATCTGTCCAACAGGTGCTCCAGTGCTCTGTTTAGAGGAATAAAAAATACGAAGAATGAGAACATTTGAGCTTAGCATGCCCCAAGGAGGAGTGTTAAGTCTTATGCTCTTTAATATACTGATGCACAAGCTTATTGCTGATATTCCAGTTCAACCAACCAAAGCTGTGATATATTATGCTGATGATATCTGCATTATGGCACAGACCAAACCCAGGCTCCAAGCCTTAATGGACGTATTTGCTCTGAAGGACTGAGGAATGTGGTCTCAAAATCTCTGTTGACAAGATAAGGGTGAACCAGTCCTCAATCCCCGCCCTGCTCACCCTCTGCCTCTTAACATTAATAGCATGCCCTTGGAACTATGCAGATCCTATAAATATCTTGGAATTAACGTGAATGATGCGAACTTCATCGGCAACCTTCAAGCCAAACTATTAGAGGGCATTAAACCTGACAGGATCCTTATTGGTAAAAACTATGGAATTAACATCACATATGCCTGTACCTTATATCTTCCCTGGACACTTGGCTAATATCTGACATCTGCTATTGGGTCATATACAGGTGTATACTGTATGATTGATGTACCTGTTCCCGTATACATAACAATACTGCATTTTATCACATATTATGTCTGAATAAGATGAAAAAACAATCCTTAATACAAAGAAAAATATGAAAAAAATACACCGAGCCCTGGCCTAGCAATAATGGGTTAGATCCTCGTGGAAACAAACTTTTACTAGCTATCTTGGGTTATCTTTGGTCATATCAATTTACTGTTTATCGTTCTTTGTATACCCGTCTTAAGTACTGTACGTTGCATTGCATACCAGCACTGTCTATACATTCTGAACCATTGTGAACTTGTATGACGATATTACTGATTAAATATTCTGAATAAACATCTATCTACATCTACCTACACGAGGGTATATTTCCTCTTCAGATATGTTTTTGTGGTCACTTTTTTTCTTTTATTCATCAATCACAAGTCACTTCTTCGTTTCTGGGTAGATCGCCTTAAAAAACCTATTGAGTTAAAGAACAATGATCCAATGTGCCCATCCATCCTCGTTCATGTTTTGGATTTACAACTTCTTTCGATTTTGAGTGAGTCAAATGTTTCACTCAGTGTGCATACTTCGTTCAACAGCCCCCTTCATATATTAATATAGAATAATTTAGCGAACTAGATACCTTGCAACAATATCCACACACACCAAAGAAAAATACCCGGGAAACTTTTAACAGATGCTAAGGAGCGTCAGTTTCTACTTTTTTTTTATAAGCCCAAATCTGGTGAGAAACAGTGGGCCTTTGATGAAACGTGTGTCCAAAATTCTGTTCTGTATTGTGCGAGGCTGCAAGGCGTCACTCACCACACCACCAAGTACTGCCTGTACAGTACACTCAAAGAGTCCATAACCAAGTATAACTGTTACATTCTCGGCGATAAATAATAAATAGTGTTGTCACAGTAACAAGTTAGAAACATTCACATACAGTATATCATAAAACAATAAACATTTTCGTGAAAATTCCTATGAGCTGCAAGACTCACTGAAGCCGTGGCAACAAGGTCAACATGATGTCTTGTAACAGTATTATTATCACCATTAGTATTATTATACTTATTATTATTATTCAATCTTCTTCCCTACATTCGATTTATCACTTTGTTTTCTATAATACTCAACACGTACGCTATTTCATAAACTCCTAGTACGTTATCTCCTGCTTCGAGAATTGGAATGTCCCTTCGGATGAGACATCATAAGACAATGCTGTTTTTCTCATTCTCATTACCCATGACGTAATAAGTGCATCCAACATAGCTAATTAATATAATCCTTAACCCCTTGAGTACGATGACTTAACCCTTTGAGTATACTATATAATTATAACCCCTAAAATATACACATGCCCTTTGAGTACAATGGTAATCCAGTGACTTAACCCTTTTAATACGGTGACTCAACCTTTTGCATGCAGTGTCATCTTACTCACCAAAGTGAAATCGTACTCCAGGGATTGAGTTATCGTATTTGTGAGGTTAATGATCCTATCTTGATTAATTGATAACTCTTCTCATCTTCTAAGTTTATATTTCATAAGACAATATCTGAACTCTAAAACTCCCTGTCTGACAAACTGTTTATTTAGCACGTTTATAAGATCAATATCAAGGTAACAAAAGAAAATGACAACAGGTTCACCAGATGTTAAAGGTTGAATGTGTTAGTTTTCCAAGGGAGACCTTATGAACTGTGTGTTTCCCGCCATTCCTCCACCTGTTGTGTTTCCCGCCATTCCTCCACCTATTGTTTCCCGCCATTCCTCCACCTGTTGTGTTTCCCGCCATTCCTCCACCTATTGTTTCCCGCCATTCCTCCACCTGTTGTGTTTCCCGCCATTCCTCCACCTATTGTTTCCCGCCATTCCTCCACCTGTTGTGTTTCCCGCCATTCCTCCACCTGTGTCCCGCCATTCCTCCACCCCGCCATTCCTCCATTCCTCCACCTATTGTTTCCCGCCATTCCTCCACCTGTTGTGTTTCCCGCCATTCCTCCACCTGTTGTGTTTCCCGCCATTCCTCCACCTATTGTTTCCCGCCATTCCTCCACCTATTGTTTCCCGCCATTCCTCCACCTGTTGTGTTTCCCGCCGTTCCTCCACCTTACTTCTGTGTTGTAATTGTCTTTATTTCGTTACGCACAAACAGACGTCCTGCATCATTTCAAGCAGTCAGATATTGTTACAACCTACCGAAGAGTGGTCGAGTTGTTGTTGTTATTGCTGTTGTTTTCTCCTCAAATTGCCAGATGATAACAGAGATGGATGGTTTTTCATTATTAAAGTTTCAAGAGGTAGTTCCTTAATGTTTAGTGTGTGTATTATTAACACTTGTGAAACTTGTGTATGATCTGGACTCCTCATTTAGTATTACTGCCTCATTCACAGCCTCCACCGGTGACCTTAACACTTCTGTACTGTATCTTCTGTAGTCCTCTTGGTTGTTTAACTATTGTGTCACAAGTACCACATGCTGCTGTTACTTTGTTCTCTACCACCACACACCATCATCCTCAGTGTTGTCATCACCTAAGGAGTCTTACAAGATAGTACTGTGAATATGGAGTTTGTACCGTGCAAATACACCAAGACTATAAAAAAAATACATAACTAAGTATATGATACAGATATGAAATTTTCGCATAAGGGGAAAAATTAGTTTCGCTTATAATTCTGAGTTAAGTGCTGTCACTGTATCACTGCTAGATACAAGCAGTGGCCAGGGGCGACATGACGTCATCACCCGCCCCACGCAGTGACGTCACCACCCAAGCCAGGCTCACCGCTCCTCATGGTGAAACTTTTTGTCTGTTGCATGTTGTGTGTGTGCCGCCATACGCTAAACACATTTTTCTCTGTCGATTTTCTAGTAAAAATCGGAGTAGTTCTCATTCAGAAACAGTAATCCTCTTTTCAAACAGGTCTTCTATTACGGGTAATTTAATCTTCCATTTAATACCTCTAATATACTTATAAAATACGAAGAAAAGGTAATTTAACACTGTTGCCATGTCACGAAAATAGTTTCTCTAGCGTCCACTCCCACTCATACATCGAGCACCCTGCCATTACCCATCCACTACACCAAACTGCCCACCCCCACAACCCATCTTCATTCTGCCTTTGGTAACATCTGAAAAAAAAATAATAACCTTGGTAAAAGTCATGAATTTTTCAAGGTCGGGTGATGCGGTGCTCCTCCCGCCACACCCTAAGTCCGGTGGGCAGGGAACAATAACTTACACCTATGTTATGATACGGGAGAAGAGAAACGTGAAAATACTGAAGTTCTTGCCCGAGGCTCATGACGTTATCAATCAGCTGATCAGGAGTAAATTAAGAGTTGAGGTGGGAGTGTGTCAGACGCTCACAGCCCCGACACCTGCATCAGCCTCACCCCTGACACCTGTCTCCCCCCCACCCCCCCCAGCAGCAGGATCTCCAGGGTTTGGGCCTCAGACATTTTAACCACAAATCTCCTGGTTCCTGGACTTAGGGGATTTAAAACACCTGATTTTTACTCACGCTTATATATTAACAATGCTTACTTCCTATACACTTTAACTTCAAACGTTGTCACCGGAGTTTTCAGCATAAAATATTTCGTACAGATTATTTTTACGCAAACCGTTTAGGCCACGATTTTTTTTTTTTTTAGCCTGAAACGTTTAGCTCCAGATATTCCGTATAAAACGTTTGGGCCCCAATATCTTTAACCCAATAAATTTGGGCACCTATGGACTTAGCCTTAAAATACTGGGGGCTTCGAAATATTTAGCCTAAAATGCTTGGACCCTGAAATTTTCAACTTCAAACGCTTGAGCCCTGAAAATGAACTAGCCAAAACGTTGAGAGTCCCAGATGTTTTTCCTTGGGATATCTCAGCATAAAACGTTCCGGCCATAAATATATTTAACCTAAAGTAAATTATTCTAATCAGAATACTGTTACACAGGGTACGTTCGTCGACCAAACGTACGGTACAACCAACCATTATCTCAACAACACACACACACACACACACACACACACACGTACACTTTCTAACGAGTTCGAAGAAAGCAAAAAAGTTCGAGCTGGAACAAATCAATTCATTTTCTACTATGATGAGAAATACGAAGTAAAGCATGTAGTATATTGAATTGAATACATAACAAGATCGATCAGAAAACCGCAAGTTATTGTAACCGCTAGAGTAGGTTAGGATATAAGGACCTTTGGCAGTATGGGATGTCCCTCATGTTGATGTGAATAACACAAAATTTAACGCAATTGACCAGAAATGTGGTCACACTGGAACACTACACCTAAAGGCCGATTCGCATTTACCGTCAGATCTCTGTTCCGTCAAAATTTCTTACAGGTATTTTAATGGAGGTGTTCACACTAACGTCAACGTCATGTCACATCATGTCTCCGTTCCGTCCCGTCTAGGTTTCTCTGTAAGAATACAGTAGTGTGACGTGACATGTCGGAGCCTTTTTTCTTTTCTTTTTTACCGGGAATAGCCCACCCGGACACAGGTCATCGACCCACAACGGAGCCGGAAGGGGGGGGGGGGAATAAAAGTAAAAATCAATAAAAAATAGAAAATAAAAATATTATATTTATCTACACCACGAAGATGCCGGAAAACCAGCTTTTTAAAGCGAGACAGATTGTATGAGTATGGAAACACAGAAGAAGGCAGAGCATTCCACAGTTTGGCTGCTTGAGAAAAGAAGGATGCACTATAACGGGTTATGCTAGTGTGACCGACAGTCACAGAGAAACGCTGGGCACCGCGAGCAAGACGAGTGTTACGAGACCACGGCCTTGCCGGCGGTACAAAGGATGCCAAATCCACCGAACATTGCCCGTTAAAGTACCTGTAAAAGAGAGAGAGAGTGAAACAACATTGCGGCGAAGAGAAAGGGAAGAAAAATTATTAAAGGAAGAGAGTCAATAATGCGAAATGCCTTTGATTCCACCCTATTTAACAGTTGGATAGAAGAAGAGCCACCCTAGACATGAGAGCAGAAAGTTAGGACGAGTGAATCCCTTATAAACTTGAAGCAACTGCTCAGGAGTGAAGTAGCTACGGCATCTGTACAGCATTCCGGGCTTTCGGGAGGCAGCTTTAGCGATGTTGTGGATGTGTGAGACTAACACCTACAACACTAACACCTACAACACTAACACCTACAACACTAACACCTGCAACACTAACACCTGCAACACTAACACCTGCAACACTAACACCTGCAACACTAACACCTACAACACTAACACCTACAACACTAACACCTGCAACACTAACACCTACAACACTAACACCTGCAACACTAACACCTACAACACTAACACCTACAACACTAACACCTACAACTACAACACTACACTACCTACAACACCTGCAACACCTACAACACTAACACCTACAACACTCCTACAACACTAACACCTACAACACTAACACCTACAACACTAACATCTACAACCCTAACACCTGCAACACTAACACCTGCAACACTAACACCTGCAACACTAACACCTGCAACACTAACACCTGCAACACTAACACCTGCAACATCAACTCTCTAAAGCCGAAAATGTTCCTTAATGACCGTTATACAGGACACCTCCACCTGACAGTATATGACCCCCCCCCAGTGTAAGTGCGCACGCACGCACGCACACACTGGGATGACTAGTGTTGCAGTGGCCTTGAAGGACTCCAGCTATCCTTTACTCGTGCATTGGAGGTGTGTTCATGGCCCTGGCCACTACCTCACCTGGGCCAGTGTAGTGTGTTTATGGCCCAGACCACTACCTTACTTGGACCAGTGTAATTTGTTCATGGCCCTGGTCACTATCCAATCTTGGCCATTGTAGTGTTCTGTAATGAGACATAATCTCATATGGAGAGGATTACATATAGGTAGAATATTGATAGTAGCAGGAAAGTAAAGAAAGGAAGTTTGGTAACGTGGCCGGTTAATTACTTTCTCTTACCTTTTATTTGGGGTCATCTTGTAAACACCACTTCGTTACAACTATTTATTAATTACAATAATGGCATGGACACATTATTAACACCTCCTATAGAAGTTACTAGGACATTATATTTACGTTACTAGGACATTATATTTACGTTACTAGACACTGATTTTCGGACACAAACATGAAATGAATACACTTCCCACGTAAGTAACTCATCCTATGGATAGCTCTGACAAAAACTCACGTGACCTGAGGGAGGCCCAGCAGATGCTTCTGGGCGGTCTCCTATGAGAGACTCTGCTTAGCTGGTGACACGGGTGTTGGGAGGGAAGTCTCCGTCCCGACCGGAGGGAAGACTTGCGTGACTGTCCTCTGTCGATGGACCCGGCTGACACCTCTACCTGTGGTGGACTTCCTCCTGTGAGCGGGACTGGAGACGACGTCGCTGGCCCTTCTCTGTTACTAAACTCCCTCTGTGTGCGCCATGAGGGAGGGCTACGACGTCCTATATATTAAGAGAAGAGCCGTCAGATGCCCCCTAATGCTGACTGGGTGCCCCTTGACGTAGTTGTTGGGGCCGTGTGACAGGGGTGCTGGCTGATTTGTAGTTCCTTGACTTGCAAGGTCATGACCCCGGTTTGAGCTGATTAGGCGGCGGGGAGGGGTCCCCTTACATTTGACCTCACTCATGTAAGGTCAGGTCTGGACTTTTTCTGAGCTGTAAGCTGTGGTCTGATAAACCATCATTACTAGACTTAGGATAATTATGCATTTAAAAATGGCTAAATATGCATGCAAATATGCAGTAGAAACTGAGAAAATATGCACTTAAATATGCACTTTAAAATAAGTTAATAAATAATAACTACTAAGTTAATAACTCCTTTTCTGTACATTTTCTCAGTGAATTTACTTTCCTAGACAGGATGTCGCCGAAGTAGAATTTTTCAAAGAAGGATTAAATACAAAAAACAATATACTGACATAAAGTAATTTAATAAACATTTCTGAAAAAGGTTTCCTTTTAAGAAAATAGAAGAACAAAAGAGTGACAGGAGGGAACTGGTGGAGCCCGTGCATCTATACCCTGCCTGGCTGAACACGAACCCATCACGTACAGTTCATGTCCACTGACCAGCCAATCACGGCCAAGCTAACCACAGCCTAATGTTGAGCTATATAAACATCACTTAAGTATGTTCCTTTTGGATATTATGACGCTAAAACAAAATCGCATATTTTCGATTTTGTACTAGTGTAATAAAATGGACTGGACTGTTATATTTCAAATATCAGTAATTTCTGCCCCAGCGTTGCTTGTATGCTCGCGAATTTTTTGACCCTTTAGGTTGAAGAATGTTTTATAATATTTTGGAATTTTCCAAATACATGCCTTATAAAACAAAACATTATGAATATGCACTTTAGCTCAAAAATGGCTTAAATATGCATTTGCATATGCACATATGCAAATGCATAATTATCCTAAGCCTAATCATTACAGTTCATAGCCCTGACCAATACCTCACTTGTAGTTTGGGGAACAATCTGAGGATATGATACAGGATGATGGAAAAGTCCCTGTACACCTACAATAGTTAACGATATAGTGACTTGCCTTGTTCGACTTACTGTATATAACAACATGAGGAAAATTATGTACCGGTAAAGTTGTCGAAAATCACCTCTGGACGGAGTCTCTTTAAAGTTAAGCATTTATGATAGTTATGAGCTTATGCCGAGCTACAACAATCTGACTACAGAGAAGGGCTTAGTGTCTTATACAGCGGAGTAGGTCGTGATGGTGGCGGTGACCACACAGGCCAGGGTGTGGTGTACACTTCATCACGTGAGGTGCCCAATATGGTGGTGTACATGGCAGTGTTGGGGCTGGTGACGCTCACAGATTCCCACTGACCCAACAACTTCACTTGTCTTACCGCCGCCAACCCGTCACTAACCATCCTTGAATGGTCACACGGACAGGGTATCTTAATGACCCCTGATCCCTGGCACAAGGCCTATGACCTCAGGTTATTTTAACATGACTCTTCCCTGTTAGGCGCTGTAAACGCTTTTGTGCTTCGCCAAGCACAGGTTGCAAAGGGATGTCCAATAA